>NW_020438881.1:269098-452876 GCF_000699045.2 Agrilus planipennis | reverse complement strand
CGTTGTCGCAGATGTCAAATTTGTATTTTATAATTTAATATACATTTATTAAACATATCTAATACATGTAAAAGATTTTGACGTTAAACTTCAATTCATCAATTGCCATAAAATAATTCCTGAGGGATCGACGTTACAGGTCCTTAATCAGTCTAATTTATAAAGAAGTTGTTATTGATCTTGCACATCAGCAGCCCGTATATTTAGGGTGGTCGTAGACAACAGGCATTGGCTGCCTGGAGGGGTTCTTCAACCGTAAACTTTTCTCTGTGGTATTAGCCCTTGCGACATTTTATTATGCAGGGTACTCGATTTATCCCAAAAATATACTCGTACTTGTATGATTTAGAATTCTAACAACGGTAAAACGGTAAATATTCGATACATAAAACAGTTTCTGCAAATAATTATTTTTTATTATTGTTATTATTATTTAACACCTTTATTGAATACCTACGGTTACAATCGACCGTATACAATATATACATATCTCTTATTGTTAATATGCTTATTTTGTGAACTAGCCGGATAGTATGCAAACTGTCTAAATTCTGGTGTGACGGTTATGCTCAGGACTATTAGGTTACGGTAGGAAAAGACAACACACTAGAAAAGGAAATACGTGGCAAAGCCGATGCTCATTTCATAACCGTATAATCCTAAACATAACTTTTGAACCATATATTTTGACAGTTTGTAAACTATCGAATATCTAGCTAATCTACAAACTAGCGAAGAAGGTAAGCATAGGCATTAAACTATAATACAATCCATCTATACAAACTTGGTTCATTTCTTTTTAAATATTCGTTGACGTACGAGGAAAAGGAAAACATAAAAATCAAATTTCTCTTTATCAAATTCGAACTGTTCCTATCTGTCAATTCTGGGGAATTGCCAGCTGTATGTCGGAACTTTACTAAATAGGGCTCAACTGATTTGGCTGATTTCTTTTTTGTTGTGTGGATAAAACAGGGTTTATATGTATAAAAGTTTTTGGAATTGCTATATGAAAAAGAAAATTATGTTAAATTTAGACATTTTGATATTTTTTGATATAATTAAAATTTTGCTTGGAGGTTTCCTTTATATATGATGTATACAAGGAATAAGGAAGGACATTTCGAAATTTAGTCCTTCAGGGGGTAAAAGGGCTTAGCAAAGTTTGTACTTATATAACTTTTTTAATTAATCAAACACCTATTTCGGCATTTTAAAAAATTGAACCTCTGCACAGAGGTGAAAAAGGGTTTCAACGTTTCTAGTACCTACATAATAAAATATCAAGATAATAACTTAAAATTGAAGCTTCCATTAGGATGATTGTGCTTTGGTTTTCCCGTCATGATTTATGATCCTTTGGAGCAAATTTGGGTCGTCGCGGACAGAGTCCAAATTGAGCAATTTTGGTGCGAATTTCGCAGCGACCCGTCTTACGCTTAAATCTTTGCTAAAAATCGAATGGCAGGAGCCAATCGATATGTTTAGGTTCTCAGAAACTTCTCTAACAGTAATGCGACGATTGGCTAATACTATTTTCTTTACTTCATAAATGTTTTCGTCTCTCGTTGTTGACGTGCTCGGGCGTCTGGCACGCTCTTCGTCTTTCACATCTTCTCTATCCTCTGAGAACATTTTGTACCACCGATAAACGTTGCTTCAGTCCAAAAGGTAGCTTCACCATATGCCACAGTCAACATTGCGTCCACGCATTTAATTTTTGTTTTTCAGACAAGACACAGATTCTTTGATTCATTTTTTGGAATAGGCAAAAATCGAAAACGAGTCAAAACACATGCAAGCAAAGCAGCTGTCAAAAATTAACTGAACATTCAACATGACCAAACTTGCCGCTATAGGTGAGAGACATTATTACCAACATAACGCCACAAAAGCATCGAAAAAAAATACGTAACCCGCGGAAATTCAAAATTTCCGATTCTTTTTGAACAGACTTCGTACATACAAAATTAATGGCTTAGCTGCAATTCTCGAGCGTAGATTATTCCATACTTATTTTGACAGTAGGTACAGGTCTGACGAAGGAAGCTGGCGAGCGGTCGCGCAGGTACTTGCCCATTTATGACCTATTTGGGTAAGTCACTTGGAACCGATACACAAATAAGCTTTCAGTAGGTGTAAATTATAGTATTAATACAGATAGGACAGTAGAGTACTAGAAAATAATGTAAAAACATGACTTATCAAAAAGAAAAAATTAACCTATTGCTTTTGTTTTATAGTTAGTTTTCACATTCACTCTCATCATGGGAATCTCTATCACTGTCACCAACATCAACAATTAGTTCTTCTGTTTGTCTGTCTATTACTTGCTCACTGATCCCTATTTTTAAATATTTAATCTACGCCCCTGATAGGAATACTGAAGAATGAGGGCTGCAATCTTTATACCTAAAACTGCCTACTTTTGCCACCGCGCATCCACGCCATTTTAAAATTTCCGCCAGCTTCCAGCGTCAGACCTGTAACTATATAGATATATCATTCATCACCTGACCAAAAAAATTTTTTTTGCCTATTTTAGCCTATAAAATACGTATGTATATATATCTAGGCTTTTTCTGTGGGAAAGATTAAGGTCCCATGTTTTTGTTTATGCTTATATTTATATTTATTTCGCGGATAAAATATGACAAAATTGAAAGTCAAATTTCGGAGAGCATTTGGCAAATGTCTCGCGACAAGCTGGTCGCCTCCTGTTTTATGAAACAAAAATGTCAATTTTTCTTCGCCCCGGTCGGTGTCGCGCTCTCTTGCTGTCATAGTTCCTGATTGAACGACATTTGCATTTTATTGGAAGAGCGAAGATCGCACGAATCCGATATTGTTTATAAAAAAAAAAAAATAGAGCGAGTATTGAAACTGCGACAGATATTACAATACGAAAATTGATGCCCTTCAGACAGACGGATAAGGCGGACAGCGTTTGAGAAATTGCTTCGTTTTCTTATTCTCTTTATCTACACGCACTGACGAAAATAATGTAATCAAATAATAAGAGGATAACTGTAAAGCATATCCTACAAAAAGGAGTGGTGACGTACAGAAGTGTAAGAAAGACAGAGAGCCACACAACTTATTAAGGATAAGGATCTGAAGTCACTTCTATGTTCGCGAACGGTTAATTTAGAAATTTGAAAAAGGTTGTTATAATACGGGATTTAGCCATAAGAGCATCAGATGATGGCGACAACCGAAAAACAAAATAGAAATAATGATTTTGGCTTTCACGACAATTCGTAGTTGTTGCATTATTATCGATTTTTCGGGTTCCAGTGGGACAGGTTTTATTTTGTGTCGATCTTTTGTAAGCTTCAGTTCAGATTTATATTTAGAGCGAGGCAAAATTCATCCAGGAATTTAATGACGAAAAAAATAGAAGCTGTTAGGTACATCCCTAGACAAAATTTTTCAGATTCTCTCCAGTCTCTCAGAGTCTTTCAGCGTCTCTCACAGTCCTTCAAGTCTCTCAGTTATTGCCAGTTATTGCCTAGGTGTTTTTATGGATCTCTCACAATCTCTGTATGAGAGACTTGAACGATAAAGTTGTTACTTCAGAGATTCGAGTCTCTCACAGAGAGACTGAATGAATAAAATTGAAAAACTGAGAGACTCGAGTCTCTCGTAGAAAGTCTGGGATCTCTGAAATATGTTGAAAATTTTAACCATGTCTATCGAGACACCACTTATTGGGAGATTCGAGTCTCTCGTTCAGAGACTGCATACGAAATGAGGATCTCTCTATGAGCGACTCGAGTCTCTCGTTCAGAGGCGCTAAACAGTTTTTTTGACAGTCTCTCGACAGTCTCTCTCAACAACACCCGAGAATCTCGATGAGACAAGAGTCTCGCTTTCAGAGACTCTGAGAGACTGAACATTTTTATCTCGGGATATAAAGTAAATAAATTACTGAGGATATAAATTGTAAGAAATGAAACAGATTTATAGAAGATTTGGAGTGCTATTTCAATGCGACTTTGCAAAGTTATATCGTATACTAAAACAAAACGCATCAGTTTTTACAGAAGTTTTTAAAAATATAAAATTACTTCAAAAATGGCTTACAGCAAAGAAGAAAAACTATTGTTATAAAACTCCTAATTACTAAATTAATTCAAAAATGTAATAATAAGTTGGGTAAATATAAAGGGGTCCCATATTAACTATTTTGAAATGAGGAGACTTGCTTTCCTATTTTTATCGTACCCTTTTGCTATAGTTTTCTTATTGGTGTATTGGTTTACCCAGTATATATAAAACGGAATCTTGCTTTAAGGTCCTTCACCATGCCGTTTCTGGAGACTATTTCCGAGACATCCTGTATACAACAAGGACAATTATCGCAGCATTTTAAATATTATTTAAAGTAGCTGTTACAGACCTTTAAAGATGAGAATAAAACCCTACTTATTCCTTTTTTTATCATTATAGATGCTCATATACGACTCACTTTATTTGCATTCAGCATCGACTCATGGGTACCCTTTTTAATACTCGACTTGAAAACATACCAACAAATTTACTCACCTTGATTCATAGTGAGTGAACTAAAACATGAATTAGAAAATAAATTCTGTTTTAGTTTGAAAATGAGATGTTACCTAGTTATAGTTGTGTTAAATAAATTAGTATAATTTACTATTTTTTATTAGAATAATAATTTCTGCACTATTAGATATTTAATGTAAGTGCATTGTCATTGTAAAATGTAGAAAATATTAAATGATCAATTTTAATTGATAAATATATTTAGTTTTAATCGCATTATGTTTTGTTAGACTCATTTCCTTTATTTTTAATGGATTTACTGGCGCATGCTTTGAGCTTTCGGAAAATCAACAGCGACAACTTGCGAACGATCGTACATTTCCATGAGGGCGCCACCTACTTAACCTTCCTCGCGTAATGTAGAAATTCTAAATGGTTGACGAATAAGTGTTAAATGAGCTTTTAAGCTCTTCGCCTAGATGACACTAACGACCAGTAAACTAAGCGAACGCAGAACAAATTAATATTGGACATTGAAGAAGCAATAAAATTCATTTTCTATACTTTGACTTGAAATAACTAATTGTCATTTGTAATACTAATAAGAAGCACTGTGTAACTAAGAAGTACCTATCTGTTACCGCATTAAATCTTTGTCATCAATAAAAATATTATTGAAGTTGGTATTTTCACTTTTTTCTTACTTGAATCAGTTATCCCTTTAATTAAATTACATTTTTATCGAAGTACTTCTTTTGTTTCTTGACATATTATGGATCTTCATAGGAAGTAGTTGTTTTTATTAATATAAAAACCCTAGACAAAAATTTTCAGTCTCTCTCCAGTCTCTCAGAGTCTTTCAGCGTCTCTGAGAGCGTCTCTCACAGTCTTTCACAGTCCCTCAGTTATTTCCTAGATGTTTTTATGGATTTCTCACAGTCTCTCTATGAGAGACTCGAACTATAAAATTGTTAATTCAGAGATTCGAGTGTCTCACAGAGAGTCTGAATGAACAAAACTGAAAAATTAAGAGACTCGAGTCTCTCGTAGAAAGACTGGGATTTCTGAAATATGTTAAACTTTAACCATGTCTATCGAGACACCACTTATTGAGAGATTCGAGTGTCTCGTTCAGAGACTGCATACGAAATGAGAATCTCTTTATGAGCGACTGGAGTCTCTCGTTTAGAGACGCTAAACAGTTTTTGTGCCAGTCTCTCGACAGTCTCTCTCAGCGACGCCAGAGAGACTCGATGAGAGACGAAGACTCGAGTCTCGCTTTCAGAGACTCTGAGAGACTGAATATTTTTATCTCGGGAACCTACATTAATTATCTCATTTATTTAAACATCAAATACCACTGATTGATTTGATTGACTGAATAGTCCATTGTTAAAAACTCTTGTCAAAGTAACATTTTACATACATTTGCATACCTGATGTAATTATTCAGTACAATAATAATTGTAAAGTAAAACTGTAACAATTCAGAAAAAAAAAATCTAGAGCTGTAGATCACAAAAAGAGAACTTGACACTTTTAAATGATGACAATCTTAACGATCTCTGTTTTTGGAATAAGTATTCAAGGTAGGTACAAGCTGTGTTGGAGATCTTCAGTATATTGTTACAGTAGGTGCACGCACAATCTAATAGTTTTTAAGAAACTTGACGTACATAATCAGTAGAAATATATTGCGAGTCTAAATAACAAGGAAAAATACTAAACGTCATAAATCATCAAGTATCGATCCATTAGGTATTTACTACTTAAGAGGTAAACAAAAAGATACAAGTTCTTTGCTCTAATTTTAAAGAACTGTACTACGATAACGAGAGGGACGATGTTGGCACAGTAATGTAAGGACAAACACTTATAAGATACCCTTAAAACTAAACAGTAAATGTATTGTAATTTGTTATTATAACCACCGATCGTGATTGTGTCTCACTCATTAGATCTTTTAGTTACTGTACGTTTCTAATTCAGTCTATTTGAATAAAATTGTATTAGTTAAACATATACAAGTTTAAAATTTTAGTAAAATTATAATTCAACCAATAACGATATCCCCAGTATTACTCTTTTCATCATAAATCGTTTTCTACTATATTGGACCAGGGCCTATATTCACGTAAATAATTTATTCTTAATGTATAAAAAGTTGTATATTTTGGAACAAAAAAAAATGTAATGGATTCGAGAACAAAATTTTAGTAAAGTTCCTATTATTTTTCTCCTGTCTCACCAGAAAACAATGTTTATTTACTGGCCAGTTGTGTCAAATGAATGTTTCAAAGTAATCAGGTTTCTACTGAGACTAATAACCATTATTGTGATTGTGTGATTGAGTCTCCACTTAGATCTTTTAGTTACTGTACCTTTCTAAATGAGTCCATTTAAATAAAATTGTTTTAGATATACAATACAAATTTAGAATTTCAGTAAAATTATAATCCAATCAGTAAGTAAAGATGTTCTCTGCACTAATCTTTTCATCTTCAATCGTTTTCTACTGTATTGGACCAGGGTTTGTATTCACATAAATAATTTACTTAATTGCATCGGGAATTTATAAAAAGTTGTATATTTTGGAGCAAAAGAAAATGCAATGAATTCGAGAACAAAGTTTTAGCAAAGTTTCTGTTATTTTTCTTCTCCTCAAAGTTTATTTACTGGTCGGTTGTATCAAAATGAATGATTCAAAGCAATCAGATTTCTACTGAGATTAACAACCATTATTGAACTTATTACCTATATATTGATGGACACATCCTTTACAAACTGCGTTCCCCAATGCGAGTTTTCCCCAAGAATCCGTATCTGGTATCATTTATTGGGAAACAGGTAGACAGACAGTTAAAACAGTAACAAAACTAATTGAACCAAAACCACTAAAAGTTTTTGCTTGGTTTCTTTCACGCACCATGCCAACTAACCCCATTTTGAACGCGCGCTCTACGACCATCACGGCGTCGTGTTTGGCGTCGGCGTCGCCAACGGCGTCGGGACCAAGATAAATAGGAAAGTTTTGACAGCATTGTTTCAGCCACGTCGTACTAAATAACATTTTGCTGTGCGCTAGAACATTTCGATGCAGTTCAAGTTGTAAGTATAGTGTAGCGAGCTGGAACCCCGTGAGTCAAGGGTGGCTGCGATCCGCAGCCGTCCTCGATCATCAATCATTCTGAGACAATCGCACGGAGAGCAGCTGTCGCAGAGACCGACACGCCGTCAGCCGCGGCCTGCTCGGATCCTTGCTGCCACCGTTGTATCACCATCGTTCTGCTCTCTCATCTTATACTACTTCCACGTAATGCTGGAGCACCCCAATTATTCCGGGACCACTAACGTGAAACAGGGACAATATTTTCACCAACTATATACCACAACTTACCTGCTACAGTACTGACAACACAAATTGTGAAGTTTGCGTTTCTCTTATAATTTATTGTTTCAATAAAATTTCCATCCTACTAAATAAACTCGACAAAACATTGTATAATTACTGGCTTAAGATCAATTTTGCTCCCTAACCTGTTAAATCTTCTAGTCAATATATAACTTGATTTTGATTTGTCATCATTATCATAACGTTGTCAGCCCTATGATTATGTCCTATGATGGTTGAACACTTCCTATCCTGAACTAATCTTCGCATTTCCCTCAAAGAAGAACATCCCACATCTATCATCTATTCCAGGTCTACCTCTACTTTTCTTAACTTCTGTTTCTGCTTCTAAAATGTAACTAGCCCTTCATGCCTGGAAAGGTGTCCTACTAGCCTATCTCGCCCTTTTCTTATTGACTTCTATTTCCTAATGCCTCTTCATTTCTAGCTTTCTCTATCCATGGTATCCTCATCAGTCATCATTGGCCTGTAACACCACATTTCGAACGCTTCTAAGAACTAAAAATTCACAAATCTGACATATTGCGCAAGTGCCTTAGGCGTATTTAAAATACTAGACACACAGGACCTCTCACACTAACATTTGATTTATATCACCGTATGTCGTATATGATTAGTGTGTAAATCAAGAAGAAACCAAAATCCATGAAATAAAATAAAAGTACATAAAATATCTAGTGTATTTATGATAATGTGAAGCTGCTTTTTAGCACAATAATTTCAAACAATTGAAATTTCTCGCTTAAAATTATTTTCAAGGGAATCTTCTCTTTTACTTGGAAACAAACAAGTGGTAACGGTAAAGGGATGTAAACGGATGTCCTCAACTGTGCTACAATCCAAAATGCCAAGGGATGGAAATTGATCATATGAAAGACAATTTTTTTTGGAAAGAAAGGCTAGCCGTTTTCATTATGTACCCCAAAGTCGGCTATTGTAAATTCACCCAATTTAATGGATTCTTTATAACTATAGTGGTAAATTCGGAAGGAAAGGTTTTGCAACCCCAAAAGATAAATTGTGAATTCGGTCGGTTTGTGCTGAAGTAGACGAAGAAAATAACATATTATAAGTAAGTGCCAAACGCGGATGATTAGAATGTTGTAATATACTTTCATATAGATAGTATGAGTATAATAACCTTTTGCGGTAGGGGTAGGTGGTCTCTTAATTAGTTAATTTTCGACTTATTTCGGAGAGATTAATATTTTAGATTATTTGAAACTAACATTATGGTACTATTGTATAAGATTTTAAAATATATAAGCAAAATTAGTGCATTTTATTATAGATGACTATACCTACATGTTAATATACACGTATGACAATTGCATTACAGAAAAGAGCTTCTTTGATAGAGCTTTGTTTTATTGTGGTGTAATCGTTTAATTGTTCTATTATTTGAATAACTAAAATTTGAGGCAATATGTAGAAGGTAAGTGTCCTCTCCAACTTATAAAAGCAATATTTCTGGTCGAATTAGATACTCAATTTTCATCAGAAGCGGCCGAATTTACAATTTGACTTAATGAATTATTCTACCTATCGTAATGACCGGCCGAATGTACCACTGCCCCCAAAAGCATCCCCAGACCAGTCTTGTGCGTCGGTGTTTAAAATTTCTAAATTGTTTGCTCTGTATAATTTTGCGATTCATTCATGACAAAAAGCGAGTCGGTAAATTGTAAAACAATATTGAATACATAAGTATGTAAAAAAGTACGCAATTTTGTCAGCCAAGTGTCATTTTTCAGGAATTTCCTTTGAATAGACTAGTGACATATAACAAATAAACTTACGTAACAAAACCTAAACGACATTAGATCGTAACGTTATTAGCCGCAACACATGGACATTATTCAATCATCGAATATTTATCCTTTATTTTTATTTACATTTACTTCTAATTTAGTAAGAAGTCTAGCAAACTTCGACCGTCGACCCTGATGGACGAATTTATTTTTTATGAGGTAGATCTCAAATAATCAATTTAGTATTTTCAATTCTAAAAGGCAATACGTATAAGAAATTGTAATTAAATTGTCGAAAATATGTATCAAATTGGCATTTAACGTATTACCATAGTTAGAGATATCCATGGGTCACACAAATATACCGTTATCTAATAAATAGCATTAAAAAGCAACTGTACACATCTCTTAGCTTTACTGATGACGCATGTGGTTTTAATTCGTAATAATTAATTTTTTTTATATATAATTCCATTTGAATACTATATTCTTATATATAAATTATTATATGGACCAGTTTTTAATGTAATCGTCTCTCCATGCTTCTATCTCGTCTCTTTTCTGCTTCACGTAATTCTGCGCTTGGAGTAGCGGTTTATTATTCGGCCAGTGGCTGATATCTGGGACCATTCACTGCGACGATTGAACCGATGGCAGCAAGTCCATGTAACTTTAAAAAGGGCTCGTAATGAGACGTCGATCAAAATGACCAGAACCTCGAAATTCCATTCTCGGAAACGAGGAAATTCCCGATTTTGCCGCATTCTTTCCATGTTCTTCGAAAGCACGTGGACACGTTTGACGGGACCTCACGAAAGGTTTTCAGGCTGAAAACTAATCTCGTCGGTGAAGTTTTCATTAGCAGTCATAAAGTAACAATAAATATTTATTTTAGGTACATACTTGTATACACACTTCGTAATTTAATAATTCGAAAAAGATTGTTAAATGTGTATGTCTGGAGCGTGGCGCTGCACGGGTGCGAAACATGGACGGTCGGCGCGGCGGAAAGAAAAGGTTAGAAGTGTTAGAAATGTGAGGATACCGTGGATAGAGAAGGTTATAAATGAAGGGGTATTAGAAAGAGTAAGGGAACATATGACTCTATGGAAGTCAATAAAAACTCGGCGAGATAGGTTGGTAACACACCTTCTCCTGCATGAAAGTCTAGTCAGAATCATATCTGAGGCAGAAACGGAAGTTAGGAGGGGTAGAGGTAGAATTGTATACAATGATGTATTTCATACATTTCCGGTGACATATATATTGTTATTAAAAGTTATTAACAAGAATTCAACATGCCCTATTTTTTATAGTTTATTTAAAGAACAAAATTTTGCTAATAACCATTTATTTAACGATAATAGTTTGAGGATAGTTTTGGTGGATACGGGTTAAGTTTGTAACTCTTGATAATAGTTTTCCATTAAAAAAGTAAAAATTTTGCACCATGTCTTGCACTATCCAGAATGTACGTAACGATGTATAAATATAAAACTGTTTTAATTAGTCAAAAAGTAAAATATTTTGTAGACGAATATTTTTTCTTAATTACGTATAAAGGCGTCTGAGAATTTTCAGATTTCAGTCCACTTTTGTGTACCTACATTCATGGTAGAAATCATCACAGAAATGGAATAAATATTTACTTTCGTTTCAATTTATTCTAATTACACGGATGGCATTAATTGAATAAAACAATCAAGTGGTGTCGGTTGGACGACTATCGGACGCCTCCACGTCGAGGTCGTCGCCGCCACGGTGACAGACAGACAGGGTTGCTTGATGTGACGCTACCGTGACGTCACGACTCGTCGACTGAGGGATGATGTATGGCAGCGGTTAGGAAATTGCATAGCGGCCATCGCTCAAATTAATTCGATTGTCTGAATCTTTCTTGCCTTTTGCCCCATGTAACTTACCTAACACATTCTTTAATGCTTTGAGCAAATAAATAAGATTCTTTTTTATAAACCCTTTGCTATTTATAATCAGGATTAAATCTTCCTTAATTAGAAATATGACATTCATATGTGGAGTTTTAAAGTAATTCAATGACCGAACAGATTTACTTTGAAGGGAAAACGATAGTTTAATGAGCCAGAATTTTCGTCATTTCTGACTTTCTATAATAACTCTTCTAATTACGTGTAATAGTGGCACTCTAAATAAAGTCAATGTCTGTCCGAATTTATGACAGCTTTTTGATTTTTACGATTGCTTACATAAAATGGAAGCGGTATTAACAAAACAGTATTGTATGAAAATAAATAAAAGTACAATAAAGATACTGGTATGCAAGTAAAGAAAAAGTAGGGAATGAGCAAATATAAAGATAGGAAACAAAAAATTAGAATAAGTGGCTGATTTTCGGTATCTAGAAAGTCAGATATCTCAGCATGTAAGAAACAGTAGAGATATAAAACACAGGATAAGGCAGGTTCGAGTCACTTACAATGAAAAGAAGTCACATTTATGCTAGCGAATGGTTAATTTAGAAATTCGAAAGAAATTGTTAAAGTATATGTTTGGAGCGCGGCGCTATACGGGTGCCAAACATGGACAGTGGGCGCGGTGGAAAAGAAAAGATTAGAAGCATTCGAAATGTGGTGCTATAGGCGAATGATGAGGATGCCGTGGATAGAGAAGCTAGAAATGAAGGGGTATTAGAAACAATAGGAAAACAGAGGACTCCATGGAAGTCAATAAGAAATAGGTGAGATAGATTGGTAGGACACCTTCTCAGGCATGAAGGGCTACTTAGAGACATATTAGAAGTAAAAACATGAGTTAAGAGGAATAGAAGTAGACCTAGATTAGATTAGTGTTCACAAATAGTAAAGGATGTGGGATGTTCTGGTTTTAGAGAAATGCGAAGATTAGCTCAGAATAAAGGAGGTGCGTGTCCAACCAGTCTTAGAACTGATGCCTTGACCTTATGATGATGATGACGATGGTGATGATGAATTGCTTTGGATGCAACTGAAACCTTTGTTCAAACGTAAGAAATTTTCGATTAATTATATAATTTCATACTCTCCGTGTTTACTTATTACAATGATTACGGATTTTGGGTGAAGATAGGTCAAAACTGAAATTTTAACATTTTTTATTTACGTGAGTATCGATCGAGCACTAACATTAACATTTTCAAGTAAAATTTCTTAAACATAGGACGCTGACTTAGTTGGCATCGCTGCCGCCTTGATTTTCCATCTTCTCGTTTCATTATTTTTAATATCGAGGCACCCCATTTCGGTCTCTTCCGTAATCGAATACTTTGAAAAAAGTTAATAGAGATGAAGGTGTTCAACGCTGACTTTTTTGACACTCGATAAGACGAAAAATACGACGCTTCGAGGAACGCGAATCCAAACGGCACACGCTGTTTCCTGCGATAAAATCTCCTGTAGGAGCTTCCAGGAAATGAAAATACCGCAGTTTCATTAAGATAAAAGCATATGTTGCTGGCGCAATATCGTGCCTAGCATTTGCCGCTTTTTATTAAACAAATTTCTATTTTAGATTAACATGTTTAATGGAATTCATCATTTTGTCGTGTACCTAATTACAAAAAAATTGCTAAATACATTTAATATCATCCACATTTTTCTCTATTATTTGAGCATTAGGCAATTAACTGTGTAAATTCGAAGTCAATAGGGTAAAAATATTATTTATTTATATACACCACGACACGTTTCGCCTTGGATATGTTTTCTTCAAGGTTAGACATTGAGGTTAATTTAAGTAGGTAATTCGATGGTAAGGGAATTAACTACATTGATACTTTGATAAAGCCTTTATTCAAGACGAAACGGTGGTGATATTTTTTATAAGTAAACAGCTTTAACGCTATTGGCTTTTGTACAATTACAAAATTAAAGGAAGAAATGGAGAATATGAATTAAATAATTTTTAATGTCGGAAAAATTGTCTGACCTGAATCTAGGTTCAGTAACCATGTTAATTTACTTTTTTAATGTTGATTGTTTAAAAGGCGGCAATATTAATATTATTCAATTTTTTTAAGGATTATTTTCCCCCGAAGCTTTTGTAATTAATTTGTTGTTAAAATCTTTGTTCCATTGGGTAATGGAGAATAGTATGACAAGGTACTAGGAAGAAGAAGGGAAGCAAATATGCAAGTTGTGCAAATTGGAACTAAAAATGTTCGAGCATATCTTTGACAGATGTAGAATGACCTAAAGTGAGGCAAAAAAATGGGAAATTCGAATGGAAGGAACGGACGGACTAAAAAGGATGAGAGAACTATTATGGAAGATGAAAATAACAGAAAAGCAAGAAAAATAAAGTATATGTAATTAATAAAACAACCATACAACTCTTATCAAGCTTTGATTATAAAGTATATTTGTTATTTATTTTGTTTAAATATATTTCAGTAGCAGTACTGATATCCTTTTAGAAAAATTGATTATGTCGAAAATCAATCCATAACTAGTGTCAAAAACCACCCCGGTTTAAGTGTATGTCAGTCCAGTAAGCTGTAATATACAATTCACGTTGAGAATGGTACCTTCTGATAAAAATACCAGATTTTCAAATTTGGGGGCTTTTAGAGTTTTTAATTTTTAAACAGTTTGATATTTAGGAATTACGCGCAAATAAATGGAAACTAAAGAACGTTTTTTGGGATTTATAAATTCTATAATCAAATAGTTTATTATTCATCTACATTATGAAATTGTTTTGATTTATTTTGTTCGTAACATTGTTTTTACGTCATCACCTGTCTAGTAACAGGTGTATATAATATAATTATTAGTCTTGTTGACAACAAGCACAGGTAAAACGAATAGATAAATCAGGGCACCCCGCTAGGATATCGATAAACCTGTTTACTAATGAGTACCTAGATAGAACAATTAATAACAATGAATTGCATACGTGGATATGTTTATTTTTATTGTGGTTACTTATTTTGATTATATGCAGTAAAACTGAAATACCTGAATATATATTTTTTATTTTTATCGTTATTTTATTTTTTCGTATACTTAATTAAGTTTTTGGTACCTAAACTTTTGAAATATTTACATGTAATTAGGTACAATAAATTATGAAGTAAAAGCAAAAGCACCCGGTACATTAAATAAAAAATAAAATTATTAACAAGCACTACCTACTGTTAATATGTGAAATTGTGTCTTGATACGATTTATTTTATCATTCTATTATATAGAATATACCAAGTACTGACTAAGAAATTTAGCTAATCAAAAGTAAAAGCAGAATTTCACTTTTTGCTGTATTTTTTTTTATTTTGTTAAATGTCTTCATCACGGTTAGAGATGTATAAAATGGTTTTTTAAGAGTATTTAAATATACAAAATATNATGCAAACACTTTTTGGATTTGTTATTTCAAATGTAAAATACAAAATAGATTTCCCTTTTCTATTTTAAACGCTAAATGCAAAATACGTATTTTCAAAATACTTTTTTGTAGTACGCCTATTTAATTTTTGACATTCACTTAACTACAAAATATTATTTAAGAAAACCTTTTTTCATTTTTTAAATATTGAAGTTTTTATAGGTTAATAGTGGTGTTTTTGCACTATATCACCACCTGCGAAGATTCAGTATAAACCATATTTTTCTGTTTGAACTGATGGAGGTATACTTTTTCTATATCTTTATGTTAGTTTCTTCAGTTTAGCAACAAATAATTCTTCTATATGTTTCCTTAATTGCCTTTGTCACTCGTTTTAATTGAAAAAAGACACTGATGCCAAAACAGTTTGTTTACCGTGAAAGATCAGAGCCAAAATAGGGTTCCAATAATTTTATTGATGTAAAATCAACATCAATCATTTCATATTAATATATTTATAACCCCATTTTCTTTCCGATCTTCTACACATTGTAATAAAAGAAAGAAATAGTTTGTTTAGCTTTGGGTTCATCTAATAAGTAGAGTTCTTCGAATCGTTTTCTAAGAATATCGGATTATACGCATTTATTAGCACATCACAATTTCTTGTAGTTTTCAGTTTTACACATTTGGCGTATATCAATTCGATATTGTTTTGCGGGCTGTTTTACTGTAATTCGTAAAATTTCGTAGTTCCTTGCTAAGGGTACGATAAGTGGTAATTTGGCAGGTGCTGATATCAATTTGGAACTTTAAAAATTCTATGGACCATGATATTGAACCCGGAAAACAATATCGAACCAATATTTTAGATTATCCATTTACAAGGAGTTTAAATTTTTTGGGCTCTCTTCAGTTAAAGAATTAGAAGGCATTCATGGAAAGTATTTCAAATAAATCATATCTCTGATAACGGTAAATAATGAAATTATGTACCTGCAGTAGGCAAGAAACCACTGGAATTACTCATGCTGACAAAATAGACTTTATCTTATGCAAGAATTAAATATTTGATAATGACTATTAGTATGCTTGTTTTTAAAATGATGTAAACTAAGGATGTACTACATAGTGACTTTGCAGGGTACCGGATCTAAACCGGATACTCGTCCCATCTCTAATGTAAATGCAATGGATCGAAAAAGCTAATTGTTAAAACCTATCAATTTTATTGTTACCACAATTGAAATACCCAATTTTCTACAAATTAAAATTGGAAGAAATTCTTGCCATTTAATAAATGTTACATAACAATGGCAGTTCCAAAAGCAATTACTTCCTGATTATTGTTAAGATTAATGTATTTTGAAGGGATAGTAGTATGTATAGTATTTCACACCTCTGTTTTAACATCCCATTCAAATTAGTAAGTATTTAGATAATTTGGGGTATTTCCCATTGGCCGTTTAATAATAGGGATGTTACCTAAAAATGTAACGTAGTAAATATGCATTATTCCACAATTGAATATAAATTAACTTCTGTTGGGTTTTCCACTAATTTAGAACTTCTCAATGAAATGTTTTACAAAAACCAGATATGTGACCTCTTAAATGTTGTTAAAACCAGACCAGAACTTACAAGTATATCATTTTATACTATAATATTAATGGAAAATATCCAGAAAAAAAAATTGCATGAGGTTTTTATAAGTGGAATCAATTTTTCCAAATGAATTCTCACTGACATGTATTAGTAGCTATCGCATAATATATTACTACAGACTGGCACCTTAAAAATGTTCGAACTGAATTTCGGTAGGAAGTAATCTACAAGATATACGTATTATTAGTTTCCTATTATCATTATTGTAATTAATTTTTTTACAATTAAATAGAAGACGACATTCGCCCTCTGTAGTACCTAATATTTATCAAGATTACTTTGGACATTGTTCATGGTGTATGTACCTATTTAGCTTTTTAACTCTCCTATTTCTTAATTTTCCCTTGAAGCTTCCCTTAAACACGTTGTATAAAAATGATTTTTCTGGTTTGCAAAACAAATGACGGTGCATGACAAATAACCTCACGATATTGTAAAGGTATTTAAAAAACATCCCAATATATAAAACGAGTTGTTGTTCCACCTATAAAGAAGGTTTCTAATGGTTTAAACCCACAAACAACCAGGAATAAAATTTACTGTTCAGCGGTATTTGCGTAAAAGGAACGCATAATTAGATTAACAATAACTCTTATAGCTATATTTATTGTTTCACACCTAAGTTCATCCGGGATTTCCAGCTGAAATTGCTACAACCATTTTATGAATGCGATTTCGTCCAGTCCCTCAGCTACTTCTTACATTTGGGAAAGCAAATTTACACAATTGCTTACCAAAAATTAATTGATATTAAAAAATGGAAAGGAATTAATTTAGTGAATATTGTACTACTTGTATCATATTTTTCTGTGTTTTTCAGGTAGCTTCCGATTATAACGAATGAAGAAGTGAAAAGTTAGCATAATTCTGAATTAGTTGAAATGTATTTGTTTTTTTTTTACTTTAGTATAATATTATTGTAAATTTTTAAATAAAACAATAGGTAAAGTATTTTTTAATGAAGATATAACTGAAATAGTAATTCTTTGATTTGAATTCGATTTTTGTTATGAAATTTCATTTTGACTGTTCAATTACCAAATATATAGGATTTGTGTTCAATTATTTTCTAAGAAATTTACATATGAACGCACACACGTAGGCGTGTCTTTTTTGACCTCTGCGATTCCAAGTATCTGCTTGATTCTAGGAAGATTACATATGAAAATGAATATATGATTCCAATGTCGTACGAGTGCATGTATGTACGATATATTGAAATTCATTAATACCCTACATGAAGAAATTATAAATACATTCCTCGTTACGTGCATCATCAGTCCCTCAAATTAATAGCATTTTAGAAATCAAGCACAGCTTCGTTAGTGTGGTATGAGGGTATATTTACCCACTAATTACCTAAGTAAACTGTAGCTAAAGCAGGTCGATGTTCTCATACGTCACGAATTACATTTTCGAATAAGACATTTTATTAATATTATACGTTAAGGATCACTAGATATTATTATATATTAAATTGGTCAAAAGTACCGAAGGTATTTAGGTAATTAGAATATTTCTATTCATCGATTGTCTACGTTCTGCGCCATACATGATTGAAAATTCGACACTTTCCTTGAAAGGATTTGCCGCTATTGCAGGTCATGAATTGCAACAAATCGAAGTCCTTCCAACAATAAGTATTAAAAATAAGTAGCTACTGAGTTATAAAGGCTTTTTTTTTTAGAAATCTTAAGACTTGTAAAAAATTCTATAGGAAATGCTCGAAATTTACTGCACCATGTTACAAAAAAAGAAAAAAAAAAAGAGTAACGGCAAGGAATACTGTACCTTGTATGTGCTTGTTTTAGTTTTTTACTTTTCTTTTGAACGTAAAATTTTAATTGTTACGATAAATTTATACGTTGTTTGAAAATTACTGAAACTGTTCTATTTTTACTTAATTGAATCAATTAAAATGCTAACACATAACATATGCTGGTATCCCAATCCTAAAAATGCAAAATTCAAATGCATATCATTTTGTTGTTATTTTTTATTTCTTACTGACATAATTCCAATGGAATGAATAAATAATTGTTTGCAAAGTATATATGCAGATTGAATGTAAAGTAGTTTTATAGCAATACACTATGATAGAAGTATGTAATAAAGAAGTAACAAAAGAGTAAAATTAAGCTAATACAAATAGGTTATATTTTCTAATTTTGTGATATTATGAGTATTTTAAGCATGCACGTATGATTGCTTTATTACAATAGTATACATTAGCAATTATATTTCAGGTACCTCTTCTCAGCAGGGGGCATTTTCTCTGCAAAGTGCACATATCGCATGTGAAAGTTAATAAACTTTTATAATCAGGTTGATGACCTTGATATATCATGGTCACAAGAGATAAAGTAGTTGTGATATTATATTCATTTGTCTACATATTTATTGTTCTTATTTTATTTAACTTTTTCGAATTGAAAATGGAATGTAAACACATACGTATGTCCCATTATTTTTTATTCATTTATTTTTAGAAATAAATCATATTAATTTCTTAGGTTTTAGCAAATGACTGACAACTGTAGGTATCATATTTTTTACAAACACAATTAATAAATTTCGTAGATCTACTTCTCTGATTAATCCAATTCGTATATTCACATACCCTGTTACGAATTTTTCATTCGTGTTTCTACAAGAGTGGCGTACTTTTTTTTGTGTAATTTTTTTTAGTTTTAAAACAGTTCAACTTTGCATCACAGTTTACATTAGAAAACCGCTAACCGTTGGAAATCCCAAAATAGTGATCGTGGTAGATACTATTAGCGGGTAAATATTAAAGATTCACACCTCTAATAAAATCACTTGCTACTAGTATTTTGGAATTTCCAAATGGGTATTAGGTGTGAAATAATTAATTAAGAAAATTAAAACAAATTTTTCCGCCATTTAGACTTTCATGTTTTTGAGAAATATTGCGTGTGCAAAATATACCTCAAGATACGTAATCTAAATTGTAGTTACAATATATTGCGTTATTTCTGATTGCATGAAGAAAGGTATGTTGTTGTAACTGATAATTACAAATTTCTTTAATCGTCTAAATACAACTAAAATGAAGCCTATATTTTATACAATCTTGTAACAGATCCAAGCTGCAGAAACACCTTTACTCTTTACAGTAATACAGTTACAACTACAAATTATTTAAGTTATTAGTTTTTTATGTAATAAACCTTATCAGTTTAATATGAATTAGTAGGTACTTTAATCCGTACAAATGATCAATTATTTCTGTTGTATTGTTATGGTGTTAAGAATTTTCAGTTTTTTTTAATTCATAGTGTTTCTTTATGTCTCAGAGTCTTTCAGCGTCTCTCACCGTCATTCACAGTCTCTCAGTTATTGCCTAGGTGTTTTTATGGATTTCCCAGAGTCCCTGTATGAGAGACTCGAACGATAAAATTGTTAATTCAGAGATTGGCGTTTCACAGAGAGACTGAATGTATAAAACTGAAAAATTGAGAGACTCGAGTCTCTCGTAGAAAGACTGGAATCTCTGAAATATGTTGAACTTAGAAAATTTTGACCATGTCTATCGAGACACCACTTATTAGGAGATTCTAGTCTCTCGTTCAGAGACGCTAAAAAGTTTTTTGACAGTCTCTCTCAACGACACCAGAGAGATTCGATAAGAGACGGAGACTCGAGTCTCGCTTTCAGAGACTCTGAGAGACTGAACATTTTTATCTCGGGACGACTAGTAACTTTTTTCAGAATATATACAACGATGAGTATGTACATGACTTATTTTCCCCTACTCAATTGTGATTTTTTCAATTTTAATATATGAACAAACTGTGAACCTTTTTTATTAGTTTTCGCTGTTTGTTCCGATTGATTTTACACCTACATCCCGACAAAAGCTAATTTTTTTTTCTTTTGACAGAAATACTCACTTTTGATGTTAATTTTTTTAGCTTATTCTTGGTATGATTTAAGGGAGAATTATAGACACACAAAGTCCTTTTGTACCTAATTTTCATTGTAATTAATGAGACAATCGAAGAAGAATTTTAAATTTACTTTTGCATTAATATTGATCCAGTTAAAACAGCACTGGTAAAAGTATACGTCATACACCATTGATTTAATCTTTTGGTAACTTGCTAATGTCGCGAACAAATACTACCCATATCTCATTATTCATTGTACAGACATTAACCTATTAGAGGGATTACTTAAACCATCAACGTTAATTAGTTCGATTGGGCCTTAAATAATTGCAAATATGTGTCCCATTATTACATGAAGTTTAAGCTTTCACTACACCAAAATGTGCGTATTCACCTGAAGCAATGCACTTGTCTCACCTACACGAATAATTTTCATGAGCAATTAATAAATTAATGAACTAACTAAAATACCTCGAGTGGAAAGTGCATGATGACAGTCACCAAACTCGATTACCTTGCTTTTGAATTTCACTATATGCATCAATCGACGTCATAGTTCACTTGTCGCATGTTAATTAATATTTAATAAATTTAAGGGCATTTTTGAAAGTTCAGCATAAATACATAACGATTTTAGTAAAAATTCTTTTCAAATGGTGGACCCAAACATCCGGTAGGAACCAGAAGGAAAACAAAGTATCTTGATACGATTGCAGAATTAAAAGGATACATAATAAACCGATAATGAAGACAAATTAATTAAATCTGGATTGTGTAAAAAACAGATGCACAAAATTGATTAATAAAATCTACAAAGATAACTAAATAACAATATAGACAACAGCTACTAGAAAAAGCATTGAAATTATTCTCAATTTCGTTGAAAAAAGAAGCGATTATAGAATAAGGAAGTTAAATTTAGGTAAAGGGATTTTATACGTCATGTCTTTTATGGATTACATGCATACCTATGTGTCTTAGTATAAAAGAAACTTAATTTTTAAATTTAATTTACTCTGAATTTCCTTCGTCCTTCAGTATTTTGTTAAAGAGTTAACTTCACCTTTATCTATTTTTGTATGCACACATTAAATTATATCCAATGTAATCACCTAACTACACAAAATAAATTTGTAATAGAACTTAGCCACACCAGCACTTTTTTATTTTGCATAATTGTACTTCTGTAAATAAATAATATGATGCCGTTTGCACTTCCACAGAGATCTAAATGAAAAGACGAGTTTTAGTTGTTAACTAAACAGTGGACTCGCAATATTTGTTTTAAGTAGCTTTTAAAGTAATTCATATTCACTTAATATCAAATGTATTCTTATGTGAGAAACGATTTATAACTAATTAGGTCAAAAATATAAGTATTGTTCTTTTTTATTATAGAAGCCATTACTGTGTGTGCTAAATGGTTAATCAATAATTACGTATAATATCAAATTAACATACGTGGATATCGCGTACCTATCCATGATCTATGCATGTGTGAGTAGGAAGAATTAAATGTACATTACAAATTAATTTAAGAATTATTTCAATTTATTTTAATTACCAAAGAAATTTACCAAGTGAATTATTCTGTTTTTTCAATCAGTTGATTATTAAAGTTCGAAAAGGGATGTTCACAGCAAAAAACGTTATCTATTGATCGACAGTATCAAACTCAATGGAAAAAGAGAAGACATAAAATACATTGCACATTGATTGTAAAAGTACAATATCAACCTCATATTTTTTGACTAGTTACGTAAGGTTATAAAAGTAATTTAAAATACAGTCAGAAGTAATATAATAATAAAATACTTCAAGTACATATTTGGTATATTCTTCTTCCATAGAATTTTGTTACAGTTTTTCGAGAATGACATCGCCAAAAAAGCTCAGACATTAATAAATGAGCTACCAATGCGCTACATATGTTTATATTAATTTTTTTGATTTTGTGGAAAACAATGTCAAAAATTTATTCGTAGGTATATATATGGGCACAAATAATGTTAATTCAGAAATAAGCTTAAAGCAATACCTATTTATTACTTATATACATATCTGCTAGTAAAACTTCAACTGTTGTTTTGATGTTAAGTTGTATTTTACCTAAACAACAAATATTGGGAGGTAAAAGTTAGTTGTTGTCGTTGTAGAACATATTTCATAAGCCTTATCAACGTAGAAACACGTTGCTGTCTCTTGGAGATATTTTTTACCTTGAAATATAACAGGTTGACGTATGAGACAAAGAAATATTTCAATTTTAGGTGTTAGCTTTGCTTCTGTATCCTGAGGCGATTGACAACTATCGCTTTTCAAAGTCATAAAAGGCCATTTAGGTTTTCTAACTGGCAGTATTTCTTCGATACACTTACTGTTAACACATTATACCTACATATTCATATGCCTTCATATGCATTAGAGTTCGATTATTGTAAAAATAAAAATTGCAAAATTTGGTTACATTTAATTATTTTCTAAATTCGTGAAGTTTTCGTTGTATTTCGCATTATTCCTGTGTCACTTTCCCTTTAGTCGTGCGAGTACCTGTTTTCGCCCCCACCCCTTCCTCTAAGTCGTCTTATCATCCGTTGACCGAACGGGGTTGGTGTCGTAAGTGTGATTAAACCTGTGCTGTTCTGTGATTGGTGAGAATGTGCGATGGAATAGAAAGAGACAGCTACGTCCACGAGACAAATAAATTCGACTCGAATTGTGATGACAATCATTGTGTCGAAGATTTGTCTAAAGATAACAACAACAGTGCTTCGAGCGATTTGATCAGTTTAGAACAACGAGAGCGTATCAAGATGACTTTGAAAAATATTCGTGAAGATTTAAGTGTTGGAAGAATCAAGCCAAAACAGGAGGATGGAATATTCCCGATTTCACCTTCAAGTGACGGCTCCAAATCACCTCCTCCATATCCCAATTTTGGTGTTCAACATAACTTTTATCAAAATGGAAACAACGAATATCCCTACATGGAGCATAATGGCAACAATTTTCCGGTGGAGTCACAAAATCAACAACAGGTAAGCTTTTTTAATTATTTATTTTTTGGAAAACTCATTATGAGTCACATGTTTTGTATTAGTACATATGTAACAGGGCAATAACATTTTTATATTTTTTTTTTTAGGATCAACTTGAAAACCGATATGTCCAACTCTGGGCTTACAATTCTGCCAATATGAATTCGACATCTTTACCAAACCCACCTTTACCACTCTCTTCTAACGAAACTCCATCAACGTTGGCCACAGGTTAGTGTTTTTTGTACCATTATGAATTTAGAAAATATTTTCTGTACTACCCAAAGAGTTTTTATTAATTCTCCTATTTTCTTTTTTAGATTACAAACATAGCAGTGGATCACCGGTTCCAATTGCTAATACTACGTCAGCGAAGAGGGCTAGAACTGCTTATACATCTTCCCAACTAGTTGAGTTGGAGAAGGAGTTCCACTACAACAAGTATTTGTGCAGACCGAGGAGAATCCAGATGGCGCAAGCTTTGAACCTTACTGAACGTCAAATCAAGATTTGGTTCCAAAACCGTAGAATGAAACATAAAAAGGAACAGAAGGCAAAATCAGTTTCGCCTGAAACTTCATGCGATGGTCAGTCATCTCCAACTAACCTTTCTACCTGTACATCAACGACAAGGAAGATCAATCGTGTTGTTCCTCCTGCTGGAATTCTATCAGAACAGCAAGCAATTGTGGATAAACTTCTGTCGCATTCGCCATCGTCTTCGTCATACTCCCAGCCGCATTACTTTCCCCAGTCGGTGTCTCCCGAATCCTACACCGTTCCGGAACAGCAGCAGAGCGTGAACTATTCAGAAAACTATTTCGATCAGCCTCAGCACTTTCAAATGAGGAACCCTGTGATCAGTTCTTCGCATGATTATTATAATCATCACAACTATTATAATGAATCTTGCGCTTATGGATCTCCATACGTTGGAGATTACACTGGTTCGCAAATTGCTGGTAAGAAAAGTGAATATTTACCAAACCAAGTCCTCACTTTTGATGCTGCCAAGGCTGCTACCAAAAATGCCCATCCTATTGTAAATGTCTCATGGGTAGGTCAACAGCAACCACAACAACAGCCACAGCCATTTTACGGAGATTTGACTAATCCTAATCCCAAGGATTTAACAGAACTATAGCTTTATGAATAACGTTGTCATATCGAACATTATTGTATATTTTATGAACTTGGTATGTAGTTATTTAATTGTATTTTAACTAATAGTATAAGTCTGATTTTTGTCCACATGTTGGTCATAAAATTTTTATAATTTTCTGTACACGCTGTGATTGTAATAAATGCATAAAAGTAAAATATGTTTTCATTGTTATATTTACAAGTGAGTTGAAGAGTATTTATTTTCTATATAGAAACAAAATGTGAGTTAAACTTCATAAAATTTTTATCTCTACTGTATTGGCAGTGAATAAACCATTATCCAAAATGGGAACACAGTATTTATTGTGGTGGAGGTAATGGGCATCTTTCTAAGTGGAAGGAAAAGTGCTACAGTGGCGTAAATATATTCATGTAAATAATAAT
Organism: Agrilus planipennis; assembly: GCF_000699045.2. Lineage (NCBI taxonomy): Eukaryota > Metazoa > Arthropoda > Insecta > Coleoptera > Buprestidae > Agrilus > Agrilus planipennis. The sequence goes on along the minus strand of NW_020438881.1, from coordinate 427,702 downwards.
GTGCAACAGGTTCTTCTGAAAATTCTAATTATAATAAAAGCATAAAAATAATTATATTTTCGTTTTTATATTTTTAAATGATAATATATTTATAGTAGAAATTAGAGACTGTGGTATATAACTGATGCAATTAAAATAAGACATCCAAATTAGAAATTGATAGTAATACCTGTTGTTGGTTATATTAAGATTGGCAATGGTTCGGTGGTTTAATTGTAACAGTAATGAAAAATAGTAAAACTCCAATTGTACTTAATGGCCAGTAACAACAGGAACGTATTAACTCAAAGGGAGCGTCTCAGGAACTAACTTTTAAAATGTACAAAAGTCTGCAACCTCCTTAGGGCCATAAAACCCAGATGTGGCCTAAAAGTGACCTCGACAATATGAATAGATATTTCTACAAAACTAAACTCATCGTTGATTTCCAACACCTGTAAACCTGTATTTTGTGATAGTAATTTGGATAAGTTAGTTTAATGAATATATTTATAAAAAACAGGTTAGGTATGTATCTATAGGGGATTGAAACTTCTCCCGAAATTCCACAATTTTTAGTTATTAAAAATTCATTTTTAAAATTTTCCTAAAACATTCAATATATTGCCGCATTAACAAAGCAAAAAATTAGTTTGACGTTACCACACTACATACGAAAACCAGACTACAGTTCTTAGTTTCTAAGGCAAATCCTAATATTGCATGTCTGTCCCCCCTTTTGTTTATTATGATTTATGGACCACACTATTATTATTTTATTATAAACTCTCTATTGTAAGTTATTAAGTAATTAATTTGATTGGTTGATGAGATAATTTAATGTAGTAATGCTAAAAGGTATGTGGGTAACTATTAATAGGCAAATAATTTATAATTAATTAGGTCACTAGTTTCTTAATTTTTTTATGAGTTAAGCAATTATAGTATCGCAAATTAAGATAACGGACGAATATAATCGTCGGAACTCTATGTAATATTTAATAATTGAATGAATAACTTTTTACTATAAGTAGGTACCTCTTTATAAGCGCCACTGCTTAAGATAATATAATATGGTAACAAATTAAATGATCAATATTGAAATTAATTTTCGGTGAGTATTGGGATCCGTCAAATGGGCATACACCATCTGGTGGCAAAATTTATAACTCGAATGAGGGAAAAATTTACATAGGAACTGTGCACGCAAATTGTAAAATTGTTTATTAAAATAATAAAACACGTTAAAAAAGTAAAAATTTTTTTGATGATGGAGTCGACGAAGTTTTCTTCTAAAGTTAAATCAAATAAAAAGTTAATATGTTCAGTGAAAAGCTGCAATAGCACTTCAGACATAGATCTTCACTCTTCACCTACATTAACTACTTTCCAATAAAAACTAACCGTTTTATATATGTAAAAAATATATTCGGAAAATTAGAGAAAAAAGTAAACTAATAGAAGCTTGGATGAAAGCAGTAGGTATCAAAGAAGTGAATTCCGGAATAAAAATTTGTTCACGTCATTTTAATGCACATGATTATATTTCAGCAAGTATTTACCATCAGCCATAACCTTAATATTTAAAACTAGAATCATACTAAAATTATAAAGTGAGAAATTATTTATTCCTGTGTAATTGATTTAACACAATTCTAATGATACGATATAAGTATTTTGAGGTTAAGAACCTACCTGCTGCAATACAACAAAGTTGCAATAATGTGTTTGCAACGTTCTCTTAAATCGGCTTTGCACGTGCAAGTCATTGATATGATATTGCTTAAATCACCCAGAATCACCTCACCAATTATATAACGTGAATCACTTTTTAAATCCGAAGTTTGTAAAAAGTAGGCAGTAAACTTGACGGAATTTGAAGGCTAGCTTCCGGATTTGTTATTTCCGAATTTTATAATGTGATTGGCATTAAAAACACGCTCACCTTCAACGAAATTTCCTTTCCGAGGCTTTGTGTCAGCCCAATCACATATTGTGTCAATACTTATCATTTTATCGTGATTTAAAAACTTGGAAATTGCACGGTACACTATAGGAACTACGATAAATTTTCCCTAATCGGCGCCATGTTTTTAGGCCATTCCCATTTGACGGATGCCAATATACATCATACATATTTTATTATCAGAATTTTCGCTTTTTAGTGCGTGTCAATCCATCACTTCAGAGGTGGACTACCTATTTCGACAGTTTCTCCCCCAAATACTCCCGTCTCCTCCCTACGCTCAACCCTTTTCCCAACTCAATCCTTATCCCACTCCCAACCATTCCATTTTCTTCCCGGAGATGTACAACCTTCGGGTTGATCTTCCCACTCGAGGAGGGGTTTTAGTCGGTAAAAATACGACACTATCTTCCTCCAGGAAGTGTCTTTTGAAGATTTCTCTTCCTCAAGAATAATCTAAACAAAAAAAAGTATTATTACAATAGGTAGTACCTGGTCACTTACACTTAAATACTGATTACATCCCCAGTAGCACAACAATATTGACAAAATATTATATTTACATGTTGGTTCAATGATGGAAACGTCAGATTTTTTTTATTGGCCCAATGTACTATAGATTTTTAATATTAACCCAATATTGAAATTAAATATTGTTCCAATGTTAGGAAATAATAAGTGTGCAATATTTATTTTAAAAATACAGCCAATATTTGTTTTCCAGATTGGTCCAATATATATTTTATATATAGTCACAATATATCATGTATACATAGGCTCAATATCTTTATATTGACTACTGACTATGCAAGATTAAATAACGATCACACTTTTATATAAATACTCACAAGTTAGTGAACATACTGACAAAATAAATACGACATAATAGTAAAAAATAATAAAATTACAGGTCATTTTTAGTACCACGTATTATGATTATGTATGAATTGTATTTAAGTTTGGATAAGACTGCAAATAGCAGACAAATCTCTACATCGAAACCAAAGTTTGATTTTCGAAAGCTGCCAGTTACTTCTTATTAATATATTATTATTATTAGATCGAGTATTTATTAGGGCAAAAACATAAATGAAGTTTCACCAGTGAACAGTAAAACATGGGTCTTTAAACCCCTACATAATGAAGTGAGTGTAGGGTTTATCTGACATTAAGGACAGCAAGTTTCGACAGCTAGCGGCGAAATTTGCTCACTTTCTTTTACTCCAAAATTAACTTAAATATATCTAATAATGCAGACAAATTTGTGGTTTCTTCAAGAACCGGATTCATTTGTCGGTGTTCCTCAAAGATAGTTATCGGCATTCTAGGTATGTTTATAAGAAACTTGTTCTTTGTTTTCCAACAAAATTTTATATGAATGTATTGTGTTCACCTTGAAAAAAGCAAACGTTTTGACGCCGAAAACAAAGAACTTTTTAATTTTGCTGATAGTTACCTAAAATAAATTAATATAGTAATTTGCTTATATGTATAGCGCCAGGTTTATGGGATAGTGTATCATATTTTCTTGTGATTAAAACCGGTAACAGAAACAAAATTGTTTGATTTCTGGTTATTTATTCGTTTCACTGTTGGTTTTTAAAAGTTAGACATTGTTTCTTTATTTTTTATTAATAATGTCACACAACGAAAGGCTCTATATCTATATATATAAAAGAAAGTCGTGTTAGTTACTTCACTTATAACTCAAGAACGGCTGAACCGATTTGGCTGAAAATTGATGGGGAGGTATCTTACAACCGGGAGAAGGACATAGGATACTTTTTATCACTTTCCACGAGAAAAATGTGGTATATGTAAACGCAACTGACATGGAATGACAAAACGAAATTGACAGCAAAACAAAAAATTTATCAGTCAAAACATCAGTCTAGCCTTTCATTTGTTAAGATTGCATGTTTGTTTTTGGTTCGATTTACTTGAAATTGATTAAAAAATTCAATCTCTGTTGGGGGGGATGAGTGGTGAAGAGGAGTTGCAATGTTTAAATGGAACATATATTATTTGTGATCAGATTTACTTGAAACTTTGTTTTAATGGTCTCTCATTTAATTTCTGAAAGATCTATCTCGACAATTTAAAAAAGGGAAAGGTGTTGCAATTTTTGTTTGGGACATACTTTATTTATGGTTGAATTTACTTGAAACTTGGTATATATGCTGTTTGATATTATTAATCAAATGAAAAGAGGTTGCAACGTTTCCATGGGCTACATTTTATTTGTACTCGGATTTACTCGAAGGATGCTCATTGCTGAAATTAAGCAAATACGTTTTTTTTGCAATTTTTAAAAATCAACCCTTAAGGATGAAATGTTGTTGCTACGTTTGTATTTGAAAGATGGCGACATTACACAAAATTAAAATGTTGTAAGGGTGAATTGGGAGCTAAAAGGTACCACACTTACTGGCTTTGGTTCTTTTTCACATTCTTTCGTTATTTTTTGTTGCCTAAATTATGGTACTTTCCATGTTTTATAAATATAATGAAACCATCTCACCATTACAGTTTACTATGAAACAATATCTGGCAAAATTAGGATGATGAGACGTCTCCAGGGCTCTCCTAAACACTGATCTATGTAATAAACCTTGTTTATTTGTGGTACGTTACCTATCCCTTCTTTTAACAAAAATTGTAGCAAGGCACTTTAAAAATTCGTTATAGATTCTGGAATCCTTTTATATATTAGTTAATTATCTGGTGTTTAATATTAACGTCATAATATTCAATAGTCAAATCTGTAAAAATAGCATCATTGCTGTTAACATTACCATAAAGATTTCTAGTCAAAGAACGTATTTGCTATAGTAGTTGCACTTATTGAATTCATAGCATGTTTCAGGGTTGATGCTTTCAGACTTGAAGTTAACCACAATAAGTCTTACGTCTGTTTAAATTGTGGAAATGTGGTTAAAACTAGTTATTCTTAAGTCCAGATCAGACGCTAAAGTTTAAATAAAAGAACAACTTATTGGAGTATGGATGATCTCAATTACTTCAAGATTTCCAAAACTTTAGCATTGATGGGATGTCAAACAGGTACATTGCTTCAAGCAATAATCTACGAAACTAATAGGTAGGTAGGAAACAAAAGGTAATTATTGAATTAAGTATATCTTTTTCATGTTGTCATATAAGTAAATATATGCATTCAGATATTTTAAAAAATGTTAATTTTTGAAATGAAGATTGTATAATGTTCCTCCTGCGGTATCACCAAAAACTATTAAGCAAGGTCATGCACTATCTAACTAATAGTTACAGATTTGTCTACTATATACCTCAAATTTGTAGCTTCTTCTGCCCACAAAAATACTGTTAATTAAGAATACACAAAGATATTCAATTGCAATACTTAGGTATAATTTAAAATTTAACAAGTGGTCATATTTATCTAATTCTTATCATAAAATTGATTGTGCTTTTGATGGAAACGTATCCATGTGTTCTTTTAGGCACCATCTAAAGGAAATGTATATTTTCAAAACGATAATCATATTGTAATGAGAAGAGAATTATTATCATAATGTAACAGATTTTTTAGTACCCTTTTTACTATAACAGCAATTTCATCCAGTATCTACTTATTAGTACTTGCACTATACTCATAAATATTTATTTACCTGATACTAAATCTACATCAGCCTGTATTCGTCTTATTATTCGCATTATTCTTCCATTCAGATATAGACCGACTGAATCACTATTACTCCAGTCAACTGTTTATATTTTCATAGAAGCTTCTTGATTTTTCCTAATTTTTCTGAAAAACTCTCGAAATTGTTTGTTACGCGATCATGTATATGTCATTCGGCCGTTCAGCGTATGGTTTGTGACCCTGAGTGATCCGCCGACAAAGAACTGACGTTATCGATCGGCATTGCCACAAAGGGCACATCGCCGTCGTATTAATTATGACCAGTGTATGCATCATATCCGTGATAATTTACAGCTTCTGCGGTGGCCTTTTTACTTGTTAATTTTACCTGAAGGTCTAGTTCACAATAATAACTTATTCGTTTCAGAAATAAGAGGGTTAACGAAGTGTTTTGAAAATGCCTCTAGACATGAATATCAATTTCGAATTTATTAGTTTTCACCAGGACGCCAATATCTGCAGTTTCTATAAATCATCGACGAAGCCGAAGTAAAGGATAGTTGATATATCTAATTATTGTATGACTGATATACTGATATATATAATGGAGTAACTTCGATATACTGATTAGTGATTTATCAACATATTGTCTTTAGTGACATACGAAGAGAACTAATAAGTTCAAAATCGCGATCGACGCCTGGTAAATTCGATTAATTAGTGGCCAACAACTAAATGCTTTTTATTAAGAAATATGTGTGTATTTTCTTCTGACATTTCCATAATTTTTTTTTTAATTATGAATGGATGAATGAACGTGTAAGGTTTATTTTGGGATGTGGAGTTCTATTAATATAAGTCTACTGTTTTAAATAATAGATAGGTAAAATTTTTAAAAGTTTCCTATATTCTCTATAGGAAGCTTATTTTTTGGATTATCGCAACAGAAATCACTACTTCGTCGACTGTTTTCGACTCTCAATTTTTCACCCTGTGTCTATATTCGATTCTTTTGTTTAAGCTGACGATTTTAAAAGATCTCTTTATTGCTATCTTCGGAATGATTCGTTCTTTTGCACTAATGAATGCTACACGAACTCTATCAGATCGTTCAAAAGCTACCGATGCCGTTTCGATTTCGATTCGCCAACCGTTAGACTTTTTGTTCGGAAAATTAAACTGGCATCGCAGTGCTTTCGTCTAAGACTTCTGTTTTATTCATAAACCTTAAAGTATAGCGAGCGATATCTCCCCCGAATTCATCCCTTACCTATTGACTCTTTGAATTCGATCTCGTATTTATGCTCGTTTATAATGGGATTTAAGAACCGTTCATCCCCGGAATGCATCCTTATACAGACCAACCTTAGATTGTCGATATTATGCAATAGAATTCCGGAAGGAATTTTGATGTTGTTAAAGTACGGATGCATATTTGTTTATCATTGTTATTATTATTTACTTCGTTCACAATCAGATTTATTGTAATACAACTCCTAATACTTACAATAACGCAAAAAATTAAATTTATACTAATGGGTTTTAGTAAAATTCTGAAACCATAGCGAGAAAAGTATTAGGATTTTGAAAAAAATTCAAACGTTCATATTTTTTTTATTTTGGGATGATTTTTTACTTGGGATTAAAGGTTTTGATTGTTAATTTCCCTTCAATTATCCTATAATTCTTTTCTTATTATTCAAACTAGTGATTAAAACAATATTATTATTTACGTGTTATTAATCAAAATCATTAATCTTTGGTTCACAAGTGTTTCTATGAAGTAGAAAATTGGTTTTATTTGCTCTTGTCCTAATTAAATAACCACCTTAAACTTGTAATATGTTGCTATCTTCATTATCTTATAATTTTTTTATTGATATTTTTCATCATGTTGACCGCTTTGACATTACCTTATTTCCAACACACAGTTGTCTTCATAACATGAAGAATGTGACAAACATAGCAACATGACAAGTTTATCATATTAAGCTGTAACTTAATGTGTTTCAATGCACATTAAAACTCGTTTGCTTCGACTATTTACTAATTTCTGCAAGGCATGTGTCTATTGGGTAATCTATAAATAATTCAGTGAAGTCAAAATTAAACAAAAACGTATTAAGGGAAGCAACCTCAATCTTAATGTGTTCAAAATAAGGGAGGTATGTCAAGCAGCTCTGTTTTTGTGTAGGTACATAAGTAGATAATCTAAACTGAACCAATTTTGTTGACCAGAAGAAGTAAATAACAATGGAAGGCTATAACGTAAACACTAACATGTTCAACTATGGCAACTACGATCCCGAACTTTATAACGTAAGTAGATACATATAAATAAATTATTGTTTAGCTTTCTGTATTGCAAAGTTGTTTTCGTTTTATTTAAAGCTTTATCAGACTCCGCTTTTGGACCCGTTTAACACGAGGCCATCTTCAGTAAGTAGTTATCAGACATCTGGAACTCCTAATTCTGTGGATGATTTGTCAGAGCAATCCCAATTAGAACAGACATTTTCTCCAGCACCACAAAGTACTTCCACTGAAGAAACGCAAACGTATGAAACACAGTGGACACAACCATTTCTAAATTCTCATTATCATGGTTATTATGCCCAAAACACTGCAGCTATAGCACCTTACATGAGAGGTAAGTAGCATTTACTAGATTTATTTTAGTATCTTTTTAGGAGACGTGTCAAAATAAACAATCAGGTCAATGCTCTAAAAGTCTAGAAGACTCAGGGGCATGTCAAGAAATTGTTGTTTTACACTTTTTTTACCTGATTTATTACAGAAAAACCTCAATGTTCTAAAAATCACGCATTCAAGTAACATGTAACATTTAAGAATATGCGTATCTTTTTATTTTTTGTTTAGATTATTCTCGAGGAGGGCAAATCTTCAAAAGACACCTCCTGAGGGGAGGTAGTATCGGATTTTTAACTAAAACCCCTCCTCGAGTGGGGAGTTAAACCCTGAAGGTTACTCATCCTCGGGGAAAATGAAAGGTTGGGATTAGGAAGAGGATTGAGATGGGAAAAGGATTGAGCGTGTGGGAGGGCGAGAAGGGAATATTGGGGAGGGTATGTGTATCTTCCGGTTTTCCTTTCTATAGCACTTTTTTAGAAACTTTGTAGGTTAAGGGGTATCTTTTAAATTTTATACCAATTTAAGTTCTAACTGACAAAGGCTAAAGCTGGTGATTATTATTAAATAATTGACTACTATAGAGACACAATATACAACTTTAAATACTTCAATAGTGGGATATCCCTTTGTTGTTATTATTGAGTTTTCAATTTCCCCAATATTTTTCTTATGATTATCATTAGTAGATACTGTTATTTATTTTTGAAATTCAGGATACTCTCCTCACTGGGCCGCAATGGGGAATTACATAATGGAACATCCTTGGTATCGTTACAATCAAAATTATCTTCCTGTTAGTCTCCAACAGCAAAATGATACACCTTCGGAATCGACTTGGTCAGATAATTCTTCAACTTCTACTTTTTCTATTAAAGGAACAGTAAAAGTACGTTGTCGTATTGAATGCTTTAAACTAATTTAAACCCCTAAAACCGGTCATATATGTGAGTTTAATGTTTTTATGTATTTATTGATGATGAGCAGCAGGAGAGTGCTGATTTATGTTCGGAAAACCTTGAACCAGAAAAATTGGTACCCCAAAGTATTAAACACTTTACAAATTTACCTACTGAAGTACTGCAATCTCCATCAGCACATTCTTCTTCTTCTTCTTCACCATCAATACCTTCAGATGTTATTATGTCACAGCCAAAGAATGGAAATACAACAGGCAATGGGCAAACAAAAGTTTCAGGAAGAACGAAAGGTACCCAAACAGTAACCAACTAACAACTAGTTAAGAGCGAAGCAAGATCAAGATCAAGACTCTTCCAGTCTTAGTTTTGCTCAAATAATTCTAGTCTTGTTCTTGACCTTGGTCTTGCTGATAGCCTCAGTCTTGGTTTTGGTGTTGTGTGTTAAGGTTTGGTCTTGCTCATTTAATTTGATACTTTTTCTTAATAGCACAATTTTTTCTTTTTTTTTTTTGAAGACTCGAGAACAAAGCATAAATTGACCCTTCTTGCAATGCATAATTTGACCTTATAGCCAAAAAAATAGTACAAGGTACTTGAAAGAGGTAAAAACAATATTTTGTTTCAAGGAAAATTACTTCAAGTAGTTTAACTCATAAATTCACCGGAAGTAATAGTTATTCATTTAGTCTTGAGTATTTGGTCTTGGTTTCGCGTATTTAGTCTTAGTCTTACATCTTTGGTCTTGGTTTTAGTGTTGGTCTTGTCCGATCGGTCTTGGTCTTGGTCTTCCTAGTATAAAGACAGTCTTGGTCTTCATCTTGCATTTTCGCAAAACCAATACCAACCTTGTTCATTACTCACAACGAAAAATTAATTATCTATTTAGCTTGTGCTCATATTATTCGTAATTTTTTAAGGGAAGACCGTATTCACTTATGAACAACGTGCAATATTGGAGAAGGCGTTTGCAGAAGGAAATTGTTATTTAGCAAGAAATAAAAGAATTTTACTTGCTAAACAATTAAAGGTAGATGAGAGAAATGTAAGGGTTTGGTTTCAAAATAGGAGGGTGAAGGCAAAACGAGAAAGAGAAAGAAAATTGCCCATTTCATAGATAATTCCAAAGTTGAACATTCTCCCGCATCTAGCCGCAGTTGTCCTAAAACATGGTCCTAAAAGTTCTGAGACGGTGGCTTCTTATGAAACTAAAATCAGTCAGCCATTGGACGATTTCGGGGACAAACCCTTTAATTTATAGTAATATTTTGTGTCGTTTGATAGTATGTATCTGTTATTCAATAGTTTAAGGGTAGTGTGTTATTATAGTGTATTACAAAAAAATGTAATTTTATTGACCAAAGAAAATAATAAGTTATGGAGTGTATATACATCTATATACATACAACCTGTCAAAGGGTAGCAGAGCTAAAATATTTAATATAATATTATTTGTAGGTATATGACCAAGTGAAATAATCATCTGACTGTCATACTTTGTTCCTTATTATGCATGTTGATATAACCTAGACATAAGCATTATTATTTTTAGACATAAAGTATAATATGATGTAGTAAATTATTTAGGTACCTAATTTTTAATGTGTTTTTTGAAACAAAACGTATTTCTAAGTAGTATTACGCTTATATTGTAACTTTAAAAAATTAAAATTTTATAAAGTAAAAGGAATGCATTTTACAGTTATATTTAATTATGTAAGTATGTAGTTGCTAATAAAATAAAAACAATATGCATGCAAATATCTCTGTGTAATTTGTGGGGTGGGCACACCTGTACAATAAGCTTTTCAGTATTGGTGTATTAAATATTTTTTTTGTTCTTTTTAGAGCTTTTCTAATGGTTGGTATCATGATATTTCATGTACCCAATGATGAAACATTTGCAAAAAACCGTCGGATTCATCAAATCGTTGCACAAATTAAAATTCTACCGTTAGTAAACTTCAGATCCAGAAAAGTGATGATGGCTCAAATTTCTGAAACTGTTACGGTTGCAGCGTTACGAGTTTGTACCCGAAGATGTGAAGGAAGGTCAGTACTCGATGACATCTGATAAGTTGCAATTTGGAGTGACTATAAAAATATGAAAACACATTAAACGACTGTAAGAACTATAACAATTAGACATAAATAACCTAATGAAAACATTTGGGTGTTACATTTCCTGCAATTACTAATGCTGGTGCAGAGAGTTCTTTCAGACTACACCAGAGCGTAGGCCAAAACGCCATCTTGAACTTCCTTTTAGAAATTGTGGGTATGGGTATGTAGTGATTGGAGTGATCCAAGCAAATGGTAGAAAAATTTGGACTAGGTTGGTCTTTACCACAATGTATCATGTTATGAGCTTTAACACTTAACCATAACTCTAATTTATTTCCACACATTGTACTGAGCGATGCAGCCTAGCAGCTGAATAATAACTTATTGTTAGCATTCGAAATGATCCCGGCACGAAACCGGGATCGTCTATTTGAGAAAATACTGGAACAGTAGTATCCAACTTATTCTTCTCGTCTATCTCTCCCTAATCACCCACTTATTGGCAAGATTTCTAACGCACCCATATAAACCTAAGAGAATCTTCAGAGCAACATGGCTTAGAGTATTAGATTAGACCCTTGATCAGCATTTGGGAAAACATCGATTAGATTCGGCACCCGTCTGCCCTAGTCTCTGGTTTCCTGGGATCATTTAGGCAGATGCTGAGACAGTAGGATCCCACAGATTATCACTCACCCTCTTCTGTTTTCATTTCGTCCGTCTCATCCTTCTCACTTCAACCACCATCCATCTATTCCTACAATTCCTAAAAGGAGACTGAAGAGGATCTTCAACCCCACCCTCCGGCGTAGCCCGGAGGGACTTCCTGCCTACCAGCAGGAGTATATGGTAGGAATGAAGAGCATCAAACATTTTTTTTAGTTTTTTTCCGCCCTAAGCCAACTTATCATTTTGCATCAGAGTTTAAGTAGATACGACAACCACGTACCAACAGTACTTTCAGGGAATGAAACACAGTAAATAAAAATAAGGTAAAGAATCACCATTCTCTGTTATCTCCTGCTCCAAATTCTCCACATCCCACAACGCTATTTGGACATTTGTATAAGATACTTTTGTGAACCATCCAAAATAACTATGTACCATTGTAACAAATTGAGATAGATGCTTATTTTTTAAGACACTTTTATTATTATATTTTAAAATATCCACGATAAGAACCTTGTAAAATTATGCGTCACTCATCGGTTCAAAAAAAAAATGTTACACTATCTAATTCAAACCTCACAACCCTTGCTAAACGGCGGTCCCTTGATATCTTTGATTTTGTTCCATTTTTTTTACATATATCCCGGTAGCTTCTTACTAATTCACAATTTATCAAATTTAATGACTAACTGGGTTTCTATTACTCGATCTGAAAAATACTGACGGGGGGGGAGGGGGTCTGTTAGTCTTTCTGGTCGTGTTCGTGTGTGTGTGTCTGATGCTGTAAGAACTTTATCTCCAATAAGTACATAATTCTTTTATGAATTACCTTTAAAACAAACGGCACACTTTGCACACAGCCCGACGATAGTCGTAGCTATAAAAGTGACGGCATCGTAAACTTTATGGCCAGATTAGAAATAACCATTCAGCAGGCGAGTGTGCGGCGTGTGCGAAAAGCAACAGGCGGCCAGTTGTATAACTCGTCCATAGTATCACGTCTTCTCCCCCAGGACAAGCTACTAGCAGGGCATTACAAGATTGTTGTTGTTGTCATAATCCCCCTGGACTCCTAAAACACTTCCAGCTCTGAATCTACAACGGTCTCGGGCAAATATTGTGTGGCTTTCTTTACTCCACTTCATGTTGCCGACTTAATTGACTCCATGCGGGGCAAAACTTCTTGAAATTGCCATTCCACTTAATCGTTTAACATTTACAATTACACTTGAATGGATGTCTTGAAATATTTGCAAAATAAACTGCAATAATGTAAGTTTTTTGTTCCTGTAAAATTAAAATAAAGAAAACAAAGAATATCAAAAATAATTAATAGGTAGGTATACCAACAACTTAAAACATAAATCAAGAATAAGTTTTTCAAATATGCAGATATTTGAATTGTTCAGTCCAAAGTAAAACAAATTCATTGCCCTTATTAAGCAATAAGCGGTTTATTTTGTACCAAATATTTAAAGCTTGGTCGAAACCAGATTTGCTCAGTTACCAATTCCTTATTTAAAACTATTGGAATATGTATTGATGTTGCCTATATTTTCGTTGGTTAGGATACAGCGTAAAAGTCGGTTTCCACTATACATTCCGTTTCCATTCAGTATTCATCCCTTAAACGTTTCGTACAATTTGAAAGTTACATTTCCTTTCCGTATCAGAGTAGATTATAGAAGTAGGTTATGTGAAACTGATTGCAAATGTATGTGAGCCGAAGAAAATTTAATGATTGCCGCGTTATTCTGGATGAGGTAGAGCATTTTCAAAAAAAAAAAACCGAGAAGACGCCTTCAGATTCACAATATATAAAAGGAAAGAAGTATCATGAAGGTATTTATCGATTTATTACATATCTTATAAAGGAAATGTGTATGATCTTCTACCAATTTTTAGATTGGATTTAGATTGAATGTGATAGATTTAATACTAAAAATAAACTGATGTAGAGCATTCTTCTATTCACACCTGCCCTGACCTTTCCGTCACGTATGTATCGGTCAGTTTACGTCAAAAATACGTTTGTTTTGAATCTATACGGAACGGAAGGAAGACGGCATGTGAACGGAACGGATGATATTGTACATGTACAGGTGCGCATCTGGACGACGTACGTGCATGTATCTTTAGGGTCAATTTGAAAGCGGAATGGAAACAAAATGTATAGTGAAAATCGGCCTTAATACGGACTGCAATTAATTAATCTTTTGTTGATTCTTAACACAAAATAAAAAGGTGATCTTCAAAGGTTAGGTAATTTTAGTTGAAACATTGTAAGGAGTAAGGATTTCTAACAGCAATTACGTATTGATAAATTGAAATTGCATTTCACTTCGTTTATTTCATTAATTATTAATGATTAATTGATTACCAAATTAAAGTTTGATAGTAAGTAGATATTAGTCTGTTAAAAGAGGTTAATAGGATCAACCATCATCATCACTTTTTAAAAAGATGTATCTATCATACAAAATAAAAAAAAATACTACATGGGTATTTTTCTTAGGAGTGGCCTCCAGACAACGAGAGTTTATCGCAATGTTCTAAAACCTGACTGAAATGAAATATTACCATCATACCAACTAAATAAAAAAAAACAAAGAAAGAATAGGAGAACAGAGAACTCTGTGAAAGTCAATAAAAAAATAGGCGAGATAGGTTGGTAGGACACCCTCCTAGGCATGAAGGTCTAGAAAGAGACATATTAGAGGCAGAAACAGGAGTTAGGAGGGGTAGAGGTAGACCTAGATTAGATTATTATTGCTCGCAAGTAGTTAAAGATGTGGGCTGTTCTCGTTTTAGGGAAATGCGAAGATTAGCTCAGGATAGGAAAGAGTGGAGGTGCGTGTCCAACCAGTCTTAGAACTGACGACCTTATGATGATGACTAATTAAATAATTTAAATATACTTATCGACTTCAATACTTTGCTTATAAACAATAAACATTTGCCTATAAAATGCTGAGAAATTTAAATAGGACCATCCTTGAGATCTAGTCTCTATAATAAGAAAATCAGACAAAAATGACGATGTTGCGTAATCAGCTCACAATTTTCCACCCTTTCAGATGTTTTTTTTTCACCCTTGAGATATAACTTATTGAATAAAAAAGAATAATTAAAATCGACTCACAATGGGCGAAGAAATCGATTAACAGTCGATTGATTAATAGAAAACAATGTACTTCTCTTTAATACTCCAAAGGATTAGACGAGGATTTCTGTGACGTGAAAAAAATTATGCACAGAGACAGTTACGTGTGTTCACGTGGTTTATTTTAAAATCAAAGTTGGTGATTAGACAGGATATTCTGTACTCCAACAAAAATTTATGTTTGCCGAATCAATATTTGCTGAGCGATTGTTCACCCTGTATTTTCGACCCAGCGCTATTGAAGATCGTCGCCGACATTTACGAACACACATATACGAACAAACACACATACATACATATATATGCCATGTCACGATAGTAGCAGCACTCTCGGATCTTGGTGTCTGTCAGTTTAAACCGTCTCAAACAAGATGGATGGCTGTTGAATGAAAATCATACAGGAGTCGTCGTCTCCCCATCCATCCGTTTGGCAAGTGGGGTGGCGCGCCACCGTCGAGGGTGAGCAAAAGTGAGGGATGGTTAGATGGATGCAACGACTACTACGACCGCGTTGTGCGTATGTTCATATCAGTTTACCACGCATTATGCAAACGATTCCGCTGCCGCGACGCCGACGCGCTAACGGCGTCGCCGAAGTCGCTTGTGCTCATCCGACGACCGCATATTTATTCCGTTCCGAAGTAGTTCAATAGTTCGCAACTCGAGAAGATAAATAGTGAGATGTCGGTGACATAACCAATATTCGAAAAACAAAAAAAAGAGAACTCACGATCGAACTTTTTGAACTTTGACGGCTAAGGGCTTACATAATTTTTATTTTGTACATACCGGCTAAATAAACATGTAAATACAATGTCTAAATGTCGTCCTTAACACTGCATATAAGAAGTCCATGTGAAAAGTGTCCGGAAACTTTTATAAAATAGTAGAAAGCGTTACGATGCTATGCTACGTATGCAGGGCCGTCTTTAACCTATTGGAGGCCCTGGGCACATAAGCCTACCGGGCCCCCTACAGTTTTAACAGACAATTATTTTTGTTTATCAACAATTATTTGTTTCTTTATATTCACAATAAATGAATAGATAATTGTAATATGACTCGGAAAAGTAACTCTATCATTCTTAGGTTGGTGCAAAATTGTGTTTTTTGAAAAGGCACCCTTCTAGTTTTCAGATATACAAAATCGTCAACCAGTTGTTCAAACTCTTTGTCTTTGAGCATATCCCATTCTATGGACTGATAAATCTTTCTTGAAGCATTGTTCGTCTTAGATTATTTTTTATTCTTTTCCGTTTAAAGAAGGAGCGTTCGCCACTACACTTAGTTACCATAATGTTTAAAAGGATTCTCAATGCAATTTCTACATTTGGAAATGTGTCTCCAACACGGGTTTTTATCAAAACTTCTGGAATAGTATTAGTTTCTTCATTTTCTTTCAAGTATTTTGCCAAATACAGACATTCTATTTCTAACATCTTCACAGCAGCAAATTGTTTGCAACGTTGTCTCGGGATTTGGAGTTTCCAAGCGATAAACAATGTCAACAACAACCAATGTCCTTGTAGAAACTCAATCGCTGTTTTAGATGCACACTTGGGGTATCACTTATGGAAAGTAAGGTATTTCTACTGAAATATCTCTTAGCGTCTTTAAGCTGTGCTCGATGCTCCACTGGGTAATGTGAAGCTGTTTTGACCTGTTGGAAAGGTTTTGTTTACATTTTATGTTTGACAACTGATATTACCAGAATCTTTTATAATTATGTTACTTCTTAGATCCGCTTCTTGTCTTCATGTTTATTACCCTACATCAAAACAATACTGACTATCAATCCCAGTAACGCACAGTTTCAGTTTGACCCGCAATCTTGGGAGATGAATTAGGACAAACTTCAGCGTTATACTGGATTTTGTTACAGATTGCAGTAGATACATTTTTGAATTTGCACCCTAGACAAAAATTTTCAGTCTCCCTCCAGTTTCTCAGTCTTTCAGCGTCTCTCACAGTCTCTCAGTTATTTCCTAGATGTCTTTATGGATCTCTCACAGTCTCTGTATGAGAGACTCGAACGATAAAATTGTTAATTCAGAGATTCGAGTCTCTCGTTCAGAGATTCGAGCCTCTCGTTCAGAGACTGGATACGAAATGAGAATCTCTCTATGAGCGACTCGAGTCTCTCGTTCAGAGGCGCTAAACAGTTTTTTTGACAGTTTCTCGTCAGTCTCTCTCAGCGACACCAGAGAGACGCGATAAGAGACGGAGACTCGAGTCTCGCTTTCAGATACTGAGAGACTGAACATTTTTATCTCGGGTATCTATTCATTTATAATGTTATTCGTCGTAGATTTAAATTTTATTAATTCGCATTTCCATAAAAAGGTATGGGTTTGTGGTGTTTACGCTTACACGTCAAAGAAGTGTACTCAAACCGTTTTCCTTACAATTCGGTAGCATCAAGGAAAGCCAGGAAAAAGAATCAATAAGAACATTTTAAATTCAGAACTTTTATCCTTGGCACATCAGAAAGGCATTCCGGGGAATTTAAACTATATAACTAACTTCGCATTCTCTTTATATGCAAAACATTCTGAAGTCATAACTTTCGTACAAGTTGAAGTTTTCTAACTTTTTAAGAAACCGGGCGATCGGGGAGCGCAAAAAGAAGAAACTAAAACTGTCAGCTGCTGGAAATTATACTGATTATGCTAATTCCTTTTTCCTTTACATAGTTCTCTATGTTGTGTGTCTGCACCACATTTAACCGAGGAAGATTTATATCGAAGGGGTTTCGACTCGGTCGTCGAGGGGATTCGTCGCTTCATCGGTAAACAAACGGCTATTCTCTTATGACCTTGGCTGTTATGAATTTTGTTGTCCTTATAAACTTCAACTTGTAAAAATCGACCCAACGTTTGCATTTACTGATCACTATTCATACACATTTGATAATAATCGCTGATGAACTTTACAAATGTCCCTATCATAATAATAATAATAATTAAAAATCAACAAAATTATAGTTAAAGACGGATTAGAAACATAAACAGGAGTCAAGAAGGGTAGAGACAGACTTAGATTAGATTACTGTTCACAAATAGTTAAGGATGAGAGATGTTAGTTTTAGGGAAACGCGAAGAAATAGGTCAAGACAGGAATAAGTGGAGATGTGTGTCCAACCAGTTGTTGTCGCCCAGGTTAAGACGACACTCCTTAAAACTACGGGTGCTTCTTTCTTCTTTATAATTTGTGTGTTTACGGCGACGGTTTATAACAGCTTTTAATTTTATTCAACTTTATTTTACAAACTTAACTATTAACCACACAAAAGCACAACGACTTAAAAACTATTTGTACTAACTAGCTAACTTACTATGTAGCTGATTATAACTGATTGTAACTGACTGAGTATATCTTTAACTGCAACTTATTACAAGTGTAAGTGACTATGTAACAACTGATACTGACTGCAACTGCAACTGCAACTGCAAGTAACTGACAAAACTATTGTAGAACCTTATATAGTTTCTTTTATCGTGCAATAAGACCAAAGCTCATCAAAAGGCGCGTGATCCGCCCTATTGCCCATCTCACACTTAGCTGAAGTAATAACGTTGATAATAACGACAATGAATAAAACCCGAACAAAGAATATTACAAAGGAAAATTTTGAATAAGTATGTAGTATATCGAAATAATGTTATTTTTAAATTATACAAAAAGATTTATGATTATATTATTAATTATTGGTCTACACAGTGTTAGGACTGATGACCTGACCATATGATGATGAACAAACTTATAGGACAATCTACGAATTAATTTATATTCATACATGATCTTGATTGATTTTATATCGAATAGAAGGTTAAATCCAATCACGTGAGGGCGAAATGTTGAGGGTAGATTTTCTCCAGATACTCTACAAGATCGAAAATAAAGGTACTTCAGGAAATCCAATTATTCACTACGTTACAATATAATCCAATGCTGCATAAGCCTTCAATGAAGATTAAAAGTCACTGAATATCAAGACCAAAATCATGGTGGCTTGGGACATTCTTTTGCACTAAATTCTGTGGAAGATTGGGTTAATTTAAATAGATCAAATTTTAAAGTAGGTATTATTTTGTATACGGCTCTTTCTCCTTCTCTACTATCATCAGGTCAGTATTGACAACGTTATTCTCTTCTGCTCACTGGGTTACTATAGTTGGGTCGATCAAAATTGGTAAAGCCAGAAATAAATTGTCTGTGAGAATGGGCGTATTTTCTTTCCTGTTTCCTCTTGGGATTGTAGTCATTTTCCGCTTTTGAACATGCCCTTGTTAAGTTAGGAAATGCTTCATGAGTAGTGTGGACAAAGTGAAAAGAGATAACCGAATAATAATAACCGGTGTAGCGGTTAGAGGTTGCTTAGGTACGCTAAAAATCAGGGTGGACTTTATAACTGCCTGATTGGAATGATATCTTTATATAACCGTCTTTGGTTTCCTAAATTCCTGAAAATGTTGAACTTTCTTTAAAGTCCAGTGCTGTCAACATCCTCGAATTCTTCTTGTCTACATCTGTTTGTGTTGCACATTAGTTGGTGTAATATTATTCCTTTCTCTTTATTACCCGAGTCAAAAAATTGGGACTCATTTTGTCCTCATTTGATCTCAATAGAATTTTTAGGGATATTTCAAACTACAAGACTCAAAAGTCTCATTTTATCCGCGGTTTTCCCGTATCAGGACAAAATGAGACTTTTGAGGAGTAAAGATTATTTAGGAAACCTCATTTTGTCTTCAAAAAGTCTCATTCTTTTCTTGTTGAGGTTAAATTGAGGACTATTGCCATAGGATTGCAGACATTGAGAATAAAATGAGACTTTTTAGAATCCAATGTGATGAGTCTTATGAAAACTTATTGAGGTATCTGAGATTAAAAACGTCTAAATGAGGAAAAAATGAGTCTAAATAGTTCATTTGAGGATAAAATGAGTCCCAATTTTTCGACTCGGGTAGTGTCCGCTGCAATTCGTACCTGACATCTCTTTTCTATCTTTACGATATTCCCCATAACGTCTATCGTCAGTAGAAGTAGTCGTTCTGTTAGCAACCGCTCTAGTTTAGCTAGTAAGTTGAAGGAAGATAGTAAATGCGACAATTTTATTGCGGACTATGCCAATTTTGAACGTTCCAACTATACATTTAGAGCGTCTAAAGCTCTATTTAATCAGTTGTGAAACTTATACTCAACGGTTTTGCATTTGTAGAACGCAGATGGGACATAAGCACTAACACGGACCTATATCTATATAACAATCAATCAATATCTCTGCGGCAATGCGTCAGGGGAAGTACCAAAATATTTGGGATTCACAGCAATGGCGAATGAAAAAGATATGCCGAAATGACGATTTTGAAGACCAGTGAGCGTTGGTTTCTTTAAGCGAAAGTTTAGTTTGTCTACGGCATACGGTGGCCTAAAACAATTAGTATGCTGCTCAAAGTATGCGTGGGTTTGTACTGTCTACTGCTATACTGTATTAACTTGGAATTTTCCTTTTAAGGTACGAAACAGATCCATTCGGTTCTTAGTTTGTGCCAGTTGCTGAGTGTCTAATGCAGTTAGATTTAAATTAGTTTATCGGACGATGCCAGCCAACGAAAACAAAGACGAATTTTATTTTTGTTTCATTCCAGTACGTTTCTGGAATAGACGTGAGTGTCAGAAAAGAGCCAAGCAATCGTCACGTTAAATATAAACAGTCACATATCTCTGAGATCCCGATCCGTCAAGTTAAATGTTTGACACTAATTGGCCACCTGAGATCGCTAGACCAGTTGTCTACTTAAAACATCTGACATGATGTGTCGTGTAAAAAAACAACAATTGAGTAAGTAGGTAGGTACCTATGTCTGTTTACAATGTGTATTTTTAGTCAAGTAATTGTAGGGCGTCAATTACAAAAGTACGGTTTAAGCAAGGTTAATAATACGTACAATGTTGAGGAGTAGGTGTTCAGATTAGGTACATGTGCTTAGTACTGCTTTTTAGAAAACAGAATCAGAAAACAATCGTTTTCCAATAGTTTCGTAAAATACGAAGGTTTATGGTTGCTCAAAAAGCTATTAATTAATTTTTCTGCAACGGTTAATTTAGAAATTCGAATAAGGTTGTTAAAGGTATATGTTTGGAGCACGGCATTGTACGGGTGCGAAACATGGACAGTGGGCGCGGCGGAAAAGAAAAGGTTAGAAGCGTTCGAAATGTGGTGTTATAGGCGGATTATGAGGATATCGTGGGTAGAAAAGATTAGAAATGAAGAGGTATTGGAAAGAATAGGAGAACAGAGGACCCTATGGAAGTCAATAAAAAATAGGCGAGATAGGTTGGTAGGACACCTTCTCAGGCATGAAGGTCTGGTCAGTGACATATTAGAGGCAGAAATAGGAGTTAGGAGGGGTAGAGGTACACTTAGATTGGATTACTGTTCGCAAATAGTTACGGATGTGGGCTGTTCTTTTTTTACGGAAATGCGAAGTTTAGCTCAGGATAGGAAAGAGTGGAGGTACGTGTCCAACCAATCTTAGGACTGACGACCTGATGATGATGATGATGATGAACAATGTTGAGGTACCTTGACTTTTTACTTTATTTTGATTAACTACAAAAGACTTCATTTTGTCTCGATTTCCTTCCAAGTTGTTTAACTCCATCCATTTGTTTCCTGGCCTTTGTATGTTGCAAATGGTCCCGCAGATTCTTATAAATTATTGCCTTAGAACAACGAATGTTGTGGGGAGAATTTTGCGCCTGATGGTCAAAACCAGACTAGGAAGAGTCCTAGTCACAGATGTACAAGTCTAGCGTTAGTAAAAAATAAAACATATAGGAAGATTAGACGAGATCAACCTTGATATACTTACAATTTTGAATAGAACAGCAAAGGTCAACAAATATGAACGAAGATCTTGATAGATCCATCGAGATATGAGGTTGTTATTCCAACTAGATGTTTTCCAAAATCTCTTTTTCGGATCTATGGAGAACCACAAAAACCTGTTAAAATTATCCCAGAACTAAAACGGTTTTTGAATGTTATTTTTTTCTTTTCTTTCAGAGAATTGCAGGAATCTGGTCTGATCTTACTACTTCTTCTGAGTGGGTACTTCAGGATGCTGATTAGTTTAAATTACGTAATTTGCGATTTATTTTTTAGTGTTTCTGCAAAGCTAATTGTAGTGTATACTTGAAGTAATACGAAAATATTTCCTTTTTGTAAAAAAGAAAATTTCATCATTGATTTTGATATCTTCCGGATCCAAGTATGCTCGTGGAGCATCTTCTCGCATTATCTCATTGGGGTGTTATCACGGCCACCTATTAACCGCTTTCGCCTGCACTTGTCATTGATCCCGATTTAGAAGCGGCAACGGAGGAATATAGCACTCTAGATAGAGAGTTTCTCATTACTCATCCCATCTACATTTCTCTCCCTTTCTCTCTCTATCTCTCATATCCGTGTAATTTCGTATCAGAGCGGTTCTCTTTAACGTTTGTCGCTTATCTTGAATGTTAGCGTTCATAACGTCAATTTACGTACAACTAACAACATGACATCCTTATGATTAGAGGAATTTATAAACTGATAAAAATATTCAAAATTATTAATATGTCAGTACAATGGCTTCGAAAAAAGAGGAACTTCAACAGAGAAATAGTTTTACATAGTAATTAAGAATAATGCATCTGAAAGACATACTGGATCCTTTTATCTTTTTAATAAATCAATATTTTTCCAAATCTTGAAGCTCTTTCATTTGGGTTAGTTGAAATTTGAGTGGAAAGTTCTACGTAAAACTTTAACTTTTAGGATGCATTGCAATATTTTAATATTTACTAGAAACTATAAGTTATGGACGTGTTCCAGTAAAATTGCAGTGTCCTTTGGGGAGGTTCATGGGGTGATTGAGAGCCTGCTTTGTGTTTATTAATCATAATAGTGATTTATTGAGCTATCATCACATCTAGAAAAACACTGGGCAAATATTGGAACCACTTGGTTTGTTTCACAAAATTAGAAAGACTTTGACGACTGCTTTTGAACTTCAGGAACTTCTAAATTTTGTGAAACAAAACAAGGGTTTAATTCGATATCATTTTATGACAAAATATTTACAGTATTGTGTATTTAGAATCACCAATGTTTCTGAGTTTATTAGTAGGTAATTAATTCTCATTATTTATTTTACTTTTTTGAAGGCTTTTTTGGGCTACATGTTGTACATGTATCTATTATTTACTAATTTATTTTCGTCGTTTAATAAAAAGCTTTCTCTTTATCTTATTGAAGTTGCAGGTCGGCTAATTTGCCTTAGCCGCTAATTAATATGACACATACATTTTCCTGAACCTCGGGAAGTAGTTGGATAATTCCGGCATCCAAACGGAGTAATTTAAAGATTTAATGGAGACATAGTTCTCCTTTATAGCAAGCAAATACTCCATTAATGCATTCATTAAGTAATAGCTTTGTGGTCCCAATGGGAGCGCTACACCGAAGGGGAGTAGCAAATAAAGTCGGCCAGATACGACGAAAACGGCAAACTTTTTGGAGAGCTCGGTTGCATTGCATCGGTACGAAATCCAACCCTCGACGCCGTGCTGAACTGCGTCGCGACGCTGATAAAAAACCCGTCGACCGAAGATCAACAAAAACCTAATCTCGCTGGCCCTTTTTGCTGCCAGACGTTTCCTTCAGTTTTATTCTAATCGTTCGACAAAAGTAATTAAATGGCAGAAAAATAACGATGCCAACAACGGAAACATCATTCAATGCAATTCACTTTTGACAGCATCAATGTGGACAATTATAAACCGAACTAATATAGTGAGTTAACTTCCATTTTTCGCGTTCTTTTCAAAAGATACAATAAAAACCAAAGCCTACAAGGGTACAAACGACACTTAAAAAATGTTGTTCTGTCTGACTGTCAGCATGGGCTAATCTTCGTTGCACCGATTTCGATAGGGCTTTACAAAGAGTATAAGGAAGTCTCCAGGAGTGATTTAGGTTAAATTTTTCATTTCCTTTTTTTTAATTATACATATTTTTATGAGTCATATATCAGAGAGGATATTACATATGCAACCTTTCATGCAGCAGTGTTAATCGGATTGTATTGTTTTCACAAAAACTTATTCTTTACTGCAATTAATAGGAATGACAGGAGAAATGGTTGTCAGGAGTGACCCAGGCTACTATTTTTAATTGTTATTATAAGTTTATCTTAAAAAACTAAGTCATCATCATAAGGTCGTCAGTCCTAAGACTGGTTGGACACGTACCTCCACTCTTTCCTATCCTGAGCTAAACTTCGTATTTTCCTAAAACTAGAACAACCCACATCCTTAACTATTTGCGAACAATAATCAAACCTAGGTCTACCTCTACCCCTCCTAACTCCTGTTTCTGCCTCTAATATGTCTCTGACTAGACCTTCGTGCCTGAGAAGGTGTCCTACCAACCGATCTCGCCTATTTCTCATTGACTTCCATAGAATCCTCTGTTCTCCTATTCTTTCTAATACTTCTTCATTTCTAACCTTTTCTACCCACGTTATCCTCATCATTTGCTTGTAACACCACATTTCGAAAGCTTCTAACCTTTCCTTTTTCTAATTAAAAACAGTTTTACGCCAATGAAGTTACTTCTGTAATTCCCTTGTGCTTGGATATTACTCGTTCTGAAAACATATAGCGATTGCTACTTGATACGTATATCAATTCCATTACCATTTAGAGACTTCCCTAACCATGATAGGCATTAAAATCCAAATGTTTATAACTTTTTTGTTTGCTTCAGCCCATGTAAAGAAAATCGCTTTAAAAAAAAAAACGATTTCTCGCACAAATAGCACTCATTCACAAGGCATACTCAATTTCTTTTTGTTGTTCTGAACACAATAGCCTCATGTATTACTCTACGGAATTTATTTTTAGCCTAACGCCTCCACCATAATTGTGAATATTCAGAACTTCAGAATTAAATAGGACTATGTTTAGCAACAGAATGGTTTTCTAATAGTTACGAACATACTAAAAGCAGGAATATAATTGGAGCAAAGTAGACGCAGATCTAGATTAGATTTCTGTTCGCAAATAGTTAGGGATGTTGGATGTTTTAGTTTTAATGATGATAATAACAATAATATCTATATCTACGACATTTTTATTTTAGGAAGAATTATCATCAGTGCTACTCAAATTCAATCTTCTTTAGCTGAATTACTTATTATTACCTTTTTGAACTTACGATGGACAAATATTATCTATTTGTAATCTAATGTAGGTCTACTTTTGTCCCTCTTAACTCCTGTTTTTGCTTTCAATACGCCTCTAATTAGCTTTTGATGCCTAAGATGGCGTTTATCAACCTATCTCGCCTATCTCCTATTGACTCCCATATCTCTGCTCTTCTACTTTTTTCAATATCTTCTCATTTCTAACCTTATCTATCCACCGCATCCACATCATTCGCCGGTAACACCACATTTCGAACGCTTCTAACCTATTCTTTTTCACCGCACCCATCGTCTACGTTTTCTGATAATGAATTGCAAAGGCCAAAGGTAAGGAATTCCAAGTATGAGGTGTGTAAGTACTCACCTATAAGAGTTCGATTTATTTAGAAGAGCTCGTTAAAAAAAATCTGTTTGTAGGGACTAATCTTCGAAACGGCTCAACTGAATTGGATGGGAATTTACCAACAGGAATAGGAAGTTGTCAGAAC
The DNA here is from genome assembly GCF_000699045.2 of Agrilus planipennis. NCBI lineage: Eukaryota > Metazoa > Arthropoda > Insecta > Coleoptera > Buprestidae > Agrilus > Agrilus planipennis. Next base: position 401,929 of record NW_020438881.1, on the reverse strand, counting down.
TGATGCAGATTACTTTGTAAAATTGTTCAGCGAGAATTTCTAATTAGAAATTATCAATTTCGACTTATTCCAGGTGGAAGTAAGGTTAGAACAAAAGTGATCGGATCTAAATGTCTCAAGCTGGGTGTATAGTTGGCTGCCTATAGGTACATATATTCTAATCAAATGTCATAACTATTAAAGTTGGGTGTGTAGTCTAAGTCGCACATACAGTTTACGAAACTGTCGGCGAAATTAAAATGCTTTGCACCATCGACAACGGTTACCTTCGTTAGGGTTGGACTCAGCACGTACGTAACCTATCGGTATTTGCGTTTTTTTTTTTTTTTTATAGTGACCATAGAGCATTTTGGTTTCAGGTAATGCTTTGAACGTATAGTTGCATTGACCAAAGTAGTTTATTGTCGTCGTTATTATTAGAGCGTGCCGACGTTTACCGTTTCTATATCACCACCGTCGTCGTCGTCCGGCGTTAACTATCCAATAAGAGGCAATCAATGAGATGTCACCGTTGGTTTACGTTGCTGCCGGTGACGTCACGAGTGATAGATGGCTCTTCTTTTGACTGTTCGGCAAGCTCACTTCCAACTTGTTGGTTGTTTAGTCGTCCGCGTTACTGTTAACGTTGCTTGGGGCCGTGTCACACTAACGGCAGCATCAGCATTAATGTCAGCGTCCCTGTTTCAGACGCTGCCGCCGCGCCGCGGCGCAACGTTCCGCGTCGCGTCGTACGACGCGGCATGGCAACGGCGAACGCGTTATCTTTATTTCAACGTCTTCACTTAACTCTCGCTATCCCATATCCCACGGCCAACCCCGATGCTGCAGATTGCTATCTCGAACCCTTAAATCAGGTCTGATGATGGTTGGTTCGGGAAGTGTGTGTGCTTGTACGTGTATATGAATGTGTAGTCACATCGGGAGGAAATTAAAATCGTCGTGCAATGATCTTGCAAATTTTCCCGCTTCGGACGATTCTCGGATAGTCATCCGCTTGCTTTGTTTCAAAAATCCATGACGGAGTGGAACTGTGGAGATTCGATGACATTGACAATTTTCTTCACAGAACGAAAATGTGGTTTTACCGAAATGGTCAGTTTTTGGGGTTTAACAACCAAAGGGCAAAAAACGGAATCTTTATAAACCTCTTCACAATCCACATTTTAACAACTGCAGGTAAACCGTAATAACTGAACGAATCTCTGGATAAGTGCTCTGGATGTTTCAAACATTTTCGTTTTCTAGAGCCGACTTCTTACGAGTAAATTGAAGTGAAATGGGAATGAAAAGTTTTGTTCTCGTATATTAGTTTGACAGATATCTCTAGGAAAACTAATTAGCATTGCGCATCCTGTGCCATTTTCAAAGAGAATGATGCTTTTAAAAGAAAAGAATAGCGACACGTAATGGGCACCACAATGATAGTAATTTTGATAAATAATAAACAGACATAATCTTATAAAATAATTCGATTTATTCGATTATGGTAACGTGCCTATCACGTTGAGGTTAGCTACGCCGAAATTCGTTTCAGCAAGTAGATATCCATATATTTAAATGGGCCTTGTTGGAGCATACGTAATCCTTAAATGTAGCATCGTACTACAGATGGCGTTTACCGCGCCATTTGTGGTATTTTCTAAGACATAATCTTGATAAAAGGAATAACACTATGTGGTATTTGTCATATAGTTGACATTCAATTAGTGTAGATGCTATCTACAGTAGAACTTATGTTAACCGTCTACCCCATGACTGAAACCCTGATCGGTTGTCGTTTTGGACGGTTATTAACACACACACACACAAATAACACACGATTGTTTTATAACAACGACCTTCCTGTTAGAAAAAGGAAAATTATACGTCTCTTTTGCATCCTTTTGACGGTCGGTATCTTTTCTTCTATGTCTTTTTTTACTAGAAGCCGGATAACAAGGGTTCCATTGTGCTTTTACAGAACTTAGATTCGGAAATGATGAAGGTCCCAATAGATACGTAGATAATAATAATTCAAGCAGTATAATAATCTGCCCTTACATATCTTACTTGCAACATTATCAGATGTAAAATAATTCGAAGTGGTCTGTATTCTGTCGAAACTGCCAGACGCGGATCGCGATTTCGATCTTTTTGGATTTCATCAGCGCGTCGCATGCAGCTCCGACAGAACACAGACCAACCTTTACCTGCTGTCTTAACAGCGCGTTTTAGAAAATACTACAAATGGCGCAGATGTAATGCTGTTAGGACAACGGTCAGCAACTGGCGGACTGTAGAAGGTCAAAAACTGGACCGCCAAAAATCTTTTTTCTGTTAGATAACAAAAAAGTTTTGACTTTGAACGGCAATCTCATCATCTTTTCTAGTATTTTACAAGCAAATTAGGCAAATTAAAATAAAAAATTGGTAAGGAATATGTTTTATCTTGGACCTCGATAAAAATTTTCAAAAAAATCCGGAACCCACATAAAATTCCTTGCCGGCCCCTGCACCTACGCCTTACATAGTTGGAAAAATCCATGGGTAGCAAAAGTAACAAATTTTTACGTCTGGATATTGCGGAGAAAACAGCGTTGTTCCTTTTCTAGTCATCATCCTCAAGTCATACAAACGTTTTTGCTTGAAAAGTATTTTCCTATTATCTCTATTCCTATATCTTTTACTGTTTTCTTTGCATTAAAATAAAATTTTCAATTAATTTCATGCTGTCAACTAATAGAATATTAGATGTTAATAATTGTATTTACTGGTAAATGTTCTGATGTCAGAAAGTTAGATTTAATATCAAAGGTGTTATTTTTCAGTTTCTGCAAAGAATGTGGCTTTTTTTTGTTTCAACAAAACCTGTATCTTCGTGATGTGGCGTTGCAAGTCGTAATAGTGGACGCGCATATAAACGAAGGAAAGGCGCAAAAAAGGCATGAGATATGAGATACATCCATACAGGCAATTAAAGGTACGCCTCTCATCAGGCCCAGAAGAGAGATACGTTGATGCTACATCAGACCATCACTCCTATCCATCATCATCTTCGGCAAATCCCACACGGCAATCGGATACACTCTTCACCCGAACGAATGCAACCAGATCCAAACCGAATTGAAAACAAAGATTGCTCAATTTCAAAGAACATTTGGTTGCCAGTTCATGACAAGGATCTGTAACAAAACTATAACATATTACCATTTTTACTTTCAGTAAGTAAGTGTGTACCAATATTGTATTACTTTTAGGTGGAGGGGTTCACATGAGGTGTCAAAATAAAAAATCGAAAAGGGGGTAATAATTTGTTTTCTATTTTACTTGACTTGACTTGATAACGCTTCTAACCTTTTCTTTTCCACCGCGCCCACTGTCCATGTTTCGCACCCGGCATTGTACGGTGTGGTGTTATAGGCGGATGATGAGGATATCATAAGTAGAAAAGGTTAGAAATGAAGAGGTATTGGAAAGAATAAGAGAACAGAGGACTCTATGGAAGTCAATAAAAAATAGGCGAGATAGGTTGGTAGAACACCTTCTTAGGCATGAAGGTCTAGTCAGAGACATATTAGAGGCAGAAACAGAAGTTAGTAGGGGTAGAGGTAGACCTAGATTAGATTACTGTTCACAAATAATTAAGGATGTGGGCTGTTCTAGTTTTAGGGAAATGCGAAATTTAGCTCAGGATAGGAAAGAGTGGTGGTACGTGTCCAACCAGTCTTAGGACTGACGACCTTATGATGATGATTACTTGACAATGCCTACGTAGTCGATCTTATTTTTTACAAGACGTAGGTATAACTATTAGATATTCCACATATTCTTTATTATTCTGTTCTGGTAGATTGGACGCTGCTATTTCGTATTTATCAAAACTTATTGAAGATGGTAACACAACTTTTGCGGACGATTGTACACTGTTCTTAGGTTACTTCACCTTCTTATCCAAGTCTTATGATTACCTTAGGCGATATAAATTACGGTGCGCAACTTGGTTTTTGTGTCGGTCTCGGCGACCAAGGAAATACATTTGTCCAGCGATTGCTAGATACTTATTAGCGGCTGACATTCGATTTGTCTTGTCTGTGACCGTTGAGCGATTGCGGGCGGTGCCGGCCTTCCTCTTCAGACCGTCCTCTCACCCCCCGAACAGATCCTAGTACCCTAAACCACTTTGTTTGTCCTTCTTTTTCGCTTCGGTTTCCTATAATGTTTTTACTACGTTACTTCTCCGTCTCCTAGCGATGCATAAACCTTTTTACAACGTTTCGTATTTTATCGGACATGCACGCGAAGTATAATTATTTGTCTGGTAATCGTGAGTAAGAACGAGTTTTCTCCTTTACCAGCAAATCCTATGAACAATTTTACGATGTATCGAACCATAAAAACATTTCAACGACTATGTTCAATGTTTTTAGAATGATGTGCAAAATTAGTGAGGTTAGAATTGGATACACTTACTTGTTCTGTCATGCCCAATAAATGATCTTCTTAGACAAGAAAACTAGTGGTAGGAGTAGAAACTACATTGCTTGCTTAAGGCATGGCCAGTGTCAGTTTTAAACACTGGCGTAACAATAGGGTGGCAGAACCTGAGGAAGCCCCTTACCCGAGAGGCCATGAGGACAGGAGGAACCTAACATTTATTAGAAAGTTTGGTAAAAAATATTAATTTTTTATTTAATCAATTTTGGTTACGTATTAACTGAAGAACATACACGAATTATTTAAATGAATTATCAAGATTTGAGCACATTCATAAGAAAAAAAATATCGCTCAGTTTTAGAACGCATCCACTGCGCCAAGTTCATTTTTTTGCCGCGACACATCTTTGGTGGCGCGGGTTAGTGATGCTCGGGGAATCCCCACTTTCTATTTTTGAAGGAATTGATGCACTACGCTAGAGTCAAATGAGTACCAACTTTTTATGAAATGTATTCGGGGCTCGAGAAAACTTAGTAAGCATACTATCTACTTCGTGATTTACATAGATGAAACTATAATGTGAAGCTTTTCTGTGTTACGGGAGAGTCCCATTCGATAAGTTTGTTACGAGCTTCAGATGATATAGTTAGGGCACTAGCTTTAAATGGAATGAAGCCTGAGTTTAAACAAAAAGAAGCTCCTTACAAAAAATTCCTCGAATTATTTTATTGAAAACATAGGAACTGGCAAGAATACCAACCGTAACTGCCCCCAAACTGATGTGGGGTTGAGCAGAATGTCAAATATAATGAGAAAATCTGCTAAAGAAACACTTTTTTAAATAATTTTAATTGTTTTATTTTAAACTATTAACATTTTTGCAGGTTTACCAAATATTTCTACGTTCACTACATATTTCTACTTTTTGATCAGAAATATGCCGGAAATGTCATCGCATCCCCTCCAAAACGTCTAGGACCGAATATCTAGACTTCTATAAGGCGAAACATTCAGAATAAATAGCATTTTGATGAGGATACTTACAATTAGTTTTATTATCAACAACTAATAGTTAATAAAAATCTTACAAGAAACGATCGAATATTTTCTTCCCTTCGTTGATGTACAGATGACACTTATTCAGTTGAGATTGAATGTAAAAAACCATTTACTTAATATCACATCGAATATGAAAAGAAAAGGGTGTTTAAGTAGATTTTTTTATTTCGAAGTAGCAGGTTGTGCTGATACATTTTTTTGAGTTATTGCACTGATTCCCATGAATTCGAAATTCCCTCTAGACAGGCGTATGCTGAAAGAATAAATTCCCGAAAACGCACCATTGATATGCAAATGGTCGTCCCAGCGTGCGTTTTACTAATATCAAACTGCAAATCGCAATAGGTTATATTTTTTACATAGGCTGCATATGAATGAGACTTTTCAAATTAAATTGCAATCTGGACGTTACCGAAAAAACGACGCCACAGCTGCTGACGCCGCTCCAACGGCCTATTTGTCAAACACACTGGGGTACGTAAATGTTCAATATTTTGCTAATATTACATTTAATACGATAAGGTGTCTAGAATAATCGAAGGAGAACAACCGTAACGTATCCTTTAATTTAATTTTACCAACATTTACATTTTTCCTGTTAAGTTTAAGTTGTATCTCAGCCTTTATTTGATCGATTTTAAGCTTGTTTTGAATTATCAATTTAGGCAATACATATCTACACTTTCTTGTACTGATGAGCAAAAAATAACAATATAACACCATTGATGCATTGCGTCCGAAATGTGGTGTTACAGGCGAATGATGAGGACACCGTGAATAGAGATAGTAGTTAGAAATGAAGAGGTATTAGAAAGAATTAGGAGTTAGGAGAAGTAGAGGTAGAGCTAGGTTAGATTACTGTTCACAAATAGTTAAGGATGTGGGATGTTCTAGTTTTAGGGAAATGCGAAGATTAGCTCAGGATAAGGAGGAGTGGAAGTGCGTGTCCAACCAGTCTTAGGACTGACGACCTTATGATGATGATGATGATGCAAAAACTCAAGAACTTCTTTTGGGGACTGCTGTGACTCAAAAAAGTCAATTAAATCGTAAACGTTTAAGGTTATTGTTAGACTGGCATCTATTGAAAGGTTAGCTAACGATTTAATCACATTTGGGAAATAGTACGATGGAGGTAAGTTTTTTAATCTCCGAAGTACCGAAAATTATCCCTTTCCTGTGTTGTTAGACAAACATAACAATCATCGCAATGCGATATTTATATGGGAATATATATCTTCGATATCCTTTTCGTTAAATTTTTGACTCAATTGGAGAATTGTCGTAGGAGTTACATGTGCAGTTTTTAGGAATTTCCGAAAATGTAGACACTATGAAATTAGCTGACTCAACAGTTAAATCAGTTTTGTATAATTGTGCCAATCTGGGCTCTATACTACACATCGCAACTAACTACTCTTTTTACTCCGTTTAACTAAAGAAGGGAAAAGTCGATACGTTCAAATGAATAAGCAATTCGACCTGAGGCGCATTCAGAGATATATTTATGTAATATTTACTGTTATTTTACAAGTCAAGAAATATTTGCCACCCCTACAATTCTACCGCCCTGGGCTATAGCCCGCTCAGACCAAACATGAATATGCCACTAGAAGGTAGATAGAACTTCTTTGTAAAAATCATGACTGTTATGGAAGATTTAAAAGAGAAATAAGAAATAGACGATTTGGCAACTAAAACTATAGGCACCTTGTAATTTAATAAGTAATAAAGTGGTCCTGAAATATAAGACAACAAACTTTTAACCGCGGATTCTCTCGCGTTGATGTCCTAAATCCGTGTCAATGATCATCAAAAATACAATAATTTGATAAATTTGTTCTTAAGTTTTGACCAAGATTATCACGATAAAACTAAAGTTTCTAATTTTGTAGGTTAAATGTACATTTTCCGTGGAATGACAGCAAATACTGTGCTTCTTTTTCGAGATGAAAAGAAATTTTTTATATCACTGGGAAACAGTTTTTTGTTTCTAGATAAAAAGGTACCCTGTATCTTTCCTGTTCCCCTGATAATGTGTGTACAAAGTTTCATGATAATCGGCTAAGTAGTTAAGGCGTGAAATGGTAATAAACAAACACATAAATTATAAAGAACATAAATGGAAATTCTTCAAATGGATCAAGAACTGAGATCTCTACATAGGTTTACGAATTATTTTGCGTATGAACAGTTCTTCAGTTAGTAACCGTGATGGTGGGCCTTTTTTATAGTTATATAACTAGAACCGTATGCATACTATTACCCTATAAGCACAGTTCTATTTAATTTAGAACATTGATTAATTAGCATGGATAGAAGAAACACCATTGAACTGTGAACACGCTGGTGAAAAATCAGAAGCAATCATATTCGTTATATGTAACAGGTATTTCAATCAGTTCGACCAAATTGCCGTGGCGTCCTTTTTCCTTCTTTGGAGCCAAATAATTACTATGTAACGTTGACGTGAGCGTTGAATTGATTGTAAGGAATATGAATGAAATGGGAATTTATCAGCCGAGAAAATAGTAGTGGAACTGTCCGGTCTGGAATAAAAATGATGGAAGATATATTAAATTAGAACGTATAAACCGACAAAGCAAGCTCATTCTTTAAACTGACGCATGACCAATCGATTTCGTCTGACAGTTAATAGAACAGAAATGCGCTTTTACCGGCATCCATTGTTCCACACCATGGACTCCAGTCGACGACGACGCAAGACGCCTTTACACGAAGATCTATCGCCAATCTTCACTGATTTCTTAATCGCCGAACAGGCATTCAAAAAGCATTTAATAACGTTTAATAAATAGTACAACCATTCATAACACTTCAATAGAGAACATGACGTAAAAAATTGATTGTAGGGAACAAAACAAACAACTCCTGCCGTATAAAACAAAATAGGAAGTTGAAAAGCAAACACATAATAGAGTAATCTCAGAATTGCCTCGCCATGTCAGGATTTATCGACAGCCTAACTTCTAAACTCAAAAATTAAACTTTTGGCCTTTTCGAAATAATGAATAAAATAGCCACTTCCGAAGAAACATGCTTAATTTGTATCTACAGCTCCAAATTTGCGATATCCACGTTTTGAAATACATTTTCGTCTTAAAATCTCAAAATTTGGTTTGATTATCTTTGGATTCAGGGTATCCTGATGTCAAAAAGTTCAATAAACACCCCTTGGTAAAGGCTTTCGTTGTCAGTAGGTGAGCTGATGCTGTTCTTATCCGAGTCCAAAAGCTGTCGTGGTTGGAGTTGCTTCCTAACGTGTCACTACCACGAGCGGCGAGCTTCTTAAGAGGTGGACTTGTCCACATCCAGCATCGGAGATGGAACGACCTCTGAAGAAGCTCGCCACTCCTGCTAGCGAAAGTCGACGGCCATTAGACCCGAAACAGAACAGCGTCAGGTTAGGTTAACTGTATTGATTTTTAAACGTTTTTGTTGATTACGAAAGTTTGCCCACCATATAATACGTGACAGTTGCAAAATCCGACGAGTAGATACTCATAAGTACCTATACCTACCCTTTATTCTCCTAACAAATGCATCTATTTGCACCTACAATATTAAACTCTTTTCAGTGAATTATTGTAACTGGTTAGTAGTTTTTGCTAATTGCGTATTGAATAATAGCTAAAAAGCATAGGTAATTGAAAATGTATAATCCAACTTTCTATAACGATGGAATTATCAGTCTTAAGACTGGTTGGACACGCACCTCCTCTCTTTCCCATCCTGAGCTAATCTTCGCATTTCTCTAAAACTAGAACAATCCACATCCTTAACTATTTCCTAACAGTAATCTAAATTGTCTCTACCTCTACCCCTCCTAACATCCGTTTCTGCCTCTAATATGTCTCTGACTAGACCTTAATGTCTGAGAAGGTGTCCTACTAACCTGTCTCGCCTATATCATAGATATTACTTGAGCATAGTTGGCTAGCCTTATAACCCATATACAAAGTATTTACTTATTGATCAATTTTCTCTTTATAAAATGAACATTCCCTGTAACTAAACGCCACATTTGAACAGGGAACATAGCTCAATAAAACTAAAACGAGGCTTTTGGTTAATGAAAGAAAAGGGGCGTTAGAGGAGGAAGGCAGAGAGTGGTATCGGACGACGGCTTGGATAATACGTAATTTTGTTTAGGTGCCAACTGTTAACCTTCCTGACCATATTCAGTGAAAACTGTCTCTTTAAGGAGATACTTGGTCCTTGGTTCCATCAATTTTCTTACAGAAAAATTGTATTGTAAATGAGGAATTTTATGAATTTGTATTTCAGTTTGAAAATGGCATACTTCTTAAATCACCCTGTATCCCCAAAAAACGTTTTCTTTTCTTATTCAGATAATCGCGTTCGCATTATTTAGTATTTCCATTTGGATCGCGTTCGAGATCCCAAACCTTTAAGTAAGACTTAGCCGCTTAAAGGGATGTTTTGTCAATTCTTGCTCAATACAAAGTAAATCTTTGGTTCTTTAGAATGCTGCCGCATCGTATTTTTTTTAACGTGAGCAATACAAAAACTCAGGTTCTCCTGACACGCGGCAGGTCATTTTTCAAATCGCTCGGCTAGATGTTTGGATGCGGGTTTTGGACGGGATGATTCGGATAGACGTCACAGTCGTGTAGAGTAGAGATTTGCACGGAACTGTATCGTTCGTATGAGAAAACGAGAGCTTCAAGAAGATAAAGTAAGCACCTAATATAAAACTTCACTCTGGGGTTTTACCAGGTAAATCTATAGAGTAGTGACCGCATATAATATATTGTACCTATCTATAGGTTTTTACATATTAAAAGGAAGGTAATCAATAAGATCGAATTTCCGCTTCTAAATAATATCGGAAAAATATAGATGCATCTATATACCATATGTACTTTTTGAACCCATTCAAATTTGGATCGAAGCCACTTCCATAATATTTGTATGACTGAATGTTGACATTTGATAATTCTTTAGTTCCAACTAGGTACAACACGCCAAAATGTTTGCGATCTACAATTAAAAATTCCAATCAAACAACAGCAAAAGTAGCAGGCGAGTTTGAATAGGTCTAAAAAACATCATTACTAATAAAGGATGAAAAACGCGTTTGTACATTGCGCGATGAATTATCGCGTACTAATTCCGGTTATTTCAATTGTCAATCAGAAAAAGTAAACAAAATCTCCTTTCCTACACGGTAAATCCAATGCGCACTGCCTTGCGTTATTCTCGCGCTGTACATTAAGCAAGTCATGCACATTCAACTGATATCTCTAGTCTTCTTAAGTCAACTAATTTGAGAAAGTAGTAAGTAGTATCATCAGACGAGATAGTTGCACAAACTTATATCCACGATATAAGCACATTGCTATTTATGACCAGTTGAATTCGTCTAAATTTGAAGGGTTTTTTTGCACTTCACATACGCCAATCGGACAAACCATATAATCACTATAACTTAACCTATTTCGACCACGTTATTACCAACCTATTACTATTAACCAATGTGTAAATAAGTTTAAATAGCTTTAACCACTGCCGCAGTCTATCTATGATCGAACTTTGATATTTAAATGGACTCATCAGCATCACGATTGTTGTCAGCCTTAGACTGGATGAACACGCACCTCTACTGTTTCTTGTCCTGAACTAATTTTCGGATTTCCCTATAACTAAAACACATGTAATAGGTATTATATATTCGCGAATTTTAACTAAAATTTTCAATTCAGGTTATATTCTGGGATCCTAAGTATCAACAGTATGGTAATTGAACGTTTAAATGATCGCCTTGTGGTACCCACCGGATGAGATAGACGCACCAAACCGGTAAATGGATCATTGGCACAATGCTCGCTTGTCACAAGGACGGGCCTATACTTCCTATTTTTTACGTATTTTATGTTTTTTATTTATTGAATTAATACTTGTTTATTTTTTATTAATTTTACTCTGATTCAATTAGTATCTTCAATTCACTAATATGTTTAATTAGGTACATAACATCCAGTAGTATGCACTGCTGGTATAATAATTGTGAATATTAGCAAATCTTCACCAAAAATTAGTGGGAATCCACTGATTCATTTTTAGAGAGTAAATACCTAGGTTTGAATGTTTAAGCCTCTTGCATGGCTCTATTGCTCCGTGACACGAAGAAACATAAACAGAGAAAGAGATAGGCAAGTGGGACGGGTGTTCCCGATCCGGAAGTCGAACAGAGTGAAGACAGGGAAGCGTACGGGAGAAAAACTCAAGAAAAATCGTCTTTATAAAAATGATGAAAGCCCGTCTTTGCATATTATACGACAAAAAGAGAGTGAGTGACTGAGATATTCTACAAGACGTTTTATTGTTGACGATTTCGTTGAATGCTCAAATGCTATTCTACAATTCGGATTATAAATGGCCTGCTCTTTTATGAGAACGAATTTCGTTGATATGTACTAATGCACATATTTATCTTTAAATCCGTTTGTACGGACGTCAATCAATAATAATGAAAACCACATTCATATGTTCAAAATCTAAATAAACTTCTCGAAAATCTTGATTAGTATTAGCAGCAGGTAGGTATTATTGTGTTATTTTCATGATTATCACTTATATTCAAAAGTTCAAATTTCCTTGAACTAAAATAGTAACATCTTGGTTTGCAAAATGTGAGCTAGTAAGTTGTAGGTACATATTTTTGTTTTATATGTTGAATAAAATAGTCATTTCTACATAAACATTTTTATACGTTGCAAAACGAACCATATGATCTCATTGACTATAACTTATAGAAATATTACTATTGAAGTACCTATAGGTACAGTATATACACTAACAAAAGCGTAAATGGATTTACTTTGTAGTGTTAAGTTCCTATTTAACGTCTCATAGTTCTGTTCTTTTTCTACTATGAAATATTAAATGGAAAATTAAAACAGCATAGTAAATCCAAACTATTTCATTATTTCTCTACCTGTACCTACTAATTCGGATTAATCTAGATAGAATAGATTATGTGTGCAATCCGAGGTATTTTGCTACAAAAGTTTGGTATAAAATTAAATAAATGGGAGATTAATTATTTTCATCATTTTGAATTTTTGACTGTTAAACTTGAATCGACCGCTCCAGTGGGTTTAGGAGGACATCGGTCCGTTTCAGGCCTGTCTGCTATATCGATGTTCTTCAGTGGCCTTTTCGGATTGTTAAGACAAATGCTGGAACGGTAATTTTCCACCCATATGGGCATTTTTTACACCAAAAGGAGTTTTGTAAAGACGTTTTCTGATCAAACTTGGTACTTGTTTGTCAAGAATTAAAAATTAGTAACTCTTATCTTCATGGATTTATATAAAACTATCTATATTAAGATCTACTATAGTTTAATAATAATTTTAGTTTCAACGGTAATTTAGCAACAATTACTTGGTAGTTTGTAAGGAAGTCAAAGAAATTTTGTGGCAGACGGGAACCAGTTATGTATATATGTATTCAGGAATCCCATGTGAATGCAATTTAGTTAACAATCGGTGGTAATAATGAGAAAGATAACCGCCGGAAATGGACATTATGTACGAAGAAACTTCTTCCTGCACAAAGCACTGTGAGGAATAATTGCAACAATAAGTACCTACTTATTGAAAACGTACACACATTAAGTACTTATTAGTAAAACTTTAAATAAGAATAAATAATATATTTATTTACGTCTATGTAAAAAGAGAAATAAGTAATGATCTAAAAGAGAGTAGAGCACTTTCAGATGACTATGCACACATTTTTATGTTATGTACTCCATTCTGTTTCCATATTTGAGTATTATAAGTATATTTATGCATTGAGTCACACCTCATGGGAAACACAATACAAAACTTCACTATTAATCACTTTAAGCTTTCCATGGAAGCATCTACCTGTGAAGAGATTACATCCATACACTTATAGTCCTCAATTATGTAAGGCGTGAAGAAGGAAATGAGAAACTGAATTTGACAAAACGGCACTTACAAGTTGCGGTAACACATTAGATTCCAGCGTGTGAATGAAAGACAAAACATCAAACAAAAGCATGAAACAATAAAATTCTCTTTTTAGCAGTAAAACTTTGTGCCACATAAAAATGCATAATACATCAGGAAGCAATGTTTTCAGAATGAATAGTACGCGTTAATCTAACCTAAAAATTTTGATAACAACACAACGTTCTATAAATATTGGAATTGAAAATCTTATTTTGATAGTGTATCATTTGCTACTGACATATACCCAATAAATAATTAATAGGCTCCTAATAATGTCAAAATGGTTTGCATTTCATTCATGAATCATACAAATTTAAATGTTTCGATGCTGCTCAAATGATGTAGATTTATAATTCTAAGTGATATACATGGTTAGACGAGGAAACATTTATTGGTAGTTGTTTTTACTAAGGATTCAATCATCGTCTTACTCAAAAAATTAGAAAAATGTCTTTCAGTAAGGGCGCAACTCGTGCTTTCCCCGTATAAATGATATATCTTAGTTTGCATTGGGAGTCACACTCGCAGAAAAGATAAGTTTATTGTTGGCAAACACACACTTCATTTCCCTCTCGGTGCTCTTTATCGTACTGCCTGAGTTTATCCATTTCCTTTCGGTTTCCACCCCAGCGGAAAACAGGAGTCGGGCAGGATGTGCCTAGACGGGAACAAACAACTTCGGCTTCTTTTTATTCTGCTTATTAAAAGCTTAAGATTCGAAGGGAACAAGAACCAAACCGTTGCCAAAAGCTCTGTAGTTTGACAAAGAAAATTCACTTTTTGCAATTTAGAATTGTCTAAACCTGCTCTCCAAAAGTAGAACAGTGAAATTAAAAGTCACAATAAATTAATGATATTCAGCTGAGAAATGATCAATGATCAAAATATTTAACCTTGAAATCATCACCGATAAATTAACTATTTTATATCGATGTAATGAGCACATATATATATATATATATAGAGGGCTTATCCTCGATTGCTCCTCTGACAGTGTAATATGGGGATACGATCTGTGAGTAGGTACACTGTAAATCTAAATGCGTTATTTTAACTCACTTAAGTGCGTTTTTTGGATGTAGTCACTTTTTACACATTTTTATGTGAATTATTTCAAAATGCACTTCATCCCCTACAAGTGCATCATTTAAACACATTATCGGTACATTAACATAAAAACATAACGCATCATTAATGTGTCAATTTTAGAGAAGCTGCATGAAATATAACCTCAAATAAGCATTTATTTCTTTAAATTTTACACTTGAGTTTTTAGATAGAACTGAAAACATGAAAGTATGAAATTGACTGAATATAAATTATCAAACCAAAAATAATGCATTGAAATTAATTTAAAAGAATAATTAACGTTATTCAGTCTTCATAAGATAAANCTTTCAATTTTACACTTGAGTTTTTAGATAGAACTGAAAACATGAAAGTATGAAATTGACTGAATATAAATTATCAAACCAAAAATAATGCATTGAAATTAATTTAAAAGAATAATTAACGTTCTTAATTCTTTATAAGATTAAATTAGTAGTACTTAAAAGAATTGTAGATTTGTGTAAAAATCAATTCATTAGCCTTGGTATTTCGTTTATTCAAGCAATTTTCAATCTTTCGTTTATATTTTGCAACTGTCGAATTATTTTTTAATGGAATTTCATACACCTCATGGGTTATATAGTCAAGTATACCCTGATAAGCCGAAGGAAATTCTCTGTGCCTTACATAGTATGCAGTTAACAGTCCACTGACTGATGTACAGGTTTTTGGATCAGGAATAGACTGATAATTTCATCAGCAATAAACGCCTCAGCAATATTATCTTCATTTGTAAATGTTATCAATCGTGGTGCTTCACCACGATGTGCATGAGAACCACATCGGTCGAAGTTGAAACCTTAAATGAACAATCAATTATGAATAACCAATATTGTAGAAATATTAATATATTATCAATCGTGGTGCTTCACCACGATGTGCATTAGAACCACATCGGTCGAAGTTGAAACCTTAAATGAACAATCAATTATGAATAACCAATATTGTAGAAATATTAATATATAAAAAATACCGTTTAAAACGAATAAAACCATGATCTGAAGGTAAGTAAAAATAACAGTAGTTTTAAGTTTTGACTTGTTGGGCGTCAAGAAAATTACACACTTTTTACAGGTAAAAATAACGTACATCTCGTGTATTATTAAAAATTATGCTCTTATTATGGACTGAAATAACGCACTTGTATTTGCAGTGTACTGGGCAGGCGTTTCGGACATATTTTCTGATTCTCACTACATAAAAATTCCTGGCTGTGGACCGAAAATCAACGATGTTTAAATGACAGTATATATTTCCACACTTTGTAGAACCCCAAGCTCGTTTACCCTTGTAAATGATGAACAGTCAGTTTCGGATTACTAAATCCACTAACATCATACAATAAACTAGGTTTTACCCGCGGCTTCGGTCGTATTGATGTCCTAATCCTAAATACGTGTCAAAGATCATCGACGACCACACAAAACTAATTGTTTCTATCCCTTGAAAATACAAGTACCTTTTCTGTGTCCTTGACAATCATCATCATCATCTTAAGGTCGTGAGTCCCAAGACTGGTTGGACACGCACCTTCACTCTTTCCTATCCTGAGCTAAACTAGAACAACCCACATCTTTAACTATTTGCGAACAGTAATCTAATGTAGGACTACCTGTACTCCTATTAACTCCTGTTTCTGCCTCTAATATGTCTCTGACTAGAATTTCATGCCTGAGAATCTGTCGTATGTCCTTTGATTTATTACTGTCTGTTATTTGATGATAATAATACAATTCCTAGTGGTCTTCGGATAATTTTTTATCTCATAATTGCACAGTCAGTATTCTATCAAAATTGTGAGACTCGGATTTTATGAATTACTATAAATAGTGTAGAATACGTCATCTGAAGTAACCGAGCGGCATGACCTAAAGGTTTAGACCATTGTCTAGCTTTCGAGAGGACGCCGGTTCGATTCCGGGTCCGTCTGCCTTGGTACAAGGTTTTTTGTGGTTTCGTTGGATCATTTAGACAAATACTGTGGCAGTAATATTTCACAGATAATCATTCATTTCCTTCTGTCTTCATTTCATTCGTCTCATCTTTCTCAACGAACCACCACCCACCCATTCCTACGATTCCTAAAAGAAGGCTGAAGAGGTCCTTCCGCCCTACCTTCCGGCATAGTTCGGAGGGACTGCCCACCTACCAGCATTTAATGCTTATGGGAATGAAACACCCAAAAGTTTAAGTCTTTTTTCATTTGATGTTCTGNAGGAGATCGGGCTGAAACTATAGCTACAAGCTATCCAAGGATGGTACTATAGAATGTCACCTCAAGGTAGGCCTAGTGGCGTCATCTCTTGGTTAGGCCGGAAACTTATCAATCCACCCTCGTATATGAAACGCGGATCATATGCGTTCAATAACCCATATAATGTGTGTAAATTAAATACAATTCATATAAATGAGTTGTTTTGACACCTATGTTGGGCGTCAAGAAAATTACACACTTTATACAGATAAAAATAACGTATATCTCGTGAATTATTAAAAATTACGCTTTTGTTATGGGTTGAAATAACGCACTTGAATTTGCAGTGTACATAATACTTTTATTGGAGTACCTGCGTTGGTATTATTAATAAGCGTTACAAAACCCATTTTCAAGATTGGTAAGTAACAGAATCTTATACTAGTTATTGTCTCCCTCAGGCACAACTGGGTACGGACAACAAATCAGAACAGTCTTATATTGGAGTCGACTAATCAAAGTCAATCTCGGGACCATTTCAAAGATAAATTAATGCAATAAAGGATGCAAATGAGAAGAACAGAGCGAAGGCAGACATTGACAATACCTACACGAGCAACATACGAAGACGTTGTTCAACAGAGAACCAATCATCAAAGTCGCATCTGACGCAATTTGGCGCTTGTCGAGACTTGCCGCAGGCTACGATTTTAGAGTCGAGAATCGTGAAGTATGTTCCGTCCAGACCAGCCAACTCAAACCGCTCATTTACCACGACCGAACTGCCAATGATAATTTTTCTCCATCAGACTATAAATAGCCGATCCGATAAGATCGCCCCAATGCGACCAATGGAATTGTGCCGCGGTCTACGGACACGCACCATGTTATTATGGTCTATTACCTCTTATTGCAGCTAATACGCATGCAGGAACCAACGTCTATCTCCTCCGTCTAATCTAAGACGGACCTGGACGCAAACCTGTCATTACGTTACGTTAAATTGGACGTAAGTATACGCCAACCACGATCCACGCCCGATCCCAATTCCCAGGACGGTCAAATTGGGGTCCGATCTCGATAAAGTTCAGCCGCTTCATGCACGCAAACGCTCATGTTTTATGCCGCGTGGACGCGAAGGTGCGAATCACGAATTGCCAAGGACCTCCGATAAAAGTCTCCATTTTTCTTTTAATACCATTAACGGTGGTCATTTTGTGCGTTACAGCGTCACAACAATTTTTAGCAAAACAAAAAGTACAGCAACAAATTACTGTGTGAAGATTTGCTTAGAAAGAAACTAATATAATAAAACTAAACGTTTTTATGGTTTTTCTAAAAAAAATAAAACGAATAGTTATATCGATGAATTCTTCTGCGTATTGCTAAAGCAACTTATCATTGACAACATGACACTGTAATAAAAAAGATTCATCATCATCATAAGGTTGTCAGTCCTAGACCAGACTGGTTGGACACGCGCCTCCAATTTTTCCTATCCTGAGCTAATCTTCGCATTTCTCTTAAACTAGAACATCCCACATCCTTAACTATTTGGGAATAGTAATGTAATCTAGGTCTACCTCTTCTCATCTTTTTCTGCCTCTAACATGTTTCTGAGTAGACTTTTATGTCTGAGAAGGTGTCCTACCAACCTATTTCGCCTATTTTTTATTTACTTTCATAGAATCCTCTGTTCTCCTATTCTTTCTAATACCTCTTCATTTCTAACCTTCTCTACTAACGCTATTCTCATCATTCGCCGATAACACCACATTTCCAGCGCTTCTAACCTTTTCTTTTCCGCCGCGCCGATGTTTCGCAACCGTACAGCGCCACGCTTCAAATATACAACATTTTTCGAATTGATAAATTAATTGTTCGCGAGCACAGAAGTGACTTCTTTTTATTGAAAGTGACTCGACCCTGCGCTATCCTCTGCTTTATATCCCTATTACTCCTTCCGTCCTGACTTATTCGACTTCCTAGATATCTTAATCAGCCATCTCCTCTAATTTTTCGTCTTCTATCTTTATATTAGCACTTTCCCTACTTTTTCCTCCCTTGCAAACCAGTATTTTTGTTTTACTTTTATTTATTTTCATACAATACTGTTTCGTCAACACCTCTTCCATTTTATTTAAAGCTAGATCTAACTCCTCCTTACTGTATGCTAATACTGCTATATCATCTGCAAATCTTAGCATACTCATCTTTTGCCCCTGTACATCTATTGCTACAGTTTTACTGTCCTTAATGATGTCGATGGCGTCTTCGATGTATAGGTTAAAAAGTAGCGGTGACAATGTGCATCCCTGTTTGACTCCCTTCCTGATAACTACTTCTCTACGTTGTAGATCCAGCTCTATAACTGTCTGTTGCTCTTTATACAAACTTCTATCTATGGTATTTCAGATAAAACAAAAATTCAGCTGAAATTAGTAGAAAATCAATATAATTGCAGTAGTCTCTCTAGAGGTAATGCAAAAAACTTCTTCCTGACTACGTAATCCGAAATTAGTAATAGGTACGTATTATTTCTTTAAGGAAACGAAACTAATTAACAATATCTGGCGTCTTACCTAAAAGTATACCCCTACACCAATTTTGTATCACTATAATAATACAATTGGAAAAGTTGTAAGACCATAAGGTGATATTAAATGCGCGTTAGAAGCCACCCTCGATGACAGCTGGTCTGCTTGGCAAGCTGTTGAAGTGCTGTACGCCTCTCACCAGATATATGGAAAGCAATAAACCCTCTCTACCTGAAGACATTATGCAAAATCAATCCGTCCGTTCGCATTCCCCTTTAAAGATAACGCGCTGAAAAAGAAAGCTCTTCAAATCTCACGCACATTCAACCATCTTCTAATATTTTCCTTCAGGTAGATATTTAAAGGCAACTAGAGATAAAGGAGGATTTGTTATCATTATGATATCCTTTCCAATTTGTCAGTAGAAACACCAAGGCATAAATAGGATGACGATCTTATTCCATCAGTATCGTTTTGAGACGGTAAATCAGGTTTATGTTTTTGATGGGATATAATTAATGTCTACCAAGATTTTTTTTTAGAGATATTAGAAAGAATAGGAGAACAGAGGACTCTATGGAAGTCAATAAGAAATAGGCCAGATAGGTTGGTAGGACACCTCCTCAGGCATGAAGGTTTAGTCAGAGACATATTAGAAGCAGACACAGGAGCTAGGAGGAGTAGAGATAGGCCTAAATTAGATTACTGTTCAGAAATAGTTAAGGATGTGGGATGTTCTAATTTTAGGGAAATGCGAAGATTAGCTTAGGATAGGAAAGGAGGTGCGTGTCCAACCAGTCTTAGTTAGAACTGACAAACTTGTGATGATGAAGATGTTTAATTTTTCTTAACCCTTTACTCTATTTTCGTTGTTCTTGTTATTGTTTCAGTAGCATTCTCCGAAGACATGCTACCTAATATCAGTGACGTTTGAGATTTTTTGAGTAACGGGAGGAACCGTACAGGTTTTGGTGTGTCATTCAATCTCAAAAAATAAGTTGGAATAGTGAAATTAACTTAAAAGAATCATGATGGAAATATATATATCTAGATTTATAAACAATCCATAAGTAACGTGAATAATACACTTAGGTAATTGACATATCTAAGCCTTGCTAATACAGTTTACAAGAGTAAAATTTGTAATTGTTTTGTAAACGACTCGAGAGCAAATATCTTGCTGCTCTAACTGGCCACAGCTGTCAGGAGTGAGTGATATATCTCCTTGCCCTCTCAGACAACCGTTTTAAGCACCTTCCAGCGAAAAATTGTTTTACTTGCCTCCGTTTGAAACCGTATCAGTAGTAGTACGTTAGTCGATGATCTTTCCCCTTGCATCGAAAGCCATTGATTAGCGGTCTATAAAAGTTATTTATTGGCCATAACTCTCGCTCTCTTTTCCACGGTCGGACAATATTTGTCAAATATCGGGCCGGGACCAGTGGCAGAAGTCATATCATAGATCACGTGGCCAGTCAACACGTCGGTAGTTAGTCTTATATGCAGTAAAATAAAGACGGGGGCGCGTGCCGACACAGGTGTCTTTTATGATGGATGAGTGACCGATAGCCATAAAACAAACATTAATCGTTTGTTACCATGACTTCACAAGACGAACAACATCAGCGGGATAGCTTAACAACACAGTAGATGTAAGGGATGTAATACGGTACCGTTACATTTTAATCTTTCGTTAGTGACAGTGCAACGTTATCGGTAAAATAAGGTAAATTATTGTATTTGAACCTAAGTTTAGTCAACGTTTGGAGTAGGTATACTACCATCAGACGTGATCTTGATTTGGATCTCTTCAGCACGAGTAGTTAGATCGGATAGAACACCGATCATTTACTTGCTCCCTTTAAACAGCTTTAGTTGGCAAGTCGACATCTTTAATCATAAAATGACTTTGCTTAACATTAATGAACTCACAAGTTGTATAGATGGCATTCACTACGTCGCCTGTAGTTATTCGAGAAACGCTGTTTAACGGTAGCAAATAAATAGTCAATATTCTGTTGCACCTACTTAAGGCGTGCTGATGAGGTCCAATGAAATCGAAACTGTTATCTACGTCTGATGATTTTGATAGAACACTAATGGAGAACTCTAGGTTTGACCTATTTACGAATATTAAAACGAAGCACTTAAGGTAAAGTTATTGAGAGACGCGTTTACATCATAGGCACACAATCTATCCGAACCAACCCCAAAAGTAAGGAACAGCATATTGAACTCACTTGAATTGTAGGCTACATCGTTTTAAGTGTGATCAAGTAGTGTGAATGTAGGTAAGTTATAACTAGATTTACATGCTATTCAACATACATTCTCATTTGTTTGCCTGTTGTAATATAAGGCAGTACCAAATATAGATTCCATGTTCCTATTCTGTGGTTGAATGCTGTACCAATCGGTAGAGCCGGATCTACATATAGGCTTTCTGAGCTGTAGCCCAGGGCACCGTGGATATAAAGGGCCTCCAGCACCTCTGTCTAACTTGGGAACGTTATTTAGGTTTTCAGAAATTATAATAAATCCTAGGAAATATTGAATAATTACATCAAGTAGTTTCCCGTAGCTATCCTGACCGTTTAATATCAGCCGCTCCGAACATGAAAAACAGACACTATTCGAAGCCGCCTAATCGGTTAATGTGAACCTTCTTAGCGTTTTCTTCGCCCATCAAGGACTTACAGGTATCGATGATCCTTCGTAGCTACGCTAATGCTGCTGGTGTTACTACTAGGAAATTGGAAGTTACTAAACCCTTTCGCAGTGGTAAAGCGAAGGTTCGTAGCAAGTCCAAGATGCAGAAAAATATTCTGGCTACGAAACTTATGAGAATAGTTCCAAAATACAAGTGCAGTATTGTTCGGAGCTGTTACCAACAAAATGATAATTGCCAATATGATAGCCAACGATCGTTATATATATCTACAGAACCAGTTTTCAATAACAAAGCATACCGCCTATCTCATAAGATCTAGCCTGTAAACGCATGGTTAACGTGATCTCTCATGCATAGATATTATAGTCTAAAAGTAAAGACATAGGAATGGAACATACACTATCTGCGAGGAAGAATAAAAAGAGAAAGCAGAGAGGTAATAGGTGCCTAGATTCTATTGGCTACCTATAACGTGCACGAGAAGTAAGTTAATTTATTAGGTTGTAATTCTGTAGTTTGTTGAAGATCAGTTGATGCAGAAAAACTACCAATAAAACCTATGAAATACTGTATAGGTATCACCCATCGTCTTTTCAGATGCTTCATCTGTTCGTTTATAATGTCACTTTATAGTCCCCTGCACTCCTACGTTTAAACATAAAACATGACAGTCAATAACTATTCAAAAACACTATTAACCAAATGATAACTTTAGAAATCTTCGTATATCGATAAATACATTAATTTATAATACATTTACTTACCAACATTTTATTTTATTACAATTTTTAATGTTTCCAGCATGCAAGGTTGATAAAACAATTTTGAACAAAAAACAAATTACTTCCCAAAAGTACTTATAGGTAATCACCCACCAATACCTTATTCCCTAATTGATTTTAACTCACTGCTCAATTTAATATAGGTATTTCAAATAAAATTTTTCTCAGCAGCGTATGTCCTATAATTATTTCGGGAATATGAAATTGGTTTAATGGCTGTTTGTGAGGCATACGAGTAAGTGTTTTTGATAAATAATGACGTCTATTGGTATTAGTGAATTTCTGCGTGGGTACCGAACTCGTACCTCGATCCCTGAGGGGTTGAAATTGGACAAGTTTGGAGTGGTGTACGTACAAGTCCGTGAACCGACAACACGGCGCGACTCGATAGCCTAATTGAACTTTCACGTGTTTCCTATCCATCACGAAATCGTCGTAAGTAAAGAACAAATAAATATTTAATTTTCAATCCACATGTTCCAACTTAAAATCTACGGATCTACTATGAAAACTGAATTAGAAAACTCTAATATGAATGTTATACATACGTACCAATCTGGATAAATTCGGCAGACGAATATAAACAATTGCCCTTTCGACACTAAATTATACACAATAAAATAATCGTGTTAAAGGTAAAAAGTCAACAGGATATAAACTTATTATTGTCATTAAGCCCACAGAAAAAACTTGGATTATGTCTTATACAAAAAAGTGTTGGTAAAGGAAATTATTATTACTATATAGTGGTCATTATCATTTATGTATTAAATAAGTAATCGACAACTAAATTTTTGACTTTTATTGAAGTGAAACTTCTATATAGACGGGGTATTACGATTTCTTCTGTCACGAAAAAGCGTTACGGCCACGTGAAGGGGGTGGACGGTATATCGCATGGTGAGAGGCGACAAAGGGAGAGAAAGGCTGACGACGGCTAAGAGAGGACAACGGCTGTATTAGATGGATATAATGCGCAGCCGCGCGGTGAGCAATGAGCTAGAGTACCGGCGGCGTGTGCTGTGCTCAGCTGTTATTTTCTTACCTCTGCTCTCCACGTGGCTGGGAATCATTGCCTCTATTTGCGGTCCGTGTAAAAACCAAATTATAATTTGCAGTAAACCTGTGAAAACGAAATGTGTGCTGAGACACATAGTAGAACTGAAACTTCAACGGAAAAGTGGAAAAACGAATTGCAACAAAGTTTTTACTTTAAGTTTTACGGGAAGATTGATAATGTACTTGTCCAATTTGAAAACCTGCCCGTAAAACTTCAGGTAAAAATTTTGTTGCGATTCGTTTTTCCACTTGTTCGATGCCATTCGTTTTTCCACTTCTCCGTTGAATTGCGCAGTAAAACTTCACTCCTTTACTGATTTCTATATTTCTATATCTTAAAAACATTAGCGGTTACTTTCTGGAGTTTATCTAGATCTGCATCTTCATCTCTATGACTATATAGCGAAGCACGTGGTTAAACTCAATGATATAACAGCTAAGTTAATGCTATTCCAAGACCCCCCCCCTTCGCACATTCAAAGGTTCATGCCATTCTAAACTACCTATAGCACTCAAATCATTTTTTTGAAATATAGTTTTTTTTGTATGTCGACTAAGCTATTTCTCGACCTTTGTCCTGTTTTCTTTTCCATATTCGTACCTACGACTGCTTCTATTCTTTTTACCATTTATCATAATTATAGTCGAATATGAATTATAATTTCATCGTGATAACTTTCGACTTGAACTGTTTCCGCCGTCTTTAATGAGAAATCGCTCTCACGGTGAAAAATTTACAAATTAATTCCACGTTTCGTCCAGCTTTGGATACGCCGATAGAAATAATTAAAGAACACCTATGTAATCTGCGAAATGCATTAAAAATTTATTGTTTTACTACCGCTACATCAAAGAACATTATTCATACAGTCGAATAGCGTACATATAGCATGAAAATGTTGTATTACATTCAACGTTGTTCATGATGAGTCCGTTTGTTCGTAGCTATTATTACTATTTATCCAACGAGTTTGTGAATTACTTCGCTTCTAAAGATAATGTCGTATCAGTCGATCATTTTTTAATAAGTTTAAACAAGAACAATTGCCCGTCATACAGTTGAAGCAAACAATTTTACGACTGTACTGTGTAAAAGTGAACGCTTATCGGGGAAATAATGACGTTTGTTCTCTTGTAGAATATGTTGCATGGACGGAGTTATTTTCTAGACAGGAAATTGAATTAAAAATTAAATATTTCTGCTGTTGAAGAATTCTGTCTCATTTATTTTACACTGTGCTATGCTCAATACTAATAATATACGAGGCGTTTTAATATATTGACCCGTTCCTCAATAATTTCGTTGGATATAGTTGTACAGGGTATTTCTGAAATTAGTACCGAGCTTGTAGGGGTTGACAGGACACTATAAGAAAAGAAAATTAAGTAAACCTTTGATGATCTAAAAGTTCAAATTTCCGTGTTGCGTTTCTTTTGTATTTTTGTCAGCCATCCTGTAGTAGTTCTTTGTTCTCTTAACGCTGTTGGCTCGCATGTACGTAGTCATTGGCAGTAGGTTAGTGTGTTACTGTCATAAGTCAGTGTAGAACAGTAGTTGGTACAATGGCGCTTTGTACAATAGACTTTGTGATTTACAGCGAATGTGAATGCAGTGTCAATATATGCAAGTATCGAATAATACGATTATTGATATCTTTATTAACGAACCGACTTAAATGCGGTGTAAAGATTAAAAGAAACCGGCAACGTACATCCATGTTGCAGCGTGAGGAGACAGTTGCTGCAGCCTTGTCATTTGCAACGAGTGCAAACTTCGTAGGAAACTGATTTTAAGTCGTGAGTCGATTTGCATCAGTGATTTCCACAAAAGGGCTTCAAATGGCAATTTTTAACGCGATATAGAATAGCTTTCAAATTAGTCTTTAACTTAATTATCAATATTTTACTAAAGCACAGTTATTTAATTTATTGGTCTTGACTTAGTCATCAGGTTAAATTATGGATAAAAATCAAAGCTTTTTGCTATAAATTAAAAAACAAATAAAGAAAAATGATTTCATTAGTTTCATATCCTCATTTAAACCGGTAATTCCGCGTTAAAAAATGTCCTTCGCATCCGATGCAACTTTTTCCAATTAGAGTTCCACTAGTACGTGCCAGCGGGCAATAAAGTTCACTAATTACCCACCTACATAGTCGTTGATATATGTACGTGTGTTGTACGAGGAGAGCCTTAGCAGCATCTGCAAGCGACCTAGGGTAAGCCACAGCGTCCAGCAGCTGGACCATTTCAGAAAAATATCGCCGAGGGCTTAGAATAGAGAGCCAACAGAGATGAGAGAGAACGGAGGAACCGCAAGTAGGCGATTTGTACGATGAAACTGGACGCAAACTGCACCACGATCTCTGTATGCTGAACAGTCGCCACAAATGGCCGTCATCTGTAAAGTCTTTTGACTTGGATAATAATTTTCGGGACCAGTGTTGTGTGCATTTACAACCAACAACTTCGCGCACGAGTGAATAAACGTTAAAAATAACTGCCAGGTTACATTCTACCGTTGCTCTACACATATGAAAATAACTCTTATGTAAGATTAATAACTAGATTTTGTTTTTATTGTAGGATAACTTATATGAACAATAGCTGGGTCAATACCATTGTCAAGGTTTTGGTCTTATGTATTACGTCTATACCAATGCCTAAAAGATTATACAGCCTTAACCATTCTTAGGATAACTGCGAAAGTTTTCTACAAATTTATGGTCACTACTTTCCACACCATGTGACCTACAGACGAAACCGGTGAACAAGGATGTACAAAAATAGCCTTAGCCTTGCCCTTTTGTCTAGAATTGTATATTTAAGAAGACCAAGATTAAGACTAACACCTACGATCCAGACCAAGGCAAAATGAACAAGACCAAGAGCTCGACTTACAAGTAATATTCTCGCAAAATTGTCACCTAAATTCTAATACAACTACAAAATAGAATAAAATAATTCGATAAAAGTTTTATGTAAGTAAATATAAACAAAGTGCATTATTATTAGAGATCCTGTTTTCTATTGCAGTTTCTTCATACAACTGAACTAAATGAAATTAGTTTGGAGGATACCCTGAAATATGTAGACAAAAAAAATAAAATAAGGATATTATATAAAGAGTGTCCCGAATGTTCTAATTTCTGTAAAATTGAATATTTGTTCAAAACATCAAAGACGAGGCAAAAAATTGCATTTATGGACGCTGGACATAAAATATACGCGGAGATACTCAAAAATCAGCTCGAGACAGAAATGGAAAGGCAAAATCTCATGGACGATACACAAATAAGCTACAGAAGAGAGAGCGAGCAATGGATGCAATAAACTAACTAAAAGTAAAAGACAAGATGCAATTAAATACTGGAAAAAGGAAAGGTAAAAAGGAAAAGATAGAGAGGATGAATTACTTTCTAGAAAAGCTCAACATATGGAGAATACAGCGACATATGGTCACAAGCAGAGAAAATTGAAAAAGAACAAGACAGACAAAAACTAGAGGAAAAACTAAATTCATCAAAATACGCGAAGGAATACAAAGAAATCAACACAATTGATAAACCCGAATATTTAAAAGAGGGACATAAACACAGAAACGAATTGGAGATGTATGCAAGATTCAGGTAAGGATCAGAAACGAAAGCTAATAAGTATTGGCTGCCAGAAAAGGAAAGACTACGCAGAATGTGTAAGAAAGAAGAGGAAACACTACAAGATGTCTTAGAAAAATGTGAGCACACGGGAAAAGAGCAAGAAAGTTGGATACAACAGATCAAGGGCCCAGGAGCTCTTGCAAGAATGTGGAATATAATATGGATAAGGAGAAGGAAGGATATGGATAACACATATACATACACATACATACACACACAGACACACACAGATACACAGACACACATACATGTAAATAAGAATAACAGTGCTATTAATATATTATATATTGTAATGTTCGTGTTTGTTTGTTAAACAAAATTAACTTCTAAAACTGATAATGACAAAACTATTTATTTACACTAATAATTAAATAACTTAAAACCACTATTAAATTATTACTAAACTTTAGGTGATGAATTATTCTATTTATTTACACTACTGTCACTGTCAATTTATTTCCCGATTCACTTCTGCAACGGTCAATTTATTTCTCCTGTTCTCGGTGATCGTCTCTTCCTTTAAATACTCTCTTGTTTACTTTCGGGAGCCTTCCCGAAGCATCCGGATAGTTTTTTTTTTCTTTGAACTGTTTAACTGCTTTCCCAGAACGCAGGTACGACAGACACATTTACAAATACGGCGCACGTGAAGAAAGGCGTCCGCGGCTAGTTGGCGAATCGACAGGCCGTCCAGACACACGTGTGCCCGATCGCACACAAACACACTCGTGCTCGCTACAATATCAATCTATCTATCTACAAAGGGTCCCCAATTGTTTTAATTTCTGAAAAATTAAATATTTGTTGAACATCTTGTCAATTTTTTCCTCATTGATTTGAAGTTATCTGTAGTGGGTAAAGTTCATTCAACAATTAATTCACTATCGCATTGAATTTAACCATACAACAAATTCAAAGTGTCTCATATGTACGTATGTATTTAAAATTAAAGTCACGGACTTCCAACGTTTTCGGGTTGTATCATATGACAGCACCGCCTACCGCAGGGTCACTTTAGTAACATCAGGGTTGAAAAGTTCAATAAATAAGATGACGTCAGGTCCCCGAGGGCTGCCCCGTTCCGACACAAATTACCTTCTCAACCGGAGGCCAAAGAAGTGACCACGGGGTCCATCGGTTTGGGCGTGTTCGAAGAAGATTGAACGGTCCCGAAGGAATTGGTCGGCTGAGATTGCTAACTATACAACAAAGAACCGTCGAATAAGACAACGACGAGTGGTCTGCACGTGGGCAAAAAATTACTTCTAACCGTTGCATAGCAAAACATTTCGAGAACTCTTTCAACTTAATAAAATTAAATGTTTATTTCGAGAAAATGCAAGTCGGAAAAGATTGTTTGGAGCCTATCATATTCGAAATCCTTACGTAATTATACAATAATGTTTTGATTATCTATGGTTATGGCGTATATACGTTTAAAATGTAATGTTGTGGAACTATAATAACTTTTCAGGCGGAATCTTTAAATGAAAATAATCTTTTAACGCGTTGAGTGTGTTTAAATGTAAATATTCGGTTGGATAAAATGTGATAGTGCCTGTGTCTAAATGCCCGCCGACGGAATCATTACTCTATGGAGTAACCTAACCTTAATTCATATATGTGGGAGGGGATTTTTTTCTCATTGGATCATATAGAATGCCATAAACTAGAGTTGTGGTGAGAAGGCGCTCCCTGTTTTGTTTGTATGAAGTACTATATACCTATCAGGAGTTAAGTGATATGCACTAGGTTAGGTTAGGGTGGAAAAGATTTACCTAAGGGCGCCATGGGTTTAGATTAAATTATTGTGAGAGGATTTTATGATTTTGGCATATGTACAGTGCCATCGACATATGTATCCATTCATCCTTTGGAAACGTATGATGGATAAATGCAAAGTTGACATGAGTTTTGTACTTTAATGAATGTTTACCAATTTCTTAAATATAAACCGTCTAAAATTAGTTATTATCACTTCATTTTAGCCAACAATCTTAGAGGATACATTAACCCAATATTTAATTATGCAAAAATTCAACTTAACTTGATATTGTAGTGCAGGTAAATGAAAACCAGGATGTAATGTGAAAATTTAATGCTTGACCATATGACATTAGTTTTGCATATCACTGATTAATGTCTGGTTTGCGATTCTTCTTGATAATATGCAACTTGCCTGTTAAGCTCATTACATAAATATCGTATACCACTTAACGTAATAGTTAAATAACTTAAACATCATAATAATAATAATAATAATAAAGTCAATATTCTTATTTTGCCTTATTCAAAAAAACTGTTATTTTGTATTCGTTTACTGCATCAGTTGCCCTGACGGTTTCTGTTTGTTAATTATTTACGAAAAACAGAGGGAGTCATGACGGCATTATACGAAAAATTGAACATTTATTCGAATTAATCGTTTATTAGTAATACAATGTGAGGAAATTGTGGCAGCCACGTCCCCTGACAGACTTTTTTGCTCTTGGGTGTATTGTACTCTAATAACAGGTACCGAGAAAATTAGCTTGACTCCCGTCATTGTTCCTCATTGTGGGTGAAAAGTTATTGTTTGCCGAAGGCAGCCGCGTCTAATTTAATTAAGTAGATTTTTTGATGTACACTTTTAATTCATTAATTCTTTTTTTTTACTTGCATCTACCGAATAAACACCTTCCACGTTATCGCTTATAAACAAAACTAACTGTTCTATTCCCTCCAGCCCTTAAAATATTATTTTATCTAAAATGAAAAGCTTTACTGAGTTAAACTAATCTTGAATTGAATACCATTCAAAGAACTGAACAGTAGAAAATTGTTATTTCGATTTTTCTTCATTCTATGATGTAGTCATTTGATTACAGTTAGGTATTTTTGATTGTATATTTGATGAAATATAAACGAAACTTCTCTGATTGAAATAAAACGAAAAATTAGTAAGAATAAAATCAAATTCAGTAGTTGGGAAGTTCAAAATTGTCACATATTACTTTCTTCTTTCAACTTACTAACTCGTAGACAGACATTGTAGAGAATATCGTAAACATTGAAGAGAGATGTCAAGTAGGAATTGCAGCGGACACTAATAGAGAGAAAGGAATATACATCAATTGATATGTAACTGAAAGAGATGCGGACAAGCAGAATTTGAGCATGTTGCCAGCATCGGACTAAAGAAATTTCATCATTCAGTATTTACGTAAATTATTAAAAGTGTAAACTTAATGGGAAACTGGGTCACTTAAATAATTCCGAATGTGATGTCTCTAATTAAAGATAATCACTATTTATTTAATAAAATATATACAAAAACTAATTTAGCGGTAACAATTGATTGGTACTGTCTCAGGGAGACAGCTTGGTAACTCTACTAAAAAATACTAGCTGATAAAAACTGGTACTCCGACTTTCTCGTTTGCTGTGCTGACAAATATCTCTAATGGAGGTAAAATTCTTATGTTTGCCTTTAAGAATGCGTACCTATTCAAGGCCGAAGGTTCAAATGGTTCTGTTTGCTTCAAAAATTAAACAGGCAAAAATCGGAATATTTGAAAATAAATATGATGTTCAATTTTGCTTACTATTACATTCATGAATTAAATAATAATATATCGAAAAAGGTAAAACGCTACAGAACAACATCAAATGACTGCAATGCCAAGTGGAAACAAGAAAGAAGATACGTCCATTTTCATATATATAATTTATGGCGGATTTTGCCAATTTTGATCGTCACTACTATATACATACCTTTTTAAATAAAGAAACGGCTACGTATCAAATATATTACTCTTTGTATCAATTCATTGGGTTATAGGTGCTGAATATTATCGACGTAGATTGTAAAATCGGTCAAGAAGTCATTAGGAAATATCACGAAATTGTAGGGCGTCTCATTAATAAAAAGGGCCAGTTAAGTTACGCTAGCTAAGGGCAAACGTGTACTTTTAATTTCCTCAGCGCGGCAAAGTGCTTGTCAGCTCTTAAGCAAATCAAGTAACTTACGCCTTAGGTAAGATTACACAAACAGGAACACGTTGGTGGGTAGGGCACTTCTTCCTGAAAGGTTTTCGACTATTAATCTATCTAATAGGTACGTTCAGTTCATCTTGAACAAATACCACGCAGATATACACGGAAATTAACGACAACTTACTGATGACTCGCGTAAGTATGTAAGTTGAAATGTCTTGAAAGCCGTTTCGTAATATGTATGTATGTATGTATGTATTAAATATTCCAGAAAGACGGCAGCAACTAATGAAGTTTTAGTTTATGAAGCTGAAGTAGTGTAACAGTAAAGTTCCATACTTATTAGGATTCAATTTTAACATAATATCATTTACAATAATTACAGAAATAAAACGAAAGATTTATTATTGCAAACAACACTATCGGTTTCCTTTTGATGTTTGCCTTTTTCAGGATAATTGGGAAGTTACCGCTTTTGATCTCTGATTATTTTTCTCATTATTCAAATGGGGGACAAATAAATTACTTCTATCTGCATATATATCCAATTATAGAATCAATAGGTACACATTTTGTATTTATACAAGGAATTATTATAACTTGGGATTCACTCTGACGAAGCCTTTGGAATAGCAAAATATTTGTCTCATTTTACTGTAATAATTTTTAGAAGCAGATTTTGAAATGGAAATTGTTCCAATAATGACACATAAAAATCCGATGATGTTAACCGAAACAATCATGCATAAAATGGATTAACATTTTAGCAAATGTACAAATAGAAAAATATGCCTTTTCTATGAGGATATCCTTTATTGATTCTTGATTGCATGTCCTGCTAGAACATGCTCTATTTACCATTAATTTTTCTTATTGAAATATTGACCTAGTTTTGCTTGCAGCAAGGACAGAAAACTTTGAAGAAGGGAATGGTTTTATCATATTTTTATTGTTAGATGGGACAAATCACTTTGAAATTTTAAAATGTGCAAACATCATTATCATAAGGTCGTCATTCCGAAGACTGGTTGGACACGCACCTCCACTCCTTCCTATCCTAAGCTAATCTTCGCATTTCCCTAAAACTATAAAAATCCAGAGCCTTAACTATTTGCGAACAGTAAATCTAATCTAGGTCTATCGCTATCCCTCCTAACTCCAGTTTCTGCTTCTAATATGTCTCTGACTAGATCTTCAAGCCTGAGAAGGTATCCTACTAACCTATCTCACCTATTTTTGATTGACTTCCATAGAGTCCTCTGTTCTCCTATTGTTTCTGGTTCGCAAACAAGAATTAAAAATTACTAGATTCTCAAGTTGAATTCAAGAATATCGAACAGTTATCCTGCATGATAGCGTACAATTTATTTAACATGAATAAAATAAAAAAAAAAACAAGGATAAATTAGATTCACCTACACGTCAAAAAAAGAAAATGTGGGAAAAACTCTTGAGGTGATTGATGAAAATACTAGTAGAGTGGAGGTTAATAAAGAAAAGGAGAGATATGTATCTCCTAAACATGAAGGATTAGTAGACACATATTTATTGGAAACAGAAACAGGAGTAAATAGGGACAGAAGAAGACCTACAGTCTACCTATCTTAAAGTGGCTAGCTGGAAACAACAAAACTATTAAGAGATTTATTACCTTTTTTGATCGAATGTTGGTTCTTCTCATGTGACAGTGTGACATAAGGAGCAGTTGCAGCATTTTTTTCATTTACAGCAAATACAAGTCTTGCAGGAAACTGATTTCATAGAGTGTTGTTTACGGACAAATGTCTTTTTCAGGAAATAATGATAGACTGGCGAACTTTTTTGCTGGATTTAGAAATAATTTTGGTACCTATACGTCACGATGTCAGCCTTCCAGAACGGGATTCAAATTTCGAACAATTTTGTAGTGTGCTAATGTGTGTGTGGATACTGTGTAAGAAATGTAATTTTAAGGATGGCGTGGAAATTTGTCTTTATCATCATCATAAGGTCGTCAGTCCTAAGACTGGTTGGACACGAACTTCCACTCATTCCTATCATGAGCTAATCTTGACATTTCCCTAAAACTAGAACATTCCACATCCTTAACTATTTGCGTAATCTAATCTAGGTCTACTTCTTAACTCCTGTTTCTGCCTCTAAGAAGGCGTCCTGCCAACCTATCTGACCTTTTTTTTGTCTCTTAAGCAAGCTGCTCTACCCATCATGCCATTCCCTATTACATCTAGTTGAAATACTCCAAAAATTGCTACTTATTTCAGAAACACTTTGTATAGAGCAGAATAGTATTTTGGTATGACTAAATTCTAAAATGAGTTAATGTTGTTCATGCTTCATGCATCCTGAATTTCTTCTAAAACCTAAAGATGCCTTTCCCTTCAGGATGAAAGGACGACGATTGGGAAAACGAAATGTTCCGCATCCTCAGTTTCCATTATTTATAATGCCCTCCCGACCGTGCAACAGAAAATAAAAGTTCTTTAATCGGTTTTTATGCTGTCTCACTCTCCCCCTTCCTTTCACCCTTAATTGCCGACTGAACCGCTCGAGCTGCAGTTAATTTAATTTATATTTGGTTAAGCAATAAAATCCTGCTGGAGTTCGCGGTGTAGTACTTCGGGCGCAAGGGCTGTCGCCGAAAACGTAAGGGTTAGAAGCCGCACATACACATAATATACGATGATGTATGCGATGGTCAGCTACGCGACACCACATTGGGGATGGAGATAAGATGCGGTGGCTACTTTAGACTTCAACGCTAAAGAGGGTAGCAAAACTGCGTTCGAGAATGGGATACAAGAATGTCCAACATTTTTAAGGATTGTTCTATTATAAGACTCTGGGACCATGTTTTTGAGGTTCTGTTACCCTGTGAAAACTGTTTTCAATTTCTATTCCATTTCCATTTCAACCCGTTAATATACCAAAAATAATATCAGAATCTACACCAGAACACGGTAGAAGGCAGTTTTTGGAATTTTGGAAACAGACCAACACCGACGTTTCGCTTTTTAGAGCAAGTTTTTATCAAGAAAAATTTTATGGTGAAGGATTCTTTTTCTGAAGATGATGGTGTCAGATGTGATAATGCTACATATTTTTGTCCAGTACAATATGTATGAATTAAATTGGAACCACGTCAAACATAGTACTGTAGAACTGTCCAGAGACACCACTATGTGAAATTAACAACAGCAGCTGTAATGAAAATACGATATAAGCTACGCTCACGAATTTTAGGTACATCATCGTAAGCCTCCTCAAGTAGAATTGCCTTGGTCCAAGTATTTCTGTGGTTTCCTTGGATCACTTAGGCAAATGCTGGGGCAGTAATTTTCCACAGATAATCTTTCATTCTCTTCTGTCTTCATTTCGTTCGTCTCAACTTTCTCACCCGAACCACCACCCACCCATTCCCACGATTCCTGAAAGCAGGCTGAAGAGGGCCTTCCGGCGTAGTCCGGAGGGACTGCCCGCCCGCCAGCATTACTAGCTGGTGGGAATGAAACACCCAAAAGTTTTTAGTTGTAGAAT
Source organism: Agrilus planipennis (assembly GCF_000699045.2). Taxonomy (NCBI): domain Eukaryota; kingdom Metazoa; phylum Arthropoda; class Insecta; order Coleoptera; family Buprestidae; genus Agrilus; species Agrilus planipennis. The sequence goes on along the minus strand of NW_020438881.1, from coordinate 366,904 downwards.
TGATGTGTATCACTACGAGTGTGTGTGACAGCTACACAATATACCTTCCACCTTATTTATAGTAATATCTAATATTAAGCAGTATGAAAGAATGTGTGTCTAAAGATTGACTGAACACGCACTTCCACTTGAACCTTGAGCCATTCTTCGCATTCCTTATAAACTAGAGCAACCTACATCCCTGACTATTTGCGAACGGTAATTCTGTTTTTTCGTCTAATATATATCTCCAACTAGCCCTTCATGTCTGAGGTGTCCTATCAACGAATGGTGTCTATTTTTTATTGACCTCCATAACGCCTCCTACTTTTCTACTAGTCAAGAGCAGTCTTGGTATTAGCCCTTCGTATTGCTTATTCGGTCTTGATCTTGGCCTTACACAAATACTTCTGGTCTTTTTGATATAGTATCGATCTTAGTTTTGGTCTTGCTGATATAGTCTCGGTCTTGATCTTGCGTTTTAAGTCTTAATTTTTCTCATTTAATCTGATACTTACGTACCGGCACAATAATTGTCTTAAATGCTGAAATTTTCTATCATGCATGCGAGCTGGTCGTGACTTTTAAAGAAAATAGGATAAAGAAATAAAATCCTTCAAACCTCGTGTAAGGAAGTTGAATAAGTGAAGTCTTGGTTTTTATCTTGCTGATATAGTCTCGGTCTTGATCTTGCGTTTTAAGTCTTAATTTTTCTCATTTAATCTGATAGGTACGTACCGGCACAATAATTGTCTTAAATGCTGAAGTTTTCTGTCATACATGCGAGATGGTTATGAGAAAATAGGATAAAGAAATAAAATCCTTCAAACCTCGTGTAAGGAGGTAGGTGAATGAAGATAAACCTNAAAATGTCAAAGGGTTATAGCTCTAAAAGGTGTGAGGGCAGTTGGATCCGTTTCAAGTGGTGAGCGTGGTGTAAATACCACAGCAGTGTGCTGCGTTAGTGCAGCAGGGTACTATATACCACCACTGTTAATTTTTAAGCGTAAAAGGTATACAGCAGAATTGAGTAACGATGCTCCTCTAGGAACTCCAGTTGAAATATCAGAAATTGAAATTTTTGTGAAATGGTTGCGGCATTTTATCAATATTGTTCATCCTTGCAAGGAAAGAAAAGTACTGTTGTTATTGGATGGACATACCACACACTGTAAAAATTTGGAAGCTCTGCTTCTTGCAAAAGAAAACGGTGTTGTTTTATTACAATTGCCGGGACATACAACGCACCGACTTCAGCCCCTTGATCGGTCATTTTTTAAGCCAATGGAAGTTTATTACTCCCAAGCAACAGAAACATGGCTTAGAAGCAACCCTGGACGTGCAGTAACGCAGTACCAAGTAGCTGGATTAATAAACGAAGCTTATAGTAGAGCAGCTACTGTTAAAAATGCCATTAACGGCTTCAAATCGGCAGGTGTTTGGCCAATTAACAGATACGTATACCAAGATAGTGACTTTGTAGCTTCAAATCGTCTCACCAGAAATTTTTCGCCACGGAGCACTAAAAATAACAAAGAAAATGAAGGGGGAAGACAGCGAGGATGACAACGTCCCTTTGTCAATTTTGATAGTAGCATGTCAAAGTATCCCAACAGCACTCAAAACCGTAGACTCAAATTTACTTTACGCTTCTACGAGTTCTTGTAATATTCTTTCTGTAAGTTTGGAAGAAATAGCTCCACTACCATCCTTCGGAAACGAAGTACCTAAGAAAAAGGCAAGAGGTATCCAAAAGGCTATAGAAATTACAAGTAGTCCCAATAAAGAAGCTCTTGAAGCAAGTTTGGAAAAAAGAAAGCCAAAGAAGAAAGTTGTGGCATTGAACGGTATTCAGGCTTCTGGTTCCAACGTTTTTTTCGAGACAGGGAGTGCAACAACTAGTGGATAGTTCTGCAAAAAGTGCGCACAAACGGAATACAAGGATATGATTCAATGCATGCGGTGTAAAACCTGGTTCCACTGTGAATGCGTCAATGTTAACGGCAAAACTAAGAGATTCTTTTGTGCAGAATGTATTTCATAACTATACCTCTTCATGGCTATATCAGTAGATAGTGTAAAAAGAAATTACAGAATGTTGTTTTATTTTCGNACCTATACTACAAAGCGGTATTATGCTATAGAAACGATTAGTGTAAATCACTATTATGTGTCTATGCTTCATAAGAATCTAGTTGCCGATGAGTCGCGTTTTTAAATGACTAGCAATTCTTCGCGCAATAGTACATTCCGTTAGATATCTCTAATGAAAAATGAAAAATATGCATTGATGTGACAGATGGTGCAGAACAGTAGGGGCAAGCGCCAAACAGCCCGTTACGCAAAATGCTTTTATTAGCTTTAATCCAGTGATTGATCGTCTCCAAACGGTTCACATCAAGAGAACTTTTGCAATCCGCAAGATTTCGTTTTCTTTTAAAAGTATGCAGCGTAGTATACGGAATTAAAGAAGCATAGAAAACTATGGTAATTGTGTAAAGTCGAGAGTAAGCTGAACTGTTGCAAGTCGATAAAAGCACTTGTAAACTAAAATTAAGGATGGTACGTCTAAGAAACCATCGCGTTCAAAAAGGTTTCATTTGCAAGATTAATTTTTCAAAACGTTGATTGAATTACTACCCCACCGAGTTTCTACAGGATTTAATTTTCTAATACCAAATGNTACAGTTTTTACTGCTGATCAAATCTATGCTATTGATCACCCGATGAAATTTCAAAGGTGGTCTAATGAAACTGTCAAAAAGGCCTTATCTTTAAAATTTACTTGCGGAAATAATGGATATGAACAATTACTAAGGCAAAAAATACCACTTCCATCATTACGAACACTCGCTAGGCGTACAGAAAACTTCCAATTTACTTCAGGAATTTTAGACGAAGTATTTGAATTTTTAAAAATCAAAGTAGAAAACATGAAGGATCATGAAAAAGACTGCGTTATTGGGTTGGATGAAATGGCAATTACAGTCTTCAGTATATGATACTTCCACGAAGCAATATATTGGTAATATCACATTGCCCAACCATTCTGGAGTTGCTTCTAATGCACTTGTAATAATGGTATAAGGTCAAAGGGGAGGCAAACAGTTGCATATTACTTTACAGGTTTGTACCGTGTTACATTTACTTTTAATTTATCATTGAAGTTAATTTTGTTATTTAAGGAAGTGCAACAAAAGGTACAGTGTATGAAGACATTCTAATGGAAATAATTGCTAAATCTGAAGCTCTCGGACTGAAAATAGCCAGCATCACTTCAGATATGGGTAGTTCCAATATGGCCCTTTGGAAAAAATGGAACATAACAAGTGGGCGATATACAATATCAAATAACTTCATTCAGCATCCTTTGTGTAGTTCTCGTAGAATTTATATCTTGGCAGATGTTCCACATTTATTCAAAAACATAAAGAGTATGTTAATTGCCAACAAAGTTATATAGGGTAAAATCACCCATATTGAACCGATTCCCAAATTGAACCGCATTGATTTTTGGCATATGCCCGATAGGTTGCAGCTAGTTCATGTAAATATTGAAAAAAGCATCAACGGGCAGCATTAGTTCGATGGTAGCCTGCAAAACAGTACGTGCAGTGCCTTTGTACGACCAAAGAAAGTTTGACACGTGGTTGTAACTAATACTTAGTGTGTTTACCTAAGAAGATTCCACGACCCTCAATAAAGGTAGGAAATACTGATTAACTCATGAAGCAAGTATAAGGTGTAGGGCATCTCCCGCTATCAATAGAGAATTTATGCTCTTTATATATTCTCTATTATTAGGTTATGTTTTTAATTTGGAGTAAGTTGCTCAAATTGAACCGAAGTAAGTAGCTTTAATTGCACCATGGTTCAATTAAGGAAACCCTGTTCAAGGTTTTAATAAACAAAATATTACGGAATTCTTTGACTTGTTGCAAAAATTATGTGACACACACAAAATAGATGCAACAAGGATATTTAACATGGACGAGTCAGGCTTTTCAACCGTAGCCAAGAAATGTCAGAGGGTTATAGCTCTAAAAGGTGTGAGGGCAGTTGGATCCGTTTCAAGTGGTGAGCGTGGTGTAAATACCACAGCAGTGTGCTGCGTTAGTGCAGCAGGGTACTATATACCACCACTGTTAATTTTTAAGCGTAAAAGGTATACAGCAGAATTGAGTAACGATGCTCCTCTAGGAACTCCAGTTGAAATATCAGAAATTGAAATTTTTGTGAAATGGTTGCGGCATTTTATCAATATTGTTCATCCTTGCAAGGAAAGAAAAGTACTGTTGTTATTGGATGGACATACCACACACTGTAAAAATTTGGAAGCTCTGCTTCTTGCAAAAGAAAACGGTGTTGTTTTATTACAATTGCCGGGACATACAACGCACCGACTTCAGCCCCTTGATCGGTCATTTTTTAAGCCAATGGAAGTTTATTACTCCCAAGCAACAGAAACATGGCTTAGAAGCAACCCTGGACGTGCAGTAACGCAGTACCAAGTAGCTGGATTAATAAACGAAGCTTATAGTAGAGCAGCTACTGTTAAAAATGCCATTAACGGCTTCAAATCGGCAGGTGTTCGGCCAATTAACAGATACGTATTCCAAGATAGTGACTTTGTAGCTTCAAATCGTCTCACCAGAAATTTTTCGCCACGGAGCACTAAAACTAACAAAGAAAATGACGGGGAAGACAGCGAGGATGACAACGTCCCTTTGTCAATTTTGAAAGTAGCATGTCAAAGTATCATTTTCATTTTCATACTGTTCACAGAAACTGACATGTACAACTTATTACATGCTTTTTATTAGGTTCAATTTTGGATACTATCGGTTCAAATTGAGCAACCCGTTCCCCAAATTGAATCATTTGCATCTACAAATATTTTTGTTAATAACCATCTTAATAATTTTGATAACTCCATTTGCTTTTAGTGTTATGTGAATAAATGTGTAGTAAATATTTCTGTACAACTTGCGACTTCCATTTTAATTTCTTGGCAAGTTGTGGCAGATTTTATAAAATTTGGTTCAATATGGGTGACTACCCTATATGTGAACATTGAATTAAATAAGCTCCTCATTAGGGGTAATTAATTATCTAATTGACTTAACAGAAATTGTTTCTATTCTTCTTAATGTCTAAATTTTTAGTTATCTACTAGTTGTTACCCCCAAGACTTCGTTCGGGTAGCAAAGAAATTCCTTCAGAATGGAATCAGGCGTTTCTAAGATTAACACGTACAGACCGACATGCAAAACTTTTTTTAAGATGTGAAACGTTCGAGTAAATTTTCTAGTAGAATAATTAAATATTTAATGCCTTATAATCCACACATGTAACCAAGTATCTACGATCTGTATAACGTAACAATACTCCACATTTGAATAGTGAAGATCAACGTTGGGCGAAACAATTGCATTAAAATATCAAATCAGAAAAACGAGATGGTGATACCGGGAAACACTTTCCATCTTCATATATTTGATGTGTAAGATCTTACCACTTGGTATGTAGAGGAAACGTGCGCTATTTAATCATAAATCGCTGCTATCTATAGCTGACGCCTGATGAAGTGACAGAGAGGAAAAGAAAGAAAGGGTAAGGACAGAGAGCTGTCAACTGTTTGATTTGGTAATCTTTGTCTCGATCGTCTCCATTGTCATAGAGCTCCTCCGTAGTGAAATAAATAAATAATTATCAAAAGTGTGGATTAATCAATTTTATAAGTGTTTTATAGAAACATCTTTCATTATTCGATTTTATTTAGTATTAACAAATAACTTCAGTAATTGATATTATAATATCGAATATCTTCAAAATTTGTGGTTAATTCCAGGAGACAGGAGCAATAGTTTAACTAGAAGCGTATGGATTTAAAAAGTTTCATGATGCTGTTGCTCTTTTTCTTTGCTTTACTATGCCTTTCACACGATACTTGGAAAACAAAAAGAGGTTTCCATATCACCTCTGCAGGCAATAGAAACAATTTATCGTCTAATTATAAGCATGACGTTATGATAATCGGTTTAATTTTTATACACTTTTACGACGACGAAGGTCATTTAAAAAAATTGTACCATATAATTTTTGGTAAAGCTATTTCGTCCTGTTCAATCCTTAGATGAGGGCATTGAGGGCATTTTCGTATATTATTTGATAGATAGACGTTCTGAAAATTAATCAACTGTCAAAAAACAAATCCGTCTAGACTTTTAACATTATTAAAAGTTGCGGCAAAAGAAGACCGCACCGAACTGGAATGAAAAATACAGCAGGCAGGTTCGCTTGGGGGTGGACCAAGTATTCTATAATACTAATACATATATACCCATACCACGTCTGTAACCAATCTAAATATGAACAAAGAAATTAAATTATTAACCACCTTTTAATAAAGTTAAACGTTAAAAGTAAAATTTGGTGATTGCTGCATTACAATTTCCAACGAAACAACAAAAAATATTAGCGTATCAGTAATGGTTAGGTGTGAAATAGATACACAAACATCCATGCTCAAATTTTTAATTAAAAATGCTGTATTATCGGACGAGATCGCTGCACCAATTACAAACCTAACTATGCTACACCTACAGATAGTAGAATGGTGTTTTTAAATTTAAATTCCAATTAANTCTCAGAAGACACTAGGGGTGAAAATTCGATGAGATGTAGCAAATCGATGTCGAGTTGATGTCCAGATATACTTGATATACCAGAGTGACTTGGGATGAAATTACATGAAATGAGGGCGAGTCGCATTCGTCTGAAATTATTGATATTGATGATGAAAGCCGAAAAAAATTATATATACTCCATAAGCATGTTAATAATAAACGTGACAAGATGTAACTGAGTATGCTTCTAATTTTTTGAGTGACGAGGGCGTCCCTTTGAGTCAATGATAGTGGGATTACTATTAATAATAAGTTTTATGTTTGGTTGACATTGACTATGTTTATCAGCTACGGTACGTACTTTCTTGATTAGTGTTTGCTTTGATAATGTCAGAAAAAAATGCTAACAAATTCATAGTGCAGTGAAAATATCGCCCCGTGACTCGAATCTCACTCTTAGAGACCTGATCATGCTGTTTATGAATCTCCCTCTGCTCTGCGTATACTAACGACCTGCGGTACAGAAAATACCTTAGTACGTTTGGCAGCTTCTTTAATCATTAGAAAAAACTTCCGTATATCATTATCAATACTATGAGGAGATGAAGAAAAGCCGGAGCCGGAGAAAGTAGGAGCAGTAGACTCGGAGATACCAATAACTACTAGATTGGCAGTTCTATTATGACTTACTATGAAAGTTCATAATAAAATATTGTATTCTGTTTAGCGATATTGTTTTTCTTTTCTTGGCAGTGTGAGATTTCTGTAATATTGATACGTAATAGCGAATTAATAAAATAATATAGGTAATAAACTTCTTTGGTGGGTGTCACTCCAATTAGTAAAAACATCCAACCTAAAAAATAGGCTTAATGTATTTGAGCAAAACAATCTGAAAAATAATATATTAGGAAGTTCATCATTAAAAGACTGTTTTTGTTAGAATGTACGCATTTTATTTCGGTGTTAAATTGAAAATAAAGTGAAATGGGCGTTTACAATAAATAACACAGGTCTGCGAAATTCTTTTTTTGAAAAGTTTTTTTCTTAAATTGTTAATATTTGTCGTAATTGTCGTAAAAGTAATAGAAAACGATATTCATATGGTTTATACCACGTCACATTAACCCATAAATGCTCAGAGAACACATTTCCATTTGAACGCTTGCCACGTAATGAGTGCGACGAATAAATATTCAATAAGCAGTGTTTCTATGTTTTTAACGATGCTCTTTTCGATGGTGTTGGTTAAAAATACCTGCGACAATATTAAAGCATGGAAAAATCGAAAATAAACAAAAAAAAACGTGATTTTTGAATTGACTTTTTTCTTAAAATGCAATTTTATGTGTCCTTACGATTTTTTTATATGCTTAAAACCTATATAAATCATGACCTCGATATCTAAACATGAAATAATCACCGTTGGTCAAGTCGAAATGCCTTTACAAACTGTTTGATCAAACCAAGTTTAATGTAAAGTGGTGGAAGCAATACTTTCTTCTTTCAAACTCGTATTGATGACATTTTTCACTCCGAGTTCCAATTGCATTCTAATTTGGACAGAAATACCGAATAACAATGATTTTGATTTACCATAAGTCCACTGTCTTAACACTTCAACACATAACCGGCATATTTTATCGTAACCCAGTGTTTATCTTGGTGACACAACTTCATTCTGAAGTAAGCTTAATAAGCATTTTTTACAAAGTCTGTTATATTCAATCTTTGCTTAACTATTGTATATTGTCCGCAAATGTAAAAAAATACATTTGAATTGTTTTTACAGAAGCCATAGTTAAAGATAAATGAAACACAATCTTTTATTACACGTTAATATTATATCTCTCTCAATAATGGCGCGCTATAAACTATTTTTTTTTTCAGGCGGTGTAAACGACTATAGTTACTTTCAGACTATCTAAAATAAAGTAAAAGACAATATAATGCTCAGTCAGAGAGTATTAAATAGAAATATAAGCTATAAAATGAATTTTGTGAAAAAACAAATAAATTTGCCGATTCAAAGAGCTATATATATATACATTTTTTAATATACATATAAAAAAAATGTGACGTGATACATTAAAACAAAGTTTATATTTGCAAATTATAGACCAACATTTGCATGCTTAAGATAAATTTATACAGAAACTTTTTTATCGCAGACCTGTGAAGTAATTTTTGGTTAAACCGTCAAATATTTGTTGTAAAAGACAGTTCACCCTATAATGTTATCCCTCATTTTTGACCCCAAAAAATGATAGTTCAGTTCTAGTTCTCATAATCGATCATTCGAAACTAGAACACAACGTCGTCCTTTGCTTTGCAAAAAAGTATAACAATGACTCAATAAATCGGAACCGTGTAGTGCATTTGTTGCTAGTGCATGTCTCTATTACACTGCGAAGACAGGGATGATGGATCGTCCATCATGGGAGTGGTTAAAAACTAGAAAGGTTTTATTAATATTCTGATTCTGCTTTTGTATAAATTGCACCGAAACAATTCGATTCAGAATAAAGATGTAATTTAATACATAATAAAACCAGGGGTAACTTGGATATTTACATAATTATGTATGTGTATTATTCAGAGAGCATGTAGTCATCTCTTCATTCAATACGAAAAGTATTTTTAATGTTCTAATATGTCATCGTAAAGTTTACCTAAAACCGATGGTAATGAAGAAATACAATCCAAAAATACTGCTTATAAATAAAAAAATTCATGGTTATATAAAAAACAAAGTAAGCTATATTCGCTAATCATGTGATCGACGAAGGGCATAGTTCTAACATCTTTAAAATATTGTTTATTAAAGATCAGAGGGAAGGGAATAACTTCTTGTTGTTATAAATTTAATTTAACTTTATCACAATCGTTAATTGTATGTTAACATAGTAAGGTTAATAATAAATATTACATCTCAAGAAGTAAATTTTTGACAATAGAATAGTCACGTACAAATTAATGTGTGAAAATTAACAACTATTATCAAGGAAAAGTCGAAATACTTCATTATTAATAAATCGATTACGATAATATCTACATATGTAAGAGTTCCTCTTTCGAATGAAACTAGGGATTTCTATACTATCTTTATATTATCTCCAATTACAATGAAATATTAAATGTATTGCACTCTAGTATTAAAAAAAATAATTATTGTAAAAGAAATATGTCCATATAGTTAAATTGTAAATCAAACAAGTCAATCACAATCAATAGAGAAATATGATTAATTCTACAAGCATTTCAACCATTTCAACTAAAATTCCGTTATCACTGAGTGAAACAGTTTCACATCATCTTATATACTTACTCTTGATATTTGCCTAAATATACGTATTTTTATGGAATCTCCGAATAATTACCCCGAATAAAATCAATCAATACATCACATTAAGTCAAGCTAAGTATATTTTAGTTCGTAATCAAAAGCGGAATATAATTGAATTAATGTTGGATAGATAGCTCTAAAGAATAGAGCAGAACAAAAAGAATCGATACAATTTTGAAAAAAATTGTACATGTCAGTTTCAAATTGGGATTTACCTTCCAAAAGCATTCTTTGATGTTAAAACAATTCATACTTTATGAACGAAATACGTAATTAAAAAGGTTCCATCAGTGTAACGAACGATCATATCGATAAAATAAAGAAAAGTATTCAGGTCAATTAAATGGAACCACCAACACAAATCCACTAGCGGCTGAAAATCAGCTTCAAGTATAAGGCCCCACTCGCTACAAATAATAAGGATACAGCAATTGTTCCCTGCTATTTAGCGTGTCTTCTTTGAAATCAAAAATTGTGTCCCTACAGCGGCGATATGGTTCAAACCCGCAAATAAGTGTCATGTAACATTATTGTAACAACGGCTCTTCTACAGTAACAAACTGACCAACTCTGATGATTGATGCTGCATTGCTGAATTTTTTGCACATCGATTACTTCATACAAGATTTAAGCATTAATATATTAATATAAACGGCTACTTGTACTAGAAATTTCCGGTTAACATAAACACTCTGAATCACACTTAATCTATTCTAACAAATAAACAAGACATTAAAAAAAAAAATACAAAACACATACTACACTGATGCTGGTAATAATAAACTTTTCAGATTTATCTAATACTTACTGAAGAAATACTCATTTCATTCGTCATTATATTGAATAAACTCACTTAACATAATGTTGTTGAATATCACTATTTTACAACAAACTAAATGTATTGTAGTAACCGTAAAACTTTCACAAAAATACAAGAGAGGGTATTGTTACGTACACGTCGGTGTTTCGGGCAACAGTGAGCTCAACAGAATTCACCTAATGCGAGTGCCATCATCAACTGCTAATTTAGAAACCCTTTTAAACGAATTATCCTCCTTCACTAATGTGTTTTTGTTCTGACGACGACGATGTAAGTCTAGAATTGTTATATGTCGTTAATTTCTATTGGCCTAGGCCTTGCTCCACACTGCAAGATAATGCTCTCGTTTTGTTTACAAATGACTCCTGCCATAAATCATTTTAATTTAGACTTTGGCTGCTTGTGAACGAAGAAAATCTCTAAACCGTACCGCGAATAACAAGATGGAAAGCAACGGAAGAGAAAGAGACACTGAATTGGTGCAGGTCATGATATAGCATGCATATTACCCGCCTACAGAAAAATTTTCATTTTTGTGTTGAAAGACGGCCAAATAATAATTACTCTGAATTTCATCAGGTATCACACGGTTTGGAACTTATTCGGGTAGCGTAGGAGTTTACTAATACTATCCATTAAATTGGAGAAATGAACTTTTGAAACATTAGAGGATTTGATTGCTATGATCTACTTTTGATCGCCTTGCCCCTTCCCTTTCTATCACCTTCTCATTTTATGTCGTTTTCATCTTTGGAAGATTATACCATTTCGCATACTGACATTCAAGATCGGTTTAAGAAGAATCGATATTTAAAAAATCGTATGGAATAATCAACATTTTTTGGAAAAACGAATATTCTGTACCTTTATAATATCCCACAAGCTATCTAACCTAACATTACCTTCAATTACTTTTATATATGTAGAAGATTATGTTATGTACTACCTACAGCTAAGAATCCACTACAAATTGGAATTACAATATCTAAAGCAAAACAGCTATTTTTTTGTTTTAAGCTTTAAGCAAGGGTTGCCAACCCAAATGATCTACCGAGCCACATTTTTTTAATATATTGGTTTTCAATACTTTGACAATTATAATCATCATCATTATCATAAGGTCGTCAGCACCTCCACTCCTATCCTGAGCTAATCTTCGCATTTCCCTAAAACTGGAACAAGCCACATCCTTAAATATTTGTGAAAATTAATCTCATCTTGGTCTACCTCTACCCCTCCTAACTCTTGTTTCTGCCTCTAATAAGTCTCTGACTAGACCTTCAAGTCTGAGAAGGTGTCCTACCAACCTATCTTGTCTATTTCTTATTGACTTCCATAGAGTTCTCGGTTCTCCTGTTCTTTCTAATACCTCATCATTTCTAACCTTCTTCTAATCTCACATTCTTAAATATTTGTGAATAGCAATGTAATCTAGGTCTACCTCTCATCCTTCTCCTAATTCCTGCTTCTAATATATCTCTAACTGACCCTTCATGCCCTCCAAGTTGTTCTACCAACCTATTTCGTCCATTTCCTACTGATTTCCATACCGCCCCTTGTTCTCCAACTCAATCTAATACTTCCTCATTTATAACTTTCTCCATCCTCATCATTCGCATGTAACACCACATTATAAACGCTCCCAACCTTTTCTTTCCACGCACTTTTAACAATCTTTTTCGAATTTTTAAATTAACTTTTCGTAAGCAGAAAAGTTACTTGTTTTTGTTAAGGGCTACTCGACCCTGCGCTATCCTCTGTTATATACCTCAATGCATCCTGAATTATCTAACTTCATAGGTTCCAAAAATTAGTAACCATTACAGTTTGCAAAATTGTTAATAAATTTCATGGACCGCAAAAATTTTCAAGGAGAGCCGCATGCGGCATAGGCTAGCCACCCCTGTTTTAAAATTTAATGTTCTACTATCTATATATAAGAAATAGGATCATCCTTGTCTTTCACCTTCTACGTACATCTTTTTATTCCTCCATATCTAATCAGACTAATCAGCGTTGCTCACGGTATCTAACGTTTCAACTGTGGATAATTCTTCAATTGAAATGTATTTAAAATTTACGTTAACAGAACCAGTAGGTACTTTTTTTAACCACTTGCTAAAGATGGATTTGGGAAATAGATTCTTATTTTGTATGAAAGATATTGAATAGGCGACAGGTGTAGATGGTACTTGTATCCAAACTTTAACGAGATCTATTGATATTCATCGACCCAAACATACACCAAGAAGGATTAAAGACTATTAATTGTTTGCATTAAAAGAGGTCGTTGTCCTTTATACATAAAAAATGAGGATTTAAACAGCAAGTTGCCGCCTTACAATGCCGCATGACTACATGCTTCTGGGTGGCTTTTGTAAAGACCAGATCACAGCTTAAAGCAAGTTTTGTTAAGGAGAAGATGGTATGAAAGAGACTGGTAAAAATAAAAGACACCAATTTCTCACCATTTTATGTTTCATGAACAAATGCATACGTAAATATGTATGTAAATGCACTGGAACGATTTGAATGAAATGCACAGCCTGCTTATGTGTTGACCGAATTGGACGTATTTGCTGTTCATTAATTATTTTAATGATAAATGATTTTCGTTTGAAAGGGTGACAACCAACTGGTGTCTACACTAAGACGTTTACGCTAAACATCATCAAGACTATTAGGAAGAACAAAATCTTACACAGCATGTGAAAGGCTGAAAAGGTTGAAGGTTTTTCCTTTTGGAACTTAAAAGGTTTAAAATTTCGTGGGCTTTTGCGTGTGTCAAGTTTATAATTCTAGATTTGTGCCGCTACGTTACTTGCTTGCTTAAATGTCATCCTCAATCACACGAGATATTTTTCAGATATTGGTAGAAATTTTAAAACAAATTATCACCAACATCGTAAGAAACTGTTCCAATCCAAACTATTAAATTGTTAAGAATGAACAATCTGAGGTCTATAAAATAACCGATGGGTCTTGCTAGTGGTTTATGTAGGTCAAAAAGAGACTAAATTTTAGATTTGTGTGTATTTTTGACGTGTCCACATATAAATGCGGATAAGGCACTAAAATTTGTTCAAAACTAAGCCTTCTACAATTTCCTTCCACACTTTTCACAAACCTAAACTTTATAATAAGTTTAAATGATTCATTCGAATATACCATAACATATGGTTAATAGAGAACCAAATTATATTTAAGTCATTTAATCGCAACATAATTTTATTTAGTAGAAAATGTTAGCATATTAAGCAGTATTACTCTGTAGAAGACCCGACTACAAGAAAGACATAGTATTTATTTATCATTTATTCAGAAAACCTTTGCAGTGGTGTGTTTTAGTCGTGCACTGTCAGACTGACTCCAAATTTTAGTTCCAGCACCCGAGATAAAAATGTTCAGAGTCTCTAAAAGCGATACCCGAATCTCCGTCTCTCATCGAGTCTCTCTGGTGTCGCTGAGAGAGACTGTCAAAAAAACTGTTTAGCGTCTCTGAACGAGAGACTCGAGTCGCTTATAGAGAGATCCTCATTTCGTATCCAGTCTCTGAACGAGAGACTCGAATCTCTGAACGAGAGACTAGAGTCGCTCATAGAGAGATCCTCATTTCGTATCCAGTCTCTGAACGAGAGACTCGAATCTCTGAACGAGAGTCTCAAATCTCCCAATAAGTGGTGTCTCGATAGACATGGTTAAAATTTTCTAAGTTCAACATATTTCAGAGATCCCAGTCTTTCTACGAAAGACTCGGGTCACTCAATTTTTCAGTTTTATTCATTCAGTCTCTTTGTGAGAGACTCGAATCTCTAAATTAATAATTTTATCGTTCTAGTCTCTCTTACAGAGACTGTGAGAGATTCATAAAAACACCTAGGCAATAACTGAGAGACTGTGAGAGACGCTCTCAGAGACGCTGAAAGACTCTGAGAGACTGAAAATTTTTGTTTAGGGCAGGTCCACTGCAATATGGATTCAACTTGACATCATCACTTCCAGCCAATAATTACTTTCTGAATGTAGCCAAAATAACACTAATGTCATTGTTTAAATGACATAAATTTCGGGTACTGATAACATTATTTAAAGTTAGAGGTACGATATGGTTGCAATCATTTTTACAACTGCTGTCGTCAAAATGACTTACTTAAACTGGTATACCTACATGCCACTAAGGATTGTCAGTCTGACATAAAAAATGCTATATTGTCATAACTGTAGTGTTAAGACAGCAATAATTTAAAGTAGAATCTACCTCACGTTTTGTAAAGTTGACGTTCATGCAATGTAAAAAAAAAATAATATTTGGTTGACTTTTTTATGAAATTACACTTTTATATAATGCTAATAATGTTTTGTTTTATTATATTATTATTTCTTACTATATTGCTCGTATGATACTCGTAGTATATATACATTTCAAACAGGAAAATCATCAGTTTTGTTAAAAATCCTTGTCATAAGGTTGATCTAGCAGCTTATCAATACCGTACACACTTGTCTCAATTCCTCAGGGCATCTCTTTAGATGACAAAGAGGAAATTTTTTGGCAAATGCCTTTATTAGGATGCCTAGTGCCAATTCACCTTGCCCCAGAACTGTTTTTTTCTGGTGAAAATGAAACGTTATTCCTTATTGAACTCAAAAAGCAATGATGACGGATTATTCACTACCGTTTTGGTTTCTACCCTCTAGTACAATATTCTCCAATCAACACCCAACTTCTGAACTTGTAATTTAATTAATCATATTGACCAGGCTTAGTTTACTGGATGACGCTCTTTTTTTACATCCCTTCTCCACAGTTTAGGTATAATACTTGCCCTAGCAGTTACTATTTCCACAGTAAATAAGACAGTAATAATCGTAATAATTCGTAGTAACAAAAACAATCGTCTAGATTGATGAGACTAATGACAAGTAAAACACCCGCGTAACAGTTATAACGCATTAGATATTCAAAGAGCTTATCTGAATCTGAATTCGCGACCGAACGATTTGCCTCATAAAACTGAAGACTGTGGAAACCTGCTACAAGTCACGTTTTGCAGACTGCATGTATCCTGCAATTTTTATTATATTGACCTTAACAGAAGTCAATTTGACTTTTCTAATGGCACTTTTAACTTCTGATTAGGAGTTGCTTTGTCTTATCTTTCTGCGTGATTTACCAGGACCGGGCTGGACCTTACCTGTAATTTGAAATATGTTTTTCTCGAAAACGATGAACATTCCGACCTGCAAGCATTTATTTAATTTTTTTGTGTCCTAACTACCGCTATCACAGCTTAATCACGTATAGGTTTTCCAACAGGTCAAGTAAGTCCGGACCTTGAAAGACTCCAAATTTTAAGGGATAGCAAGATCCTCAGTATACAGTTGTTGTTAGCTGTAAAAACAACTCCAAAAAAGACTTATAAAGTAACTGTAACATTCGGAAACAATAAAATTGTATCTAAGTATACGTAGGAACATTGTCCTTTTTTCTTCAAGTGGAAGCCGTTCTTATCTATTCATATGCTACACATGAATAAATAAGAAAAGTGACGAAAACTTCAGTTTTCACAATAGATCTTCGAACTTCAATTAGCCGTTTAAATCTTTTCTCGGTTTATGACATCCTAAATGTCCCTAACCCTATTTTTTTTGTACCTCCCACATTTGACACAAAAATTTTTCAAATTTCGTCGTTGATATTATATTACCATCACTTTTTGTAACGAAATCTGACTTTTTTACGTAAAGGACCCCTTAGTACGAGCCCCCACTGGAGGGCAAAGAACTTCGCCATCGGTAACATCTTTGGACCACATGAATATTCCGTACATGGCCATTACTTACAACAAGTGCGTCTTAAACTTGATGTCGTTGTGTCGTCGTGTTCAACACCAATGTATCGTATATTGTACGTAATACACATCTGCATGTAGGTACGTCCAAGAACGCCAAGTGAGCTGTGGCTAGCCGCCAAGGGCCAAAGGGTTGACTCATTTCCTGGCTAACTTTTGATTAATGATGCCTAATAACAAGGCCGTGGGCACTGCCGTCCACTTCTCGACATATCGCATCACCGACCACCACAAGTCTGGTCTTATAGTCGTCCCTACACAATTATGGATGCTCGAGAGTGTAGAAACCCATCTTTACCAACTCAAGGTATTAGTTTCAAAATCAGGCGCCTGATTCTGAATTGACGGACGGATTTTCGAACAGAAAAACGACCATGTTAATAGTTCGGTAGAAAAAACCATCCAATACTTCCAGGTATTGAATGGAAGAATCACTCTAACAAAATTATTCCGGTAGTTGCTTATTTAACGTTTCTGTTGTATGGGGCTGAAACATATGATTGAATCTTATAAGGTCAGGTTGGTCAACGAATGATTTTATTCTTTATTGATTGATAAGTATTTAGATACAACAAATAAATCATGAAACGCTTTTTATCCATTTTGTCTTAATCCCATTTAATGGCTATTTTAAAGTACCCATAAAAATTACCATTTCCAGGATTTTGAAGAAAACTTTACAGAAGTATCCAATGTGTAAGGAGATAAGAAGGTACAGAAAAAAATTCTACAATTAAATGAACATTAGAAGATTAGGCGTTCATAAAAGTAAAAGAAGCATAAAAATTAAAATTGAACTATGTTCTGGCAAAACAACTTCAATAAGTATGTACTCTAATACCAGTGGTATAATATCAAAGAATGAGAACAGTAAAATAAACTTCAGAGCTCCAAGAGTATGGTACTCCCATCGTAATTTTTCTATTTTCTGTTACAAATCGATTTTCTTGTCAGTTACAAAAGTTTAACAGAAGGTAATTGCTTCCTATAATTCATTTTGAGTATCCATCACTTCGAAAAATTACCATTAAGTTTAATTACATTTCCTACCTTCCTAATACAAGTTTTATCCAGTGTTTGTGTTTTCAAGTTTCAATCGACTTTGTAACTTATTTTTTCTTTATTGGATAAGATTTTAAAGCCTTTAAGGATTATGTCCTTACAAAGGAAATGTTCATACCGTTTTTCTTAAATGACGCTTACCCATTGTGATACCTATTTATTAAGCTCACATATGATTCGATAGATACCAATTTTGGTTGGTTATCAAATAGGATCCGTTGGTATTTTTTTATCATTTAAAATTCTTCTTGGATCCAAGTCCGTCCTCTTGCACCCCTCCAGCGCAACAGAAGAAGGACGCGCGCGTCGTTCATACCCTTCAAATGCACGGCGGCACGCACAGGGTGCATTCTACCCCTGTCAACAGCCTGTGCAGCTCGGGGACTTTCCCGTGTCAGCCGCTTTCCTTCCTGATAACGCACAGTTTTTTTTAAGAGAAAATTTTTCTGATCGTGTATAATTGCTGGCATCTTGTCACGCTATCGCAGGACCCGCCTTCGTGAGGTCCTGCCCACCGCCTCTTGGAGAGGGTTAGCGATATTCTCATTGGCTCAACGACACCTCACGTGACCGGCCATCATCCTCCTCAATAGGAAAGAAACAAAAACAACTGTCACTAACAGTAACTGCGGACATACATGTAACAATCGTTTCCTCTTCTAAGCGCGCGGTGCATCTCGGGAAATTTGGCGCGATCGCGAAGTGACCGGTGACACTGTTGGAAGTGATCGTCATCGTCATCATCAAAAGTGCATTCGGATTTTTCACGAACATTATACTCAGTAAGATTTGTCTGGAAATTCCTACGTTTCCTTAGTGCCAGTGATAAATTTTTGATATCAAACTAATACCATGCATTTCCAAAAACTTGTGAGTGTAATTCCAATGGGACACCTACCATCCCAACCGAAAATTTCATACAAGGGAATGTAAACTCCCTATTGATAAGCTATGAAAGTGTAATGGAATATATGGAACAGTTTAACTTTAAGTGATTTGAGTGCACCCACAAGGATCCAAGCAGTTTACCCTTCTTTTGGAACTGGATAGACCGCACATTGAGTGAAAAGTGACTCAGAGTGTCCTGAACTAATTCCTTGAGTTTCTAGTTATTGTCAAAGTTACAGAAAAACCATTAGGCAATAGAGCATTTCCACAATACTTATAATTTGCTGGTCTTTTAATTATGAAGTTGTCCATTTCCAGGCGGATAGTTTTTATGAATTTATGAGTTTCTTGTTTCACGGGATTTCAGAAATGTATTTTTCTATTGAGAGAGTTATTTCACAAACTTGCTGCCATTACAGAAAATGCATGTACCGGCCTTTATAACATTTCGGTGTACTTCTTCATTAGAGCTACTCCTGATTCCTTGCAGTATTCCTTAAAACACAAGCGGGTCCTCATCGTGTTGTATCGGTTAAGATTTATAAACCACAACTAGATAACATTCCAAAACTCACACATGTTTAGATATAGTCAACTTTTTGGAAGACCCTGGAAGATTTTGCTGAACTTAACAAAATTCGGTTGATGCTTCAAAAGCTGCAATTTAAATTGGGTTTTTCGAAATCCAACGTATTTCCTTTTGGTGAAACGCTCTGAATGTGATGGATGATTTCGGTAGCGATATCTCCGGAAACCCTCCCGTCGATGCGCATTAAACAACACTACCGAATGCCGGCGGGTCACTTGGAAGAAGGAGAGTACGTTTCGGTGAAGACGAGGCCCACAACCCCTGAGGGCTCCGGAGCAGGCAACTTTTGGTTGACCTCATCCGGAGCCCCTCCGCATGGTCCTGCGGTCCTTCCACTGGAAGGCTGCAATGAAACTGGCTTCATCAATAGTCAACCGTCCATGGCGGAGTTCATGACTGCCTTGCCCCATCTATCTGGAGAAATGTCCCATGGAAATACTGCCATTAGTCCTCAAAATCCATCGCCAGGAGGTGGATATCCCATGGATGTTCCTCATGGAATGGGATCCCCTGGCGTGAATGTTCCTGAATATCCATGGATGAAGGAGAAGAAAACTACCAGGAAAAGTAGTCAGCAAGGTAAGAAAAAGAAACCGAAACTTATTTTACACTGTAAAACCTATAACAAAATATCTTTCATTTAACAATCCACAAAAAGTTAACAAACATTTATTTATAATACGAAAATATACAAATTAGTAAAGGCTCTCGCAGCCAGTAGGTTAACTGATGCTGTTCTGATTCTGGTTTAAAGGTCGTCGTGTGTTGGGGTTGCCTCCTAACGTTTCGCTAGTATAAGTGGCGACCTTCTTTAGAAATCCTTTCATGTCCGATGCTGGATGAGGTCTGCACTTCAATGGAGATTCAGGGAACATTGAAGAAGCTCGTCACTCGTGCTAGCGAAACGTAAGGAATCAACCCCAACTGACGACGGCCTTTAGTCTCGAATTAGAAAAGCACCAGTTCATGGGGTAAGTGTGTTTTGGTCAGAAGCTAATCCATTCTACAAACATGAATATCAAAAGTCTGTGGACAGAGTCATTGTTTCTTCATTATTCAATAAAATTGTGAAACAATTAACTTACCTATGAAACTATGAAACTAGGTTCCCACAGACAATATAGCTATCAACAATATCTATTGAAACCTCCATTTTGGACAAAATATACAGGTAATGTCTATGAAAGTACCTGCTGCGCGAAGTCTCTAGTATGGATGTTCAATTTCTTTGATGATAATTATATCACTTGGGAAATATGATGAGATCACATAAAGTTATTAGGATTATTTTTTTAAAAAAGTGGGTTACAAATCAACACCTGAAAACAGGTCAAGTCCTCTAAGACGGAAAGGGTTACTGTTCTAACGTACCATTAAAGGTATCGGTAGCAAATTCTTGAAGTGAAAAGAATTATACAAGCATACAATATACTTAATCACTATTCATTTGTCAAAAAAAACAGCCACAGGTACAAGTAGTACTTAAATAAAATGGGGATAGTGTGTGAAATTGGACATCATTTACATCTCTACTATGATCAAATGTGTTTTCATGATAGTATGACTTAAACGGATTAAACTGATCAGATGAAAACAACACAAATTGAAACATGACTTTGAACTGCTAGCCTCTTTGGATGTTTGAAATGTATGTTTTTATTGTTAATATGAATCCCAAACAAGTTGACGAGATTGTAATTTATGGCGAATTCAAATCCAAAAATTATAATAAACCAAACTCTCTGCCTCATAGTTTACTTCAGGTGCTAAATATAATTTGCTTACCTCTATGTTATCAGCAAACAGGATGAGATATATATAATTTTTTGGTTGATTCATTCAAAGCTATTTGACCTAAAATTAACTTTAAATTCACGTGAGCATATGATTAGAAATAATCAATAATAACGAAGAGTTTTATTGGCATACAAACATTGCAATAATGGCTCCATTTTAAGAAACCGGTCGATAGATCTGCCGTTTGAATCTAGATATTCACATGACCTGGCTAAACGGACTGTACAATGTAAAAATTCAAGCATATCTAATAGTTTTAATAGGTACGTACTTATTCATAACATAACTGCAAATCATACAAATTATTTCCCGAATTTTGCATAATTAGATGTTTACAAAACAATAATTACTATTTATCGTTTGCTATGACGAAATTAGAAAACAACGATTTGAACGTGAATTACGTAATAAAATAATACTATCTATCTCACATTTCCCATTGGGGATCACTACCTGTGTTGAATGTTGCTTTATCATCGCTGATGCTTATGTAGACATTAACACTTTATAATTTATATCTGTGTCCAGTTTTCCAATCTAAACCGTCCAAGCCGCACGCATGCATGACATGGACAGTTTATGACAATTTTCAATGGATAAAAAATTCATAGTTTTGAGTTTTTTTGTCAGATCGTCAGTCCTAAGACTGGTTGGACGCCCGCCTCCACTTTTTGTTACCGATACGAATGTTTCACTTACACCATCGTATATCGTCCCGCGCTCGTATGTACGCGACTTTTATATGAGGGCACCTAGAAACAAAGGTGTTTTAAAATAACCCCCCAAGCACTGTCCAGGAATGAAGTCGATGTGAGAATTCGAACAACATTCACTCTCTTTTTGATTTAACATCATCATCATAAGGTCGTCAGTCCTAAGACTGGTTGGACACCTACCTACTCTTTTTTCTATCCTGAGCTAATCCTCTAATTTCCCTAAAACTAGAACATTCCACATCCTTAACTATTTGTGAACTGTAATCTAATCTAGGTCTACTTCTACCCCTCGTAATTCCTATTTCTGCTTCTGATATGTTTCTAACTAGCCCTTCATGCCTGAGAAGGTGTCCTACCAGCCTATCTTGCCTGTTTCGTATTGACTTCCACAGTGGTCTCTGTTCTCCTATTCTTTCTAATACCTCCTCATTTCTAATCGTCTCTACCCATCGTATCCTCATCATTCGCCTGAAGCTCCACATTTGGAACGCTTCTAACCTTCTCTTTTCTGCCGCCCTCACTGTTCATATCATAAAACTTAAATTATTTGAAAATGCTCACAACTACATGAACTAGACAAGAAAAGTGTGCTAATTGGTATAGTGAACATTATTTTATTCCGTAATTTATTCCTTAGCACATCTTCGATTTTCTATTTCAGTACGTTAAATGATAAGGTATTGGTTCAACTGACGGTCATGCATATGAACAGGACTATTTCCTATTATCAAAATACAAAGGTTTTAGAATTTTCATTAAACAACAAATTCCTTACACTAGAGTATATATTAAAGTATTACAGTTTCCGTTCTGATGTCAAGTAAGGGATATCCATATAGTCGATCGAAAGATTCACTCCTGTATTCTAATATCTCAACAGATAAGTACTCTCCATCTACCCATTTAGGTTCGTAGATATGCATACTTACTACCGTAACAAGAAGTCAGCGAAAAGCGTTTATTGCGTCACTAGTTGTTTTGATGCTGACTTCACCTTTACATATGCAGGATTACTACAGATTGTTACACTGCACCACCGCTGATATCATGATTGTTGAGTGAAAAACATATGTGGAATAGGTAACAACACGTACTGATGGAGTTTTCTTGCAATAAAGAACAATTTTGAGAGAAATGAGAAACAGACACAGTATTAGAGTCAAAGTCAGAATCAACATCGAATCGTGAGCCAGCCTCATGGTAATCCATTTCAGTGAGATTACCCAAAAAAGCTGAGATATGTAGGGTTGATAAAATGATCAATTCCAGGAGCCATAATATTGCTTAGAAACTCACAAAAATGTAATTTCAATCAGACTATAACCAAAAGGTTTCCACAGAATAAAATTTTCATCTGACACATTCAGGAGTTCTAGATGGACGATGAAGAATTTTAATACCATTTCACAAAAAATTATGGTATTATTTGAGTAACAACAAGATGGTCTGGAAAATCAAATCTTCATGGTGTAAGTGCAGATATACCTACCAATTACATTTCTCTGTGGAGGAGAAGTACTTGGCGTATGGGCGTTCCACTATTGACATGACATGACGCATGTGCTCTCTGCCGTAAAGTTAATAATCCACAGGAAACAGAATTACACTGGCATGCTAGAGTAATTCAGTAATTTTAAACTGTATCGACGCGAAGCGAAGCAACTCCAACTGGCCTGCCAGACCGCTCACGAGATGGCCCTTCAAAAAATATTGCTCGAATGCGTGTGAATATGTCAACGCCTACCACGTTGCATGTCGTTCGGCAATAAACTTTTAATGTTACCTCCAACGAACGTAACCCTATTAGTTCGACGAAAATGAATAATGCCACATGTTTCACAGAAAGAAAAAAACGAATTGGAAAACTGCATGAACGGAAGATATGACAGCACAACCATGAATCAAAGGCTGTTGGTCCTATGAGTAATTTCTGAAACATAAGATAACATATGTAAAATACTTACCTAATAATCCAACAAATCCAAAAAGCAATGGCAATTGTAACAGGTCAATTGAAAAGTCCCCGGCCTAAAATAGTCAAACACATTTTTTTTGCAAAATTCGTTTTTTTTATTCAACATAATTCCCTTCAAGGGTGATACACTGATTATAGCGATCCTCCAACTTTTCGATACCATTTTTGTAGTACGATTTGTCCTTTGCTTCAAAATAGGCCTCAATTTCGGCGATCACCTCTTCATTCGACGAAAATTTTTTCCCAACGAGCATTCTTTTGAGATATGAGAACTGGAAGTAGTCGCTGGGGGCCAGATCTGGAGAATACGGTGGATGCGGAAGCAATTCGAAGCCCAATTCATGAATTTTTGCCATCGTTTTCACTGACTTGTGAGACGGTGCATTGTCTTGGTGAAGCAGGACTTTCTTTTTCTGCAAATGCGGTCGTTTCTCGGCGATTTCGTCCTTCAAACGGTCCAATAACGCTATGTAATAGTCGCTGTTGATGGTCCTTCCTTTTTCAAGGTAGTCAATGAAAATTATTCCACGCGCATCCCAAAATACAGACGCCATAACCTTGCCAGCCGACTTTTGCGTTTTTGCACGCTTTGGAGCGGGTTCATCGTGTGCAATCCACTCCGATGACTGTCGATTGGACTTCGGAGTGAAATGATGGAGCCATGTTTCATCCATTGTCACATATCGACGCAAAAACTCGGGTTTATTACGCGTGATCATCTTCAAACACTGTTCTGAATCATCAACTCGTCGTTGTTTTTGGTCAAAAGTGAGCTCGCGCGGCACCCACTTTGCACAGAGCTTTCTCATACCCAAATATTCGTGAATGATGTGATGTATACGTTCCGTTGATATCTGTAGAGTGTCTGCTATTTCATTCAATTTCAATTTACGGTCATTCAAAATGATTTTGTGGATTTTTTTAATGTTTTCGTCGGTAACAGCCTCTTTTGGGCGTCCACTGCGTTCACCGTCTTCGGTGCTCATTTCACCACGTCTAAACTTAGCATACCAATCCTTGATGGTTGATTTTCCTGGGGCAGTGTCCGGAAATTCCTTATCAAGCCAAGTTTTTGCTTCAACTGTATTTTTTCCCTTCAAAAAGCAATATTTTATCAACACGCGAAATTCCTTTTTATCCATTTTTTTCACAATAACAAAGTTGCTTCACTAAAAATGCTATAATTCACAAACTAATGATCCGACAGCCGTCAAATTTATAGACGCGTCTTTTGAAGGTTAGGACTAACTGAAAATCATATGGATTTAGTTCTGGTGCCGCCATCTATGTGTCAGGCCGGGGACTTTTCAATTGACCCTAGTACATCGAACTCTCCTGTAGAATAAATAAAATTGTTTGCTTTGTGTTATGTTTCCGATTTTTTTCTTCTTTTTGTTGATGTCAATATCAATAACTGTCAGGCTGACATGATAAAGAAAAAACATTTTATCCGCAGAAAATTTCAATAAATTATCCAGCGCAGTGAAGGACCTCGATGAAGACGTAAATGAAGTATCACGTCCTTCAGGACTTTCGAATCGAGACCTACGGTTTAACACCATAATTCATGTCAAGTATCGCCACCATCCTTCCACAGGGCATTCCCCTGACGCTGTTTAGCGTGTTGTTGTGTTGTACACATAAGCGACGTCGCCGACGCCTACTGTGACTCCGCTGACGACGCCGACACCATATAAGAGCTCATATATAGTGCCGCCGAAACCTGTGGATTCACACATTTGTGCCATTTGTCAAATGCCGCCGGTCTACCGGAGGGGCGACCAGGCAGCAACCAGCCTAAGGGCTACTACGTTATCCTGTTTACAGGAGTACAAGGGATTTAGTAAGAAGGATACGGTTTAGGGGAAGCGGCGAGAAGCGGTAACACGACAGAGAAATATACGAGGATAAATGGACCAAGGATAATGGGCATCAGGGGGTCATCAAGCATCAGCAATAAATTATATTGCTGTTAATAGGGAGACATTGAAATACCCTGTTGAGCAATCAAAGTGGGTTAAGAAAATCGCCAAAATAGTGGGGCGACAAAACATTCCATTCTTAATCAATACAGACCTTTACTACTTATGACTAAAATAAGTCTTGATCTTTGTAGGAGAACAGACGTCAATTTAAGACCATTAAAATCAAGTAAGTAGTAAAGTATTACTAGAAGTAGAAGATAAGCAGTGATAGACGTGCCATGAAGCGATAAAGTCAGGTAACCCTCATGTTTCTACAGTTCACTCTACTCTATTTTAATATCTAAAACACTGAGAACTTCTCACACAAATGAATAAAATAGAAATACAAAAGAAGTGAGACATTTGTGCAATTTCATTGAAGTGTTGTTAATCACCCGTTTTGAGAGCAAAACAATGATGAATGCCGTCACTACAGTGGCAAACACAACAATTATAGTCGCACTATTGAATGTCGAACATGTTATAGGGCTTGTATTGTAGTTGTATTGATTTGTCTTTAACACAATCTATCAATGTCAGGAACAGTCTTTTTTTTTCGGATGTTTCTAAAATCGTTGTCGATTAGTTTTTCCGTTCTTCCTTCTGCTGGATATTTAAATACATTCATATTTAGTTAATTGATTTGTGGTCGTCATTTAATAAAGATCCATGCTAAGGTCAATTAACAAATGACACTAGCACTATTTTGTCAATGTTCAATAATTTTATTGCATTAAGTATGAAATTAGTGAAGATTGATACAAAAGTAATTTCATTTGCTAATTAACCTTAACTTTCATTTATTATGAAGACGCTAATACAGGATTGAAGACACCAATATTTTTAATCAATCTGTTTAGTCTGTCTCAGTCTTGGTATTGGACTTAGTCTTGCTTAATAGGTCTTGGCCTTGGTCTCGCTCAAATACTTCTAGTTTTGGTCTTCGTCTTGATCTTGCTAATATAGTCTTAGACTTGGTGTTAGTCTTACATGTTAAATTTTTGGTGTTGCTCATTAAATCTGTTAATAATTCTTCTGAGCAAAAACTTTTCTATTTATCGACACAATATTTGTGTTAAATGCTAAAATTTTCTGTCATACATGCGACCTTGTCATGACTTAAAGAAAATAGTATCGATAGTTGTGAGAGAAAAAAAAACTCGAGAACTTGCCCTTTGCCCAGTGCATAAGTTGACCCTTCCTCCAACGTTTAAATTGACCTTTCAGCGAACAAAATAGTACAAGGTCCTTGAAAGAAGTAAAAAATATCGAAAAAAAGTTAGTTTGTGTCTATTTTTCAACCATGTGTTGTCCAGACATAGGAACAAAAAAAACCTATTCCAAGGGCATTCTTGTAGATCCTCTTTTTCAAACAGTAGTAAAGTTGCTTTTTTTTATATATTTAGTGATAAAATATATTAAAGCAAGCTAAAAATTTCAAGTACTAAAAGGTATCGTTCCAAGAAAAGAATATATTAAAGTTACTTCAAACAGTTTACATCATCAATCCACTGGAAGTAATAATTTTTCGTTTAGTCTTGCGAATTTTGAGTTTTGTCTTGCATATTGAGTCTTGGATTTAGTTTTGAATTTTCACAAGACCAAGTATAAGACAAAGACTAATTTTGCTCAAGCCCTGGCGTAACACTGAGTCAATTATAGGTCATAGCAATCTTTGCCTTCGTCTTGATTTCACAATCATAATCTTGGTGTTGCAATCATAGAACGACTTAGCATTTTGGGCAAGTGTGTATATTGTATGTGACTGCAGAATTAATTAAGTTTTTCAAAAAGAAGAACCTTAAGGCCTTCGTTAGCAATTATCAAAATATTCAAATGTAGATGACGATTTCGAACATATGAGTTATTTTCAGCATAGGTAGCTTCGATAAATCATCAATCATCAGAGGTATATAAAAATATTGGCTGATGTTTTAGAGTGCATTAAGTATTATACATATATTTTCAAAGCAACAGATATAACAAAATAGGCGAGATAGGTTGGTAGGACACCTTGGAGGCAGGAACAGGAGTTAAGGAGGTAGACCTACATTAGATTACTGTTCACAAATGGTTATGCGGGATGTTCTAGTTTTAGGGTAATGCGAAGATTAGCTCAGGATAGGAAAGAGTGAAAGTGCGTGTCCAACCAGTCTGACGAACTTAGAATCCCCTAAACAAAAATTTTCAGTCTCTCTCCAGTCTGTCAGAGTCTTTCAGAATCTTTCAACGTCTCTGAGAGCGTCTCTCACAGTCTGTCAGTTATTGCCTAGGTGTTTTTGTGGATCTCTCACAGTCACTATATGATATACTCGACCAATAAAATTGTTAATTCAGATATTCGAGTCTAGAGACTGAATGAATAAAACTGAAAAATTGAGAAACTCGAGTCTCTCGTTCAAAGACTGGATACGAAATGAAGATCTCTCTATGACCTACTCGAGTCTATCGTTCAGAGACGCTAAACAGTCTTTTTGACAGTCTCTCTCAGCGACACCACAGAGACTCAATGAGAGTTAGGGACTCGAGTCTCGCTCTCAAAGACTCTGAGAGATTGAACATTTTTATCTCGGGTCATGAGACATAGCAAAGATGAATAACGAAGTTGATTGTATTCTATATTAGTGAAACGTTCTTCTAAAATATTATTTTTCACTCACTCATGCAACCTCTTTCGTAAATGGCAAGACTTTGAGTAGGTATCTATTAAAAACAGAAATGGAATAGCTTTAAAAAAAAAAAAAGCAAATGCCCTTAACCGGCTTATTACATGCAGAAAGTAATTTTAACACGACTCCCAGAGATTAGATAGCGAAATATTCTCAATTAGTTATAACAAGTGATAAATCAGCCGTCAGCGTTGGAAAGCATTAAGAGAGCGTAATAATTTTGCAATTGCGCCTAATGCAAATTATAATCTACGCACGAGGTTTCTTTTTGTTGAGCAACATATTTAGGTATACGTGCCCACTGACACATGTGCAAATTTTCTTTTAAACAATTACGTATTACACAATTACGTCATTATTTATTTATTTATTTAAAAAGAGAAAAGGTATCTTCAACTTTTATGATGTTACTGTTTCTTCTATTAAGTACATGTTTAAATAAAAACAAAACCACATAAAAACCTAACCGTCATGTATGATATGGTTGCTCTAGGCGTCAGGGGCCTCGGAGACCGTTGCCGACTGCATATTCTTATTCAGCTACCCTCAAAACACTCATAAGATTGCATTTTTCTAAGGCATTAATGCATTTTTAAAGATGAATTGATCTCTTATATTCATAAAGTTTAAATGGCATTTTTTCACAATGGGCGCGGCGGAAAAGAAAGGGTTAGAAGCGTTCGAAATATGGTGATGGTGAATGATGAGGATACCGTGGATAGGGAAGGTTAGAAGTGAAAAGGTATTAGAAAAAATACAAGAACAGAGGACTTTGTGGAAGTAAATGAAAAATAGGCGATATAGGCTTGTAGGACATCTTCTCAGGCATGAAGGTCTAGTCAGAAACATATTTGAGGCAGGAATGGGAGTGAGGAGGAATTGAGGTAGACCTAGATTAGATTACTGTTCGCAAATATTAAGGATGTGGGTTGTTCTAGTTTTAGAGAAATGCGAAGATTAGTTCAGGATAGAAAAGAGTGTCAAACCAGTCTTACGACTGACGACCTTATGATGATGATTCACAAAGTTTGAGAGGGTCTTCCGAATCGAATACAGAAAACCACATCTCGACCCGAATAATAAATATCAAAGGTTTGGCTTATTTTTGTGTTGCATTACCTAAACTATGATGTACTAGGGTCAATTGAAAAGTCCCCGGCCTGACACATAGATGGCGGCACCAGAACTAAATCCATATGATTTTCAGTTAGTCCTAACCTTCAAAAGACGCGTCTATAAATTTGACGGCTGTCGGATCATTAGTTTGTGAATTATAGCATTTTTAGTGAAGCAACTTTTGTTATTGTGAAAAAAATGGATAAAAAGGAATTTCGCGTGTTGATAAAATATTGCTTTTTGAAGGGAAAAAATACAGTTGAAGCAAAAACTTGGCTTGATAACGAATTTCCGGACACTGCCCCAGGAAAATCAACCATCAAGGATTGGTATGCTAAGTTTAGACGTGGTGAAATGAGCACCGAAGACGGTGAACGCAGTGGACGCCCAAAAGAGGCTGTTACGGACGAAAACATTAAAAAAATCCACAAAATGATTTTGAATGACCGTAAATTGAAATTGAATGAAATAGCAGACACTCTACAGATATCAACGGAACGTATACATCACATCATTCACGAATATTTGGGTATGAGAAAGCTCTGTGCAAAGTGGGTGCCGCGCGAGCTCACTTTTGACCAAAAACAACGACGAGTTGATGATTCAGAGCAGTGTTTGAAGATGATCACGCGTAATAAACCCGAGTTTTTGCGTCGATATGTGACAATGGATGAAACATGGCTCCATCATTTCACTCCGAAGTCCAATCGACAGTCATCGGAGTGGACTGCACACGATGAACCCGCTCCAAAGCGTGCAAAAACGCAACAGTCGGCTGGCAAGGTTATGGCGTCTGTATTTTGGGATGCGCGTGGAATAATTTTCATTGACTACCTTGAAAAAGGAAGGACCATCAACAGCGACTATTACATAGCGTTATTGGACCGTTTGAAGGACGAAATCGCCGAGAAACGACCGCATTTGCAGAAAAAGAAAGTCCTGCTTCACCAAGACAATGCACCGTCTCACAAGTCAGTGAAAACGATGGCAAAAATTCATGAATTGGGCTTCGAATTGCTTCCGCATCCACCGTATTCTCCAGATCTGGCCCCCAGCGACTACTTCCTGTTCTCAGATCTCAAAAGAATGCTCGTTGGGAAAAAATTTTCGTCGAATGAAGAGGTGATCGCCGAAACTGAGGCCTATTTTGAAGCAAAGGACAAATCGTACTACAAAAATGGTATCGAAAAGTTGGAGGATCGCTATAATCAGTGTATCACCCTTGAAGGGAATTATGTTGAATAAAAAAAACGAATTTTGCAAAAAAAATGTGTTTTACTATTTTAGGCCGGGGACTTTTCAATTGACCTGTTACATCTCAGAACATACTACAAACGGCACAGTGAACGCCATCTGTAGCACAATGCTACATTTTAGGATTACGTATTTTTTACAGACCACTTCGAATTATTTTATGATGTACATCTTTTGAAATGATATCAGCTTTTTTGAATCATTCCAAAGACTAGTTGCTTCTCCTTCTATTGGCAAAGATAGCAATTTCAGAAGGAAATATGTTATTTTTATTTAATTAATATTAAAAAACGAATACACATTTATATGACAAATACTGAGTGTTATTAAATTGTTTAGATACTTAATCGAATAAAACCTTCAACCCCGAACCGACGAAAACCATGGCTTTTTAGGGATTTATCACAACGTGGGATACTGTTATGATTTGGTTGCGATCTGTGAGTAATTGGGTTGAGTGCCTAATAGTTCTTACCAAATAATTCAAAATATTGCACTTCACTGTGCTTGCTTTTGTTTCACGAAAACTAAAACAACCATTCGAAAATACTAAGATAGATAATTGATAGAAGCCGCATTTAAATAATTTAGATCTTTTGTTTATAAAACCTTCTTAGACATATATTTATTTTCATATCATTACTTTTCAAGAAAGTTTCTACTTTTAATAGCGGTTAATATTTTAATAATTATCACCTTTTGTAGCTTAGTTATCAGAACACTGGTTAGTAAAGCTAAAATAGGATGCGAGGTAATCTGTAGTGGGAAGTTATTAAATTGACTTCAAATTAATGATTGATAATTATTATTTACTTATTCATTATAATAATTTGATTTGAACAAATTATGGAAAATGTTTTGTAGATGATTATCAAAACGTTTAATTAACGGATGGAAAAGTTATTCATTAGAAGTGGAACTAAACAATTGCAATAAAATGGGTCGATTTAAATATCCATACTCGGCATTCACACTAAGAGTTCTGGTGAGTTCTAACCTTAAAATTTCAACGTTTAGGGCATTATTTGAGAAGATGACGCTTAAGAGTAATTGTAATATGATCTACTACGATCCCCACTATCCATAATGTTAAGAACTTTGAGATGCGAATAATAGAACCGAATAATTTGTGGTTTTATTGAATAAAACGCTCAAAGACTGTTAGATATTGATCGCATTTGTTTGAAAATAATATTTCCGTCGTCCTTATTAAATAACAAAGCGTAGACGTGCGGTGTCGAGAGAATAAACTCTGTAAGCCATTCAAAGTGCAATTAGCATCGTAAACATAGGTAAGCGATATTAAATGCATATCAGTACTCGCGGCGGATTTAAATTGTGATATACTTACCGAAAAAGTAGCTGTCGTCGCCCGCTGGGGCAGGAGCTTTCGCGGGTAACAGATCCAATTTAGGGGATTCCCCGGGCACTAAATCCCCTTCAAATTAGAGATAACTCCACAACGCAATCCTCTCTTGAGCATTCATTGGTAGAATACGAACCGATTACAATAAATGGCTGTTCGTTTTTAAGCAGAACGTCGACGCTTTTACGAAAATCTATAAATTTTGTCGCAAAATCTTTCATTAATACAGTCAACGTGATCGAAACTTTATCTATAATTATTTATGTAACACTAGTTAAACTCGTTCAAAATTGGACAGTGAGTGCCATTGTCGATGGCGACTAGAACTGCACACTGCACCTATGCAATATAAGGAAACCTCTGCTCAAATCGCTCAAATAATACTATAAACGTCAAAATTTGAAGGTTAGAATTCACCGGTCAGAAAACTGAATTAATCATAAGTTCGTCAGTCTTAAGACTGGTTGGATACACACATCCACTCTTTCCTATCCTGAGCTAATCTTCGCATTTCCCTAAAACTAGAACATCCTAAACTATTTATGAACAGTAATCTAATCTAAGTCTACCTCTATTCCTCTTAACTCCTGTTTCTGGATACTGAATATAACATGAAGTGTTTGAAAAGTGTTTTTACACTATTTACAAACTTCTGTTGAAATTGTACCATTAAATGTTGTAGATTATTTAGCTGAAAAGAAGCTCGTATAATTGCAAAGAGATTTCAAAAGAACTATCTATACTCATTATTCAACATGGCATTCAAATGTTGGTACCTCGAAAACACAGTTAGATTTGTTGAAATTATTTTTGAATAAAAATCCCAGCACACAAGAAATGAGAAATCATTGTTTGAAAATTATAGTTATTGAAGTTAATTAGAAACAAAATCGTTACATGTATCTGGTTTAAATGTATTAAGGAACTATAACCCAAAAGAATACTGAACAAGATGTCTGACCTGGTACACAAAACTGGCGTTACTGTATCTGGTTTAAATATATTATGGGATTATAAACCAAAAGAAAAATAAAATATGTAATTAAAAATAAGAACAAAATATCCGACCTAGCACACAAAACTGGTGTTACTGTATCTAGTTTAAATATATTATGAAACTATAAACCAAAAGAAAAATGAAGTATTAAATTAAAAACAAGAACAAAATGTCTGACGTGGCATACAAAAGTGGCGTTACTGTCGAAACCCTTTTTGCTAATCTTCTTTAACTTCCTTCCCTAATGGAGTTGATGGAACTAATTTTCACTTTTTATATGTATTTGTTTGCTAAATAACAAATTAATTTAGGGTATGAGCATCACGAACACTAGCTGTACCAACTTTCTTTTTGTTCTTCTTTCTTCTTATCAAATGATCGTGTTCATTCCCATTCGACATACAACAATCCCTTTACTTCTGTTTATATGTTACTATCCGTTCACAGGTGACTTACTTTCACAGATTAGTCTAGACTAGTCTTCATAGAACACACCCTTCATGCAAAAGATACAGCAATATACAGACCGCTACATTGACAATTTGCTATAGAGGAATAGGTACGATGAGCCAAGACAGCTTACGGAATTGACTATACATATGTTACGTATATTATCCGTCGTTCGAATTAAACAGTTGAATGAAATCAAATCCAAAACTTTCTTAATAATAATAATGTACCAACAATGTAAAAATTTTTAGAACAATTAACACTACGTTTGCATTGTCTTCTAGTGAAAGGACTTAATGGGGTTATATTGAGTTTTCACAATATAACACGGTTCAATTGACGATTATCTACACTCACAAAACTGATCCTTGAAACTGTTAAAAGTTTTATTTATTATCTAAAATAAAAAGTCCTCGGGACGGTACAAAGAAAGAAGGCACTTGAATATTCTTTAACTGATATGATCCTACTTTGGAAGACATCGCTTGGTTGAATACTTTAATATTTTCTCTTAGAAAAAAGATTGTGTATCCGAAAAATTTTTTGTCGGATGTTTCTCAGATATTGTTTCTTAGGTCATAAAAAGGCTCGTTTCTTTCGAAGTTCCACACAACTTTTCGGCGATGCAAGTTACGAAACGAGGGTGGAAACAAGTATGAGAAGGGTGACGTATCTTTTTTTGCCTTTATCAAAGCCTTCTTATAAATTCAATTTTTTCCGGCAACCGCTTCGGGACCGTCTATCTATCTATCAGTGTGTTCGTATATTGTATGCGCTTGAGCCCAATTGATTAATGATTAAAGAGAAACAATTACAAGCGCTTTGCGACACCACCACCGCATTCAGTGACGGTGGCGCTAGCAGCGGTGGGACGTTTACCATCCCGCGCCCCCCCCCCCACCAAGGGTTGCGGCGATGTGGGATTTGTCCCTTATTCCGTTAATTAATCCAGAGCCGTCATAAATCAATCTGTAGCCGCAAGGTGACGCGTCATCATATCGACATCATTGACCTGTTCGTCATACTGCCACCCCCGAGCATCCCCGTCCGACAAGCAACCGTGTCGCTTCTGCTACCGCTTTTTTCTGCACTCAATTCTCTCGTACGCTGCAGATGGCTCAGAATTTCATTAAATTAATTTTACATTTTTTCTAATACCTGCTTATTATCCACAAGAGGGAGACAGGCACACAGATATTGCCTTAATTAATCAAACTACGGACAAACAGAAAAACATTGTACTTAGTTCAAGCCAGAAAATTTTGTGGGTAGATCTGAATGTAAGGCGTTCAAAAGCTAAATCTGAAAAAGTCATAAAGTTTTCGTTATGACAATTTATGCAGTCATGATGGATAACAATAAAAACATTTTCATTATTCGAAACTGGTGGTGGTTGAGGTCAGAAAGGTGAAACGAACGAAATGAAGGCAGAAGAGTGTGAAAGATTGTATTATTTGTGGAATATTACTGCCCCAGCGTTTGCATAAGTGATCCAAGAAAAGCGCATTAGGGCAGATAGACCCGGAATCGCATCAATGTCTTCCCTAATGTTAAGCAATGGTCTAAACTTCTAGACTAGACCATAGCGCTACTTAAAACTGTTATCTTTTTGTTTTCGTGGAAGAGAAGAGATTATCGAAAGACACCCAGTTGTCCATACGACTGGGTAGTGTTGAATTTACTCCAAGGAGCGCCTATCAACTAAAACTCCACTAGCTTAGGTCGCTTCAGGACCTATCAGTTCAGGTCCTCTTCAACCGTCTTAAAACTAAATGTAATTGGATTTATACACACAAAGAAGGAGTAGGTGTCAAAACCAAAGAACGACACGATTATAAATAAAACTGTGTATACGATGGTACTAATCATTCTATACTCGTGCCTCTACTTGTCCTTAATTTAGTATAACCAAGTACAGTTGTTGGGCGTTTTTGCACTTGGATTTGTTTTTGGTTATCGCTGGGTCGGAACTATTCTTGCATTTGATTAGTTCATTTATTTTTACTAATATTATTTTATTTAAATGGACTTTATATTTAATTATAACTTTCTTCAGACGTAAAAACATAAAAATAACAAACTCAAAATCATCAGTTTTGCTACCTGTTTAAGTGATAGTCAAAGAAAATAATATTAGATTACAATGCTATCCCTTTTTGGATTTCGGCACGATAGTGACAAATCTCCGTTTGTTCATTGATTTCTATTTTTGTCACTAAAAACATTGATTGTTCTCGACCCATGACATTTTAACGTACCTATCTCTACTTTCAAGGGATACCTACCAGAAAAACAATGTGTACCTATACGCTTTATCCTGGATAAGGTGTATCATCCTTCTACTGAAAGAAGTCACGATGTGATGAAGTAATTATTGTAGATTTTTTATAATTAAATGCAATTTAATATAAAGTCAAATAATTAAACTAAATTAAAACACCAAGCTAATTAGAAAAAATATAATTTCTATTTTATATGCACATTAAAAACGATTCCCTTTTATTCTTCTTATTAACAAATTAATCACAGACATTGGGGCACCAATATCACAATACACTCTATTATTATTTTTATTATTTTTTTCTGTGGTCGCCTTTATCCATAATCATCTATTTCAGTGTCAGGTACAGTGATAAGAGCATGGGATATTAAAATGGGGACGACTTTGCCTTTTTGTCGTCAATGTCCATTTTTCATTCACTTCAGTTTCCCTTCTTGAAGATCCAAGAAAATGCTGCGGCTTTGTTGCCACATTTATTTTATGAATTGCCTGTCGTCTACATTCATTTTCGTGGTTTAAAGGAACTACATGTGTACTAATAAAACAGTGGCGTTACAGATTCTACTCGACCAGTCCTTTGCGCAAACATAGCATTGTAGAATAGTATATTGACCATTTCCGATTTTTCAAGCTCGAAACTATTCATATCTGATTGAGTTTGGATCTTCATCAGGCTCTCCGATATCCTGAGCTATTGTTTATTATTATTAAAGTATTCCTTCCTCTCATGGCTATGCCTACTTTTTAACATTATCTTTCTATTATCAAATAGGCAGACACTTTCAGAATGGATTGTAACGTTGCAATACCTGTTGTTTCGGCCGATACGACCATTATCGAGAGTATAACTGGATACAGTAGTCCAATACTATTATATATAAAATAAATTGAGTGCTGTCAATAGAGGGCAAAGTTGTATTACGTATTTGGTATCATCAATTTCTTATGCTGAAGTGTACGATGTGTTGCATACCTATTTACAAACAATTCCTTTAAATTTAATTTTTCAAACAATTTTTAACACAAAGGTGAATTTCGACCACTCGAAGCAATGGTGTTAACAGTTTCGGACTCACAGTGACTGATAGGCGTGAAGAACTTGTTATATCTATTATATATTTAATATGTTTCGCAATCAACAAACCGTTGTATATAACAGGTAGGTAATACATAGATATTATAGAAAATAATACTTTAGAGATTTGTAGGTTACATTATTTTAACTATACCTACTCAAGTAGGGTAAAAACTTTTCCGTCATTGAATAATTGGTCCACACGCAGTCTTTCTGTAATGTTACTATACTTAATTTAATTGTAATAGTCAGCAATTATTTTTGCGAATATCAAAGCCAATTATCCATTAAATTACGTTTTATAGTAAAGCAATGTTGCTGAGTTATAAAAATTGAGCTGGAGGTTTTGTTCATAAACATTTTCTAAATAAGTAAGTGTTTTTCTAAAACAGTGCAACGCTTAAATTTGATGTAATTTTTCATGTAGGAGCACTATAGGCAGAGTACATTATAGACTGAACATAATTTACAGGATGTAATTCGAATGCATGTTTGAAAATATATTTGAAATAAAAATAATTTGAAGTGGTCTGTATTCTGTCGAAACTGCCAGACGCGGGTCGCGATTTCGATCTTTTTGGATCTCATCAGTATTTTCTAAAACGCGCTATTCAGATAGCAGGTAAAAGTTGGTCTGTGTTCTGTAGGAGCTGCCTGCGACGCGCTGATGAGATCCAAAAAGATCGAAATCGCGATCCGCGTCTGGCAGTTTCGACAGAATACAGACCACTTCGAATTATTTTATTCGATTATGGTAACGTGCCTATCACGTTGAGGTGAGCTACGCCGGGATTCGTTTCAGCAAGTAGATATCCATATATTTAAATGGACCTTGTTGGAGCATACGTAATCCTAAAATGTAACATCCTACTACAGATGGCGTTTACCGCGTCATTTGTGTTATTTTCTAATATTTGAAATTATTTTTTTTTTACCCTTGACATAAACATTTGCATTATACGAATAATCTCACTGTGACTTGTACTTCACTTTTTGACGATATGAATGGTATTTGTTATAAAGGATGACTTTTAAAGAAATATCTTTCATTTTAATTAAGTGAGGTCCAATTGGTGTATTTTATTTTGAAATTACCAAAGTTAAACAGATATGTGGGTTACGAGGTTAAAATTTATAATTCAAATGTCTCGATTCTTTTCACATGGCGCAATTCTTTTTGAATGCCGGTAATGCAATTCAATGAAGAGAAGCGGCGCGGTATAGACATAGGCATTGACGACAGCATCATCTCAGACGTCGATATTTCAAAAGCGGTGTTATTATTGAAATGGAATGGCTGAATAGAGCAGGGCATTGGAGAAAATCCTCTGTCATCGATGCTTTACCAAGCGCCTGTTTTAAATGCTTTCATTCGCTGGATGTCTACGTGCCAAAATTTAAATAAAAAAAAAACAGTTACATTTTTTGCCTTACAAATCAAAAGAGCAGTTACAAGCAGTTACCAAAAAAAAATACTTTTTATCAATTAAATGTGATTCTTCGGTTCTGTTCATTCCCTGAAGGAGGTGACCGTGTTACTGAAAAGTAACTCGGACATTTAGCGTCGTATTATGGACTAAGGGCTTCAGTTGTTTATCATATATGGCTTGAAAAATGCTAAGATTAATATACAAAAGCACAACTTCTTGATAAAGTTCAACCTTATTCATCAACAAAATCTCCTTCTACAATGATACAATTATTTCAGCGCCGCTCCAGTTTCAAATGTTGCTACTTCATTGGAGTTACATCTCGTTGTGGCCAACATTCTTTTGAGAATTGGAAACAGGTGATAGAAACTGGGCGCCAAATATTGAGAATATGGTAGATTTGTGAACAATTCAAAACCTAATTTGGCTAACGTAGTCAACGACTTGTGATAGAATTTCTATAGTTCCTTTCAGAGTACCTTTTGACATCTGAACATGTAGTTCTATCTACAATGTACGAACTTATTTTGCATAGTCAGTTAGTCATATACCACAAGATGTATGTAACATGTTCTTTTATTATTACTCCTTTTGAAACTATTGTAAAAAAACATTAGATAATGTATCGTGTTATTAAAAAAATTGCACTCATGCCCGGTTGTTTTTACAAAAACGTTTTACAGGTTTTTACAAACCACGAGCTACCATATGTTTCGCAGCTAGGAACGAAGTTTTTATGTCACTCTTGTGGTCTTGTCACATTTGGCAAAGATTCGTGAAGTATTTTGTGCTGATATTCAGATCTCACGCGGACAATAAAAAAGTAGCATCGTTTTCAATTACTGAAACCGTTTAAATAAATGTCAAGCCGGACCATGATAAAACCCTCTGTAAACAGTTTTTAACGAATTCGCTAAGTTGTAAAAGCCTAAATCCACATTTTGGTTAAGTTTTAAAACAAAAAAGATCGTGCAGCGATCCCGATGTCCTGGTGCCTGTGTACACCACACTCTTCGTACACATATTGGTCAATATTGCAAATACTTTAATTGTTAATCGTAAACAGAACAGTTTGATGAGATTTACCTTGCGTAACATCATCACCATTACCATAAGATCGTTAGTGGTTGGACACGCACCTCCACTATTTTCTATCCTGAGCTAATCTTCGCATTTCCCTAAAAGTAGAACATCCTACATCGTCAATTATTCTCCCCTTGGCCCCCGTTTCTGTTTTGTATATGTCCCTAACTAGTCTTTCATGCCTGAGAAGGTGTGCTACCAACCTGTCCCGTCCATTTCTTATTGAGTTCTACTCTGTCTGATAACTCCTCATTTCTAACCTTCTCTACCTTTGGTATATAGGAATATTTCTCTGTCAACCTCTGAACAAATCGTTGCGCAAAAGTTAATGTTGTCGCTTCCCATAATCAGCACAAGTCATTAAGTTTCCCACTGTTTATTCATAATTCTTCCCGCGACTCGCCGTAACGTCGCGGTCGTTTTTCTAAACCCTCTTCGTCGGACTCGGCTCCTTCCATCTCCTGTGGGTAGTAGCCGAGGGCCCGTGGAAAACGACAAACGTTCCATTCAGTCGCCGTGGTCGTCCGTTGTCTAGGAGAGGGTCGCAAAGTGCAAATCCGCACCAGAAAGAATAAATCTCAACCAGAAGGAGACAGAAGGGGCGATGGGTAATTAACTGCAGCATTTTTAGTGCGCGAAATGCTTGCTAAATGTCAGGAAGTCGATAAAACGCCACGGTACATCAAACATTCGTCCTTCTTCTTATGCCACTTCTTTTGATTATTATTATTATTTGACTTTCTGGATTCGTTCATTATACACTACAAACTTTTAATTTCGTTACATTTTTAATTAAATTGCTTTAGTATTTAAGTTATAGGCCAAATTATTTTATAATTAGATGCCAATGGTAACTTTAAATGAAATATAAATTAGTTTTAATTATAATCAAGAAAATTGGGGGTTGAAGAGACAAAAGAGGAGACATAGCTTACTGAAATTCCAAGAGTTCTAATCTGAAAGCCAAATTACCATTTTTTCAATATTGAGGTTATGATATTTCAAAACTATCAGTAAAAGAATGGAGACGATAGATAAGGAGTCCTATCTCCACATGTAATGGTATGCTAAAATCGTTCAGGAAATTTCATAAAATAATAGAAAACGCTGAGGTCAAAGTTTGAATTCTTGGAATCTACGATTAGGATTTCTCAAAATTTTGATTTGGAGTAATGAAAAACACCGAACACTATGACTTAGAAGTTTAGACCATTACTTAGCATTTGGGAAGACATCGATTCAATTTTGGAACCGTCTGCCCTGGTCCAAGATTGCCTGTAGTTTCCTTGGATCACTTGCTGGGGCAGTAATATTCCACAGATAATCTTTCATTCTCTTCTGTCCTCATTTCGTCCGTCTCATCTTTCTTACCTCAACCATCACCAATTCACTCCCACGATTCCTCAAAGGAGGCTATAGGGGTCCTGGCGTACGGAGGGACTGCCCTCCCACCAGCGTTAGTAACTGGTGAGAATAAGACACCCAAAAAATTGTTTTTGTTATATGCATTACTACATCATCACAGAAGCAATTCAATTATTGGTTTGATACCATTCCTTTAAATTCTTCCTTAACTTAGCTAATTGCATTAAGTTCAGATCAGTACAGTAAATGAAATATTATCAATATATCGTCCTCGTCCATAAAAAAGGTTTGATTTTCAACTGCAGGAGTTGGTTGCAAAGATATGAGGGCAAAGGCTATTGCTCCAAAGGACTCAGTATAGAATCAGTAAAGAAGTTCTGTCGTCTGGTCGGATGTCACATATTATTCCTGAATGTCCTACTTCTACAGGATTCCAAAATGTTTTTTAATTTTCTAGTAGACGATTCGAAAGCATTCCCGAGTAGAAATACGAAGAAAATTGTTATACTACTACGGCTAAACATTTTTCTCTGTAAATTTATCGGTTGCCGACAGGTGGTGATTTTCTTTTTATTTACATTCCAAACTTTCATTCAAATCATTTTATAAAACCTTCAATAAGCTTCCATATTGTATTTGATAAAGAAATGTGTAAATCGGGTTTTTAATTTGTCTTAAACAGACTTTTTTTTAATATTAAGTATAACCCTCCAGACGCCTTAACTACAAAGCAATGAGTAGGGAGAGGGATGATAAAATGTGCACTGTGCCAGTCGTCTTGCAATATTTGTAGGCTCCAGTAATCGAGGTCAAAGATTCTTCATGTATGAAATTTCTAATAAGTGAATCAAATTGAAAATTTAGTTAACTCATAGCTTAGATAAAAATCTATCGTTGTCGCTTCTTGTTGTTCTATCGATAAAAAAAGATTGTATAGTATAAAAAAGATAATAAGTGTTTTTATTGTTAGATATGTATTACTACTTCTAAGTTAACTCCAAGTGGGTTAATGTTTAGCGAAAATACTAGACTACAATGTGGTTATATTGTTGTACTTATACCGTTTGTCCGAATGAAGAAAACAAACCTACTGTCATGTTTGCCATGCATGATCTCTCTCAGTTTTTTCATACCGGATGTGAGTAATTACTGTAGTACTTCCGCGTTTAGAATCCCATGCTTGTCTACAATAGATACATGTTTCTATTTTGTTCTGCAGTGGATGTTCAACTAAATGTAAACAATAATCGACATTTATTACAGATGAATATATAGAAGATTTTAATTACACTGAAGTGGTCGAATTATTTAATTTTCAACAAACTTCAAAAACGAGGTTATCAACTCAACCGTATTTTTTTTTGTGTATGGTAACAATGCGATTTTTCTGCCAATACTGTGAACTGATTTTAATGATAAGAGTTGAAAATTAGTGGATGATAAAAAAATAGTTGAAGAAATTGTTTAATTTAACTTTATTGTAGCGAGCACGAGTGTGCCGACTAGCCGCGGGCGTCTTTCTTCATGTGTGCCGTATTTTTAAATGTGTGTGTCGTACCTGCGTTCTAGGAATGCAGTTAAACCGTTCAAAGAAAAAATAAACTATCCGGATGTTTCCAGAAGGTTCCAGAAAGTAAACAAAAGAGTATTTAAAGGAAGAGACAATCGCCGAGAGAAGAAGAAATACATTGATCAGAAGTGAATCCAGAAATAAATTGACAGTGATAGAAGTAAAATAAATAGCGCAGTGAATAGTGATATATCAACAGTAGTGTAAATAAATGGAATAATTAATAACCTTAGTTTAGTAATAATTTAATAGTGTTTTTAAGTTCTTTAATAATTAGTGTAAATAAATAGATTTTATCGTTATCAGTCTTAGAAGTTAATTTTGTTAAACCCACGAACATTACATTATGTTTTATGTTTGTGCATATACAGGCAAAGTATTACAGTCCGCTTTTATAGGTTTATCCAAATTATGTTTATTCGTATTTATAAACATATATACACTATTACTTTATATTAAAGTTATGGACGTTAAAGCCTTATTTTTTCAGTAAGTCAAACCACAGATGGAAATTGTAGCGCTAGGCAGTCTTGGGCTTGGTCTTGCGTAAATCCAATACCAAGACTGTCTTTTTTACTAGTAAGACGAAGACCAAGACCGAACAAACAGGCCAAGATTAAAACCAAGACAGAACGAACTAGACCAAGGCTAAACCCATCATCGATGGAACGAGACCAAGACTAAAACCAAGATCAAACGAACAAGACCGAATTATTAATAAAAAAGTTAATATCAGGTTAAATGAGCAAGACAAAGACTTAACACGTAAGACCAAGACTACATCAGTAAGACCAAAATCAAGAGCGAATAAGCAAGACTGGGACACTCATGATCTTAGTCTTACTTTGCTTATCACTAATAGATGGTCATCTTAATACTCTCTCGGCAAATGTAGGTAACACTGCTCTGTACAGCGTCTATTAACTTTTAATGTGATCGCAGTATACTTCTGTGGAGATCGATATTTTTAGGATGACGTTATTACGCTACTTAGCATAGAAAGTTCCCGTCTTTACTATTTTTTTTGCTATTTAATTGAAATTAAAATTTACAACATATCTATGAATAACTAACTGTTTAAGTTTCCGCTATCAATCATAGGAGCAAATTCTCAACTAACGTTTTCAAATGTAAATAGTGTTTACTGTTATAGCACATTCTTTCAGCAACTACGTCTTTCATCTGATTTATTAATCTGCCGGAATAATTTAATTGTTTTTCCCAAGCGTTTCCTCAAGGTTATTTTTCCATTGTTTCCTTGCATCAATCTATACTTCGGGATTCTTTGTAACTATTTGTGACAAAAGAAGAATCATTAGTTATCCAGCGAATTGTCGATGTTACAAGACAATCGCCAAT
This sequence comes from Agrilus planipennis, assembly GCF_000699045.2. NCBI lineage: Eukaryota > Metazoa > Arthropoda > Insecta > Coleoptera > Buprestidae > Agrilus > Agrilus planipennis. Next base: position 323,272 of record NW_020438881.1, on the reverse strand, counting down.
CATCGGCCCGTTCGTGTTTCCTCTATCGTACAGACAACCACAGCGACCAGCGGCGTTCTCCAAACGCCTAACAGTAGCAGGAGCAGCTCCACGATCTGATATACAGCAAGAACACAAAAGCTGTGAAAGTCATTGTGGTCGTCGTTTGAAATAGCCATCAGTCATTCTCTCTTGGACAGCTTCCTTCGTTGCACGAAACGGAAGAAGAGCGAAAAAACAAAACGACAACGGTTTCGTCAAAGCTCCATCGGCGGTAACTGTAAAAATCATTAATTGACGATCGGAAGAACTGATTCGAAATTATGCCATACTGATACAGCAAATTTTTGATTATGTAACAATTCCGCAACTTCATTTGAAATTTACTTCTCACATCCTTCAATCCAGTCATAACGCATGATAAGTTTTTGAAATTATGTTGAAACAATCTTTTGAATTTTCATTCATTCTCTTAACTAAAAGCATTTCTTTTGTTTCTAACTAAGTTAAGTCATTTGCAAGTAATTGCATTTAGATTTGCACCTAAGTTACTGAAGATGACAGACAATAATCTATTACTGTTTTCATAATCATCATCATAAGGTCGTCAGTCCTAAGACTGGTAGGACACGCACCTCCACTCTTTCCTATCCTGAGCTAATCTTCGCATCTCCTTAAAACTAGAACAACCCATATCCTTAACTATTTGCGAACAGTAATTTAATCTAGGTCTACCTCTACCCCTCCTAACTTCCGTTTATGCCTCTAATGCGTCTCTGACTAGACCTTCATTCCTGAGAAGGTGTCCTACTAACCTATCTCGCCTACTTCTTATTGACTTCCATTGATTCCTCTGCTCTCCTGTTCTTTCTAATACCTCTTCATTTCTAACCTTTTCTAACTACGTTATCCTCATCATTCGCCTGTAACACCACATTTCGAACGCTTCTAACCTTTTCTTTTCCGCCGCGCCCACTGTCCATGTTTCGCACCCGTACAGCGCCGTGCTCCAAACATACTCCTATTAATATTTTAATCAAAATGCAGCGTGAATCCAATATGTCATACTTCACCACTGCGCTTTTGTGAAGTGATTGTGAGCTGTCAGCAATGGATATGTGAAATAACACTATCAAAAGTTAGATTTGTTGTAGGTCTCAGCCTTTTACTTGAACACAAATGTAGGTTTACTAACAAAAGGATATACTATGGGATTGCACATACGTCATGGTACATATAGTTGTTCCAATCTAGTGTCACAGCAGGAGGTAACAAACTGTATTATTACCCATATTCATCTTCGAAATATTCAAAAACTTCTTATCAATTTCTGTTCCGAAATATTTTGCTTTTGTTGATTTCAATCAGTTTGTCCCGAAAACAAGGCTTAGTTCAATTGTTGTTAATATAATGTATTTATATTTGACCATTTTTCATAGTTTCAACTAAAAAATAGTGAGAATTCCACAATACTACACATAAAAATATTGCAAGTCGTCAACAAAACAGAAGTGTGATGCCATTCGCCAAAATGTCCTTATGTCTTACGACATTCTGATATCGTTGTCGTGTCGATATCATACCAATAAATGTGAAAACACCCTTAGCCTCATTGTTTTATGTGAACATTTCACATTGTTGATGTAGTGGAGCATTTAAATACAGGAACAACATGTCTCAGAGATGACTATTAATTTAGGTAAAAAATAACTATAAGGACTTACCCTACTAGCCACAATTATTTAAAAAACTGCGGACACGTGTTTCGCTCATTAACACTATGAGCATCTTCAGCGCAAAACTTTATTATTTCCACGCCACAGTCTTCTTTTCTATATATTAATTTAGGGGTTTTGTTTTTTTAATCGAGGTAATAAATATCCCATGCTCTTAAAAAATGTGGTATCTTTGAATCAACATACTGGAATTTATTCTAGATACAGATATATCCCAACAAAAAATCATTGGAGTCCTCAAATTCTTCTAATCCTAATATGAACTATTTTAAAATTTGCGGCACGGTTTTGCCTTAGATGTTCTCAAAGCCATCCACACAATGAAATTTGTGATTGTTGCTACTCTTGTATGATTTCATTAATATCAATAAGCAGGACCTTTAAGGATATTGTCGTGTAAGCATCCACTTTCTGACTTTGAAGCATCTCAAAGTTCGGCTTGTGCTCGTAAACGTGAATTTTATACGCTGTCAACGGTGTTCATCTCTGCGAGATAACAGCTCGTCATCCAGTGGATAAAGGAGAGTCCTCAACGCCGACATAGATGTTTCGGTGTAAGATTATGGTATTATTAATAGTGGTATCTGGTTGTGCGTTATGTGCAAGTCATTCTTCGTCACTTACTTTGACGCTTCTGTTCCACCACTGGGGTGATCAATAAATACACAAACAGGCACCTCTGTTGAATATCTATTATTATATTATGGGTGTGATTTTTCTATTGATTTATTGTATATCTTTCCGTATTTATATACACATAAGGTAAATACTATTTCAAAACAAAACAGGTACATGTGTATTTAATTGCTACTAGTCGTCATATTATTTGTATAGGTACATTAGGGTGGTTCAAACCAAATTTTTAATTTTTATTGTAACTCTTACCCCCTCAAATGTTTCTATTTGATGTAAAAAAATCCTTGCCAAACATGAGCCCTATAGCTCAAATCTAAGTGGTCGCTATTTTTATTTTAGTTTCCCATTTAATTAACATAGGAAAAATTCTTTTTTGTTTTAAATTGAATTTACACATAATTTACGCAATTTTTTCCAAAAAACCGTTTCATATTCTCAAAGTTGAGTCTTTGAGCTTTACAAAACTCTAAGACAAAGTATGATTATCTTTACAAAAAGACTAGTTACAGCCATTTAAAAATTACTAAATTTTGAAATTTGAAAAAATAGCTTGCAATTATTTTTTTTTGCATAATCCTCAAAATTTTTAATCAAACTATTAGTCAGTATTGTATTTTTATATATTACAAATTTCAAAAATGGTTCTCAGTACGTAGTGTAGGTGGCAGCACACATGATAATAATAAGATAAATGAATTAATCGTATGATTACAAGTAATCATGGATTATAATTTTGTTCCATATTAGTTTATATTAATTAACCATTTTTGAAATTTGTAATACATAAAAATACAATACTTACTAATAGTTTGATTAAAAATTTTGAGGATTATGAAAAAAAAAATAATTGCAAGCTATTTTTTCAAATTTCAAAATTTAGTAATTTTTAAATGGCTGTAACTAGTCTTTTTGTAAAGATAATCATACTTTGTCTTAGAGTTTTGTAAAGCTCAAAGACTCAACTTTGAGAATATGAAACGGTTTTTTGGAAAAAATTGCGTAAATTATGTGTAAATTCAATTTAAAACAAAAAATAATTTTTCCTATGTTAATTAAATGGGAAACTAAAATAAAAATAGCGACCCCTTAGATTTGAGCCATAGGGCTCATGTTTGGCGAGGATTTTTTTTTACATTAAATAGAGACATTTGAGGGGGTAAGAGTAAATCAGAAATTTTGTCTGAAGCACCCTTGTATACATATAGTGCAAAGGTATACTACTTTTCGTACTTTTCATTTCACTTCATACCTAAAAACCCCCAAATACTGAAAAGATTGAAATAACTCCTTAAAAACGTTTTAAACGGATTATATACCAAGTTAGGGATGGCCAACTGCAAAAGAATCCTAGATGAATAATTTAAAGTAAATTTTGTTTGAACGAGCCTCCAAGCATTGAAAAATTGGAAACTGACTGAAGCACATATTTGGATCTTATTCTATGAGATCTGTTCAAAAAGTGTCGCGAATTTTGTTTTTTGTTTTAATTATTTATTTATTCATAAATATCTATTTTGTCCCCTTCAAAGTAATCTTCACTAGATCTTAAATTCGAGTCTATTTACGCTAGAAAACATGAGTACTAACATAACACCACAAAAAAATCGATAATCGAACATAGGTACGTAACCTGCGGACATTCAAAATTCGCGAAACTTTTTTAACAAACCTCGTATATTCAACATGCATACTGCATCAAAGATTGTCCATTTTTTCGTATTGAGATATAATTTAAGAATACATGTTAAATCAGAATAATGATAAGGGATGAATGAAAATATTTTGAAGCCAGGTCCGACGTTTCGCCTATTGTTCTTAGGCTTTTTTGATGGATAGGTTAAAAATGGAAATAGAAATAAGTAAATAAAAATATCCCTTACATAGTAGCTGTGATTTAACATCTGGATTAAATTAAAGCAAGATATAGATATCATAATTTAAGAATACCAATCAAGATTTACTGCATCCTTCGGTTACGTTTTTCCTGGTCTATTTTTAGTATTGCTATATATAGTGGTAGTTTTATGAAAAATAGGAATATTTAGAAACATTACGACATTGTCGTCAAAAAGGAGGACATTCACATGCTGTACATGGTGGATTACTCATGAAATTGGCAATTGTGAACCATCCCAAATTTTTTATTGATGTAGAAAAATCAAACATCAAGCCGTAACTAACTTGGCACTGGTTTTACGGCTTTATCGAAGATAATATATTATTTCGAGCCGTCTCACCAAAAATGATGAATTAGGTCAAAGGGTTCAGATCATGTCGAGTCACAAGGGACTGACGAGTTACAAAGGGTGGTGTGGGAAGAGGGAGGGTGGTGGATGCCCCGAGGCGTAGCTCCAAGATGCGAGACCAAAGTTAGCAAAAACTGACAACTGACATCGTATCTTTCGTGCTAGCTTTTTACAATCGCCTTTCTTACTAGACCAGCAACCACTATGGTAGCTACGTAGTTTGCGTCTTACGATTAAGCTTTTTATTGTGATGCGTGGTCGAGGGTGGAAATAAAAGACATAAAAGCACTTTCTATACCACGTGTAAATTTTCTCTAAAAGACGACTTTTTGTCTTACGCAGTTTTCTTTTTAAAGAAAAGTGTTAGTTATATTTGTTTTCTTACTTTTTCACATGCGTAGATATAAAGTATAACTGTTAAATTATCCTGAAATGCATTATTAAATTGTTTAAGAAAGTTTTCTTCCGTAATTTAGATAAAATGAAATTCTGACACTAGGTACTACATATCACATCATCATCATCATAAGACCGTCAGTCCTAAGACTTGTTGGACACGCACCTCCACTTTTTCCTATCCTGAGCCAACATTCCCTAAAACTAGAACAACCTACATCCTTAACTATTTGCGAACAGTAATCTAATCTAGGTATACCTCTGATTCTCTTATTTCTGCTTCTAATAGGTACCTATGTCTCTGACTAAACCTTCATGCCTGAGGTGTCCTACTAACCTACCTCGTCTATTTCTTATTGACTTCCATAGGGTTCTCTGTTCTCTTATTCTTTCTAATACATCTTCATTTTTAATCTTCTCTATCCACGATATCACAGACCTATATATTTATCCAAGAAGGAGAAGGTACAAATGAGACCTGGCAGTCTAACGAATGCCTTCTCGATTAAAACTTGGTGGTTTCAAAGTAAAATAGTAATCGAAAATCACACATCGATCTGAATACGTGTTAACCAGAATGAGCCAAGTGTAAACAGTACTGGACAACATCCCAGCGCAAGGAGAAAATGAGTTCCTATGGGTTGATTTGACTGCATATGGACGGGACTTGTTATGCAGCAACATCAATGCCCGTCTCCTTTGGCCCGTAAATGGTCTCTTCTCCTCCAGAGCATTACTTAAATTGATCAGTTGGGTCTGGAAAGATTCAGCTGTAACCTTTCTCGTAGATCGTAATAAATAACTCATTTACAATTTCACCAGACACAGTAATGCTTTCATAACATGATTTTTTTTTCTAATTGATGATACTATGATGGCTGGTCTGAATCAACCCATGCTTTTCTGTATTTAGAATTTTTATACAAAATTGCCTTTTTGTCACCAGTAATGATTTTGGGAAAAGTATTCCTGTTATACGGAGAAATCAAAGTCATGCAGATGTTAACTCTTTGGGTTTTGTTTTCTCGCGTTAGTTTAGGACGAACCCATTGTTCTTCCACATCATGCCCATTGCCTGCAATCGAAGTGATATATTGGTTGGTGAATAACTCCTAACGCCAAACTCTTGCCGAGTCTGACATGGATTGTCGTCCAACAAAACTTGAAGTGCTTCATCTTCAAATTCTTTTACTGTCCCTGGACGAAAAGACTATAATTTCTGTCACGAATCTTTGTAAACCACTTTTTTACTGTTGAGAAACTCGTAGAATGTTCACCCAAAGTCGAATTCATCAATTTCCTCTTGTGAGTACCATGTTTTTTTTGTTTAGAAGTAGAATAGAATGCAATGGTGTAAATGTTGTTTGTCGACATCCACCTCTTGAAAAATTGATACACACGTGATGAGCGCTAGCAAACGACTAAACGACTAAAACTTGTGTCACGAAAACAACAAAGACTAAGCCGCATTTATCCAAAATTGCGAACGAATTGGATACGCTCAAGTATGCTTTCTAATACAACTCACTTCAGAGCAAAGTTTCTACTTGCACACTTCTGTAAACGTAACTAACACAATAATTACAAAAAACTTCAATTGTTTTTCAGCAATAACTTGGCCAAGCCCATGAGCAGATATCATCACGGTAAATTCCATAATTATTATAAAGGAAGAAGCTTTATAATTACCATTTTAGTTTCGCCTAATTAATTGGATGACCTATTAAAAACCTCGACATGTACATAAAAATGAAAGATTTTACTGTCAAACTCATTTTCTAATCGTTCTTCTGCTTGATGTTCGGTGCTTTAATGTTATAATTTTGTGAAATGATTTTGTCTTGATAAAATTATGACCTTTAAGTTTTGATCAAACTATTACAATACCTAACTCATTTTATAAGACTTTCAATTCAAGCTATTGATTCAACATTGGCAACTTTTGGTTAGTTGATAAAGTCTGCATGTGATTTCTGGCGGGATTATCTGCCGACAGTGATATGCATTAGAAAAATTACAGATTGTTGACGAGATAAAAGGTGAAATTTGGTAGATAAATCGCTGGCACTCTTCCGGTCGACGGCGCTTTTTGCGAAAACGTGGATGCGTGTGATAGAAGGGGATGCCTTCAGCAGCTAAACCGTCCATCCGAGGGATGACTGTGCAAGTCTGACCCTCAAAACGATAATGAATTGATCAGACGGAGCTTTCCCGACGGTCGGCAATCGCCACCACTACGACCATAACACCTCCGCTCCTGGCACGACCGAATGTTCCCGATTATTTTTCAAACCAACCGGGAGATGATCATCACACCAACACTTTTTACTCACGCTCTTTCCCCTGATGTAATTAGCCGAGAAAGCTACAGATATTTTCCGGTGGAATACCGAACAAAACGAATGCGCAGCCTACAACCCCCCCCACTCCCCACCAGACAATGCTTGCTTTAGAAAAAAAGCTCATTATCAAGGTCACACCCCTATTTAGCAGATACAAACAGCAATAATTGTGTGTAGTAGTTTCTTTTAGAATATTTTTGTAATATTTCATTAAACAAGATCGTCAAAATCAGAATATCTTATGAATAATGTACAGGGTGTTTATTAAACATAAAGCAAGACTTCAAGAAATTATTCCCTGGGTTATTCTAAGAATATGTTATCGAATTGAATATTTTCAAAATACTATATACATTGAGTTTACCGAGTACAAAAAAAGTATGTAAATCGTCTTCCGATTCCCAATCTCCATTGTTGTCGATCATGCCATTGTTCTTCTTCTAATCCTCTCTTTCTCTCTCATTCCTCTGTTAATCCCCTCGATCCAGCTTTTTCTGGATCTTCCCCTTTTTTCTTCTGCCGAACCGGTGTCCATAATAAAACTTGTGTTGATGTAGCACCTCGACCCCCATTCTCTGTACATGGTCGTACCATCTAAGTACTTCATTCATTCTTCTTATGGCTTCGATTATAACGTAAGGGACATCCATGATTTCTCTAATTCGTTCATTTCTAGACCTTCCAACGGCTCTTCTCTAGAAATCCATTTCTACCGCCTTAAATATTCTTTCCGGCCTGTCTTTTAGAGGTCAATTTTCACTAGCAAATTCTGTGCTTATTATTCTTAAAGACAGCTTGATCCCACAAAATACTGTTAATTGATGTTATGGCTTTCCGTCCCTCTGTCCGTCTCTCTATTATATTTCTTTTGCTAAAATTCCATCTTGAGTGATTTTTAAACCCAGATACTTACATATATTCTTGTCAGTACCATATACGTTTTATTCAGGTTCAAGAACGAGGTGTTACTGTTGCATCTAGACATATATATTCTGTTTTATCCCATATAACTTCTGGTCCCCTTTCACGATAATAAAAAAGGTGTTCGAAATTATAAAACTCAAACGCGTTTAGTCATAGCACTCTTTATGACGTTTATTAATAGTAGATCCTTTTGTACAGGGATGTTTCGATTAAAATCATTATATAACATTAGGGAACTTTAGTTAGATTTATTTTTATCTTTAATTGTTGTACGTTAATTTGATGTTAAGATGGTCAGAATCTTCAGTGAATTTCAGTTTCATTTAAATTTTGAATGAGTTATTTGGAACACATAACGTTCGTTATTCAGCGTCGTCAAGTATAAGGACGAACGTCGCCTTCTAGATACTCGACTTCCGCAAAATATTACGATCGTCCAAAAGATCCGAGTCGGCTCTGTAGGAGATTTATAAGAGAGGAAAAAGGATGCTATTTACGTCAGTGGTGGTGGTGGTGGTTGGTTGGTTGGGTCTCGCACCGACGTAAACGGCACTGCAGCGACGAATTTTAATCTACATGCACGAGCTTTTTAGCTTTAACTCACCCTCGCGAACTCGAGTACGAACTGTGCGATAAAAACATCTTGTAGCCAAGATTTACTTCTCCGGGCACATATTCAAATTATCAGCGAATTTGTTTCTCTTATTTTGAATCTTTAATGTTCTAAAAGTTTTAAATTCCTCCTGTTCGCGAAATAAATGTGCTTTCGGAATTTATCGTTTGAATACGACAAAGAGGGCTGTGATTCTGGCCCCTCTTCTCGACTTTTTCTATTTGTTCTTCCGTAGTTTTTGAACGACTTCACTGTTGCAATGAATATAAAACTTCGATCAAATGAGAACTCCAGTTCTTAATTTCATATCGTTGCAACCGAATTAAATGTAAAAAAAATTATCGGAACAACATAATATGGTAAACATGAAGGTTTCTAGTGTCTATCATACCAACAGTTTAGAAGTTCCTAATTTTATCAAGAATACTGTTATAGTCGCATCTACTAACTGGAAAGACACTTCACTCCCATGTCCCAAACTATTTGCGAGCAATAATCTNATTTATATTCAGTTGCAGGCAGGAAAGTTCCAAAAGTTACAAAACATATGAAATGTACGTAATTTACTGTTAATAAAGTAAGTTTTTGGAACAATTACAAGTCGCCGATCAATCGATCTTATAATGACGTTATCGTGAATTTGATGGCGTTGATTAATTATTCTGATAGGTACATGGCTCAACAGTTTTTACCACCCTCTTAATTAATCGTTTAATATTCGAATTCGAATGCGAAAATCTCCGTCACAGTTTTGACACAACCTAATCAAATCACATCAACCACTGTTTAGATCATGATTGAAATCAAAATATAATTGGATGCAGAAAATTCGAAATTATTAATGTATCTACAATTTACAATGTTATGGGAAAAGGGGTTACATAAAATAATTGAATATTATATAGGTACATGGTGAGTAGAGAAGAAAGCGTCAGTGTGAGGCTCGTTGACGTCTCAAAATTTAATATTATTCCAAAGTTATTCCGATAGTTGATAATTTTTCAAGAGTGCATATCTCAGGGACGTAATAGGCTTCTTTTTGATGTATCACACCTATGCGATTTTTGAATTCCGTATACCCGAAGAGCTTGAACTACCACCTGAACAGTGTTAGAATCAGTGATCTTCTACTTTCTTTTAATGTTTCTGTAATGACTCATTAAGAAAATATCACTAAGAAAAATTCTGACGGGGAGTAGCTCACGCGTAGAGATGAACAAACCAAGACAAAGACCAATACCAAACACTTCTAGCCGTGGTCTTGGTCTAAGTCTTGATCATTGCCTTAGTGTTGCGTGTTAAGTCTTGGTGTTGCTCATTTAATCTGATGCTTATGTTTTTTTTTATTCTATAAGCACCGACACATTAATTGTCTTACACGCTGACATGTTCTGTCATACATGCCAATTTGCCATGAGAACTCACCCTTCCTCCAATCCGTAAATTGTCCCTCCTACAAAGCATAAATTGACCTTTTAGCGAGCAAAATAGTACAAGTTACTTCATCATCATCATTAGGTCGTCAGTCCTAAGACTGGAGGTGTGTGTCCACCTCCACTCTTTCCTATCCTGAGCTAATCTTGCATTTCCCTAAAACTAGATCAACTTGTATCTATAACTATTTGCGAATAGTAATCTAATCTAGATCTACCCCAACCCCTCCTAACATCCGTTCAGCCTCTATTTTGTCTATACCTTCATGCCTGAGAAGGTGTCCTACTAACCTATGTCACCTATTTCTTATTGACTTCCATAGAGTCCTCTGTTCTCCTATTCTTTCTAATACCTCTTCATTTCTAGCCTTCTCTATCCACGGTATCCTAATCATTCACCTGTAACACCACATATCGAACGCTTCTAACCTTTTCTTTTTCCGCCGCGCACACTGTCCATGTTTCGCACCCGTACAAATTACATAAAAGGAATAAAGCAAATCAATGGTGAAGTTTCTTTTTTTTTTATATTTACTCCTAAAATCTAGTAAAGGAAACTGAAAATTTCAAATACTCAAAACTGTTTGTTTCAAGAAAAGAATATATTAAAATTGCTTCAAATAGTTTAACTCATAAATCTACCGGAAGTAATAATTTTTCGTTTAGTTTTGGTGATTTGGTCTTGGTTTTTCATATTATGTCTTGAGTTTAGTCTTATTCCTATTTGTTCACTCTTGGTTTAGGACTGGACCTGGTATAAAGACAGTCCTGCTCCAAGACTGTAAGACCAAAATAAATTTTATGATATTTTTACCCACCTCAGCCAGAAACTGAAATTTTCTTGGGTACCAATAGCCATCATATTCATCTAAACAAAAATCTCAAAAGCACTTAATTTGATCAAAGCAATAAAAGAATTTTTGCATCATTAAATAAAGACGCCGCATAAATTTGAATTAAGCAACACGCTTTCAGTTGTGTGAAATTGAAAACTTTAGGTTTTAAACTTTACGTTATATCGGGTTAAGTAGATATTCCAGGTGATCCAATATACGGACCAGAATTTTAAGTGCATCTGCTTTGGTATATTCTGACCCATCCGTAATTAAGTCTCTGTCATACCTAGACATTTTAGTAGGTCTATAAAAGACATCGAAGTAACTGTAAAGTAATATAAAATTACATTAATGCATTAGAAAGGCTTTTCTTATTTTACGTTCATCTAACGATAAGTTTTAGATATGTCGGACACATCCACCAAAAAGAAATTCTGTTTTCTATTTTCTCAATTTCATTCATAAAGCTAGAATAATTATTTATTCGTGTCATTTATAACAAGTACAACTTATTGAAAAGAGCTTTTGTTAAAAATTACTAAAACACGAAAAATATATAAAAACAAAAAATGTGAAGTTATTCTTATTCTTGCCAGAGTTATTTTGGTTCACGTTATTCGTCACGCCGCATCCAAAACCGATATTTGAGTGACAATTGAGACACGTGTGTCACTTTTTTCTGAACAACCTAAAATTCGACCTGTGCTTTTCTTGTACATTGAAAACATCGAAAAAATAATGAATGTGCAACGAACTAGCAAATCTAATTTCGCTACCATGCAAAATTTCCTATAGGTTGCATTTTGCCGAAACTGCTGTAATTTGTGTTATTTCTACATTTTTTCCCTATTTTTTTTAAACCTAAAATAACTGAACGCACTTATGCAAATATTGAAACATACTTACAATAAACACCAAATACAATAATTTCTACTTTGAATTTTGCTGTTGGCAATGGATGTTATTTAAACCAGGAAGTAAACGCGTGTTATATTAGATAATATTTGTTTTAAAGTTACCAGGGCTGCTCCAAGTCGAAAAGCAGGAGATTGTCATAAACAAGATGCTCGTATGAAATCAATATGAATAAGTTGAGATAATTATTTTGTCTATATAAATATTCAAGTTGGTTTTCGCGAGGCAATCACCTATACAAAAAAAAAATACAGGAACAATTCAAGATTCGAATTGTCATTAAGTATTTTTTGATGACAGCAACAATATGTAGAAAATATCGTATCGTCTCGCATGAAATGGAAATGGAAATTCATCAATTTTTTCCATTTAAATATCAGGAATGCTCCCATTATTATATGATAAAATTACACTGTTTATCTAAATATTTAGTAGGTTGGTAATACTTTGTAACTTTTCTCCTTTTCGTTCAAANAATCGCCTTTCTTACTAGACCAGCAACCACTATGGTAGCTACGTAGTTTGCGTCTTACGATTAAGCTTTTTATTGTGATGCGTGGTCGAGGGTGGAAATAAAAGACATAAAAGCACTTTCTATACCACGTGTAAATTTTCTCTAAAAGACGACTTTTTGTCTTACGCAGTTTTCTTTTTAAAGAAAAGTGTTAGTTATATTTGTTTTCTTACTTTTTCACATGCGTAGATATAAAGTATAACTGTTAAATTATCCTGAAATGCATTATTAAATTGTTTAAGAAAGTTTTCTTCCGTAATTTAGATAAAATGAAATTCTGACACTAGGTACTACATATCACATCATCATCATCATAAGACCGTCAGTCCTAAGACTTGTTGGACACGCACCTCCACTTTTTCCTATCCTGAGCCAACATTCCCTAAAACTAGAACAACCTACATCCTTAACTATTTGCGAACAGTAATCTAATCTAGGTATACCTCTGATTCTCTTATTTCTGCTTCTAATAGGTACCTATGTCTCTGACTAAACCTTCATGCCTGAGGTGTCCTACTAACCTACCTCGTCTATTTCTTATTGACTTCCATAGGGTTCTCTGTTCTCTTATTCTTTCTAATACATCTTCATTTTTAATCTTCTCTATCCACGATATCACAGACCTATATATTTATCCAAGAAGGAGAAGGTACAAATGAGACCTGGCAGTCTAACGAATGCCTTCTCGATTAAAACTTGGTGGTTTCAAAGTAAAATAGTAATCGAAAATCACACATCGATCTGAATACGTGTTAACCAGAATGAGCCAAGTGTAAACAGTACTGGACAACATCCCAGCGCAAGGAGAAAATGAGTTCCTATGGGTTGATTTGACTGCATATGGACGGGACTTGTTATGCAGCAACATCAATGCCCGTCTCCTTTGGCCCGTAAATGGTCTCTTCTCCTCCAGAGCATTACTTAAATTGATCAGTTGGGTCTGGAAAGATTCAGCTGTAACCTTTCTCGTAGATCGTAATAAATAACTCATTTACAATTTCACCAGACACAGTAATGCTTTCATAACATGATTTTTTTTTCTAATTGATGATACTATGATGGCTGGTCTGAATCAACCCATGCTTTTCTGTATTTAGAATTTTTATACAAAATTGCCTTTTTGTCACCAGTAATGATTTTGGGAAAAGTATTCCTGTTATACGGAGAAATCAAAGTCATGCAGATGTTAACTCTTTGGGTTTTGTTTTCTCGCGTTAGTTTAGGACGAACCCATTGTTCTTCCACATCATGCCCATTGCCTGCAATCGAAGTGATATATTGGTTGGTGAATAACTCCTAACGCCAAACTCTTGCCGAGTCTGACATGGATTGTCGTCCAACAAAACTTGAAGTGCTTCATCTTCAAATTCTTTTACTGTCCCTGGACGAAAAGACTATAATTTCTGTCACGAATCTTTGTAAACCACTTTTTTACTGTTGAGAAACTCGTAGAATGTTCACCCAAAGTCGAATTCATCAATTTCCTCTTGTGAGTACCATGTTTTTTTTGTTTAGAAGTAGAATAGAATGCAATGGTGTAAATGTTGTTTGTCGACATCCACCTCTTGAAAAATTGATACACACGTGATGAGCGCTAGCAAACGACTAAACGACTAAAACTTGTGTCACGAAAACAACAAAGACTAAGCCGCATTTATCCAAAATTGCGAACGAATTGGATACGCTCAAGTATGCTTTCTAATACAACTCACTTCAGAGCAAAGTTTCTACTTGCACACTTCTGTAAACGTAACTAACACAATAATTACAAAAAACTTCAATTGTTTTTCAGCAATAACTTGGCCAAGCCCATGAGCAGATATCATCACGGTAAATTCCATAATTATTATAAAGGAAGAAGCTTTATAATTACCATTTTAGTTTCGCCTAATTAATTGGATGACCTATTAAAAACCTCGACATGTACATAAAAATGAAAGATTTTACTGTCAAACTCATTTTCTAATCGTTCTTCTGCTTGATGTTCGGTGCTTTAATGTTATAATTTTGTGAAATGATTTTGTCTTGATAAAATTATGACCTTTAAGTTTTGATCAAACTATTACAATACCTAACTCATTTTATAAGACTTTCAATTCAAGCTATTGATTCAACATTGGCAACTTTTGGTTAGTTGATAAAGTCTGCATGTGATTTCTGGCGGGATTATCTGCCGACAGTGATATGCATTAGAAAAATTACAGATTGTTGACGAGATAAAAGGTGAAATTTGGTAGATAAATCGCTGGCACTCTTCCGGTCGACGGCGCTTTTTGCGAAAACGTGGATGCGTGTGATAGAAGGGGATGCCTTCAGCAGCTAAACCGTCCATCCGAGGGATGACTGTGCAAGTCTGACCCTCAAAACGATAATGAATTGATCAGACGGAGCTTTCCCGACGGTCGGCAATCGCCACCACTACGACCATAACACCTCCGCTCCTGGCACGACCGAATGTTCCCGATTATTTTTCAAACCAACCGGGAGATGATCATCACACCAACACTTTTTACTCACGCTCTTTCCCCTGATGTAATTAGCCGAGAAAGCTACAGATATTTTCCGGTGGAATACCGAACAAAACGAATGCGCAGCCTACAACCCCCCCCACTCCCCACCAGACAATGCTTGCTTTAGAAAAAAAGCTCATTATCAAGGTCACACCCCTATTTAGCAGATACAAACAGCAATAATTGTGTGTAGTAGTTTCTTTTAGAATATTTTTGTAATATTTCATTAAACAAGATCGTCAAAATCAGAATATCTTATGAATAATGTACAGGGTGTTTATTAAACATAAAGCAAGACTTCAAGAAATTATTCCCTGGGTTATTCTAAGAATATGTTATCGAATTGAATATTTTCAAAATACTATATACATTGAGTTTACCGAGTACAAAAAAAGTATGTAAATCGTCTTCCGATTCCCAATCTCCATTGTTGTCGATCATGCCATTGTTCTTCTTCTAATCCTCTCTTTCTCTCTCATTCCTCTGTTAATCCCCTCGATCCAGCTTTTTCTGGATCTTCCCCTTTTTTCTTCTGCCGAACCGGTGTCCATAATAAAACTTGTGTTGATGTAGCACCTCGACCCCCATTCTCTGTACATGGTCGTACCATCTAAGTACTTCATTCATTCTTCTTATGGCTTCGATTATAACGTAAGGGACATCCATGATTTCTCTAATTCGTTCATTTCTAGACCTTCCAACGGCTCTTCTCTAGAAATCCATTTCTACCGCCTTAAATATTCTTTCCGGCCTGTCTTTTAGAGGTCAATTTTCACTAGCAAATTCTGTGCTTATTATTCTTAAAGACAGCTTGATCCCACAAAATACTGTTAATTGATGTTATGGCTTTCCGTCCCTCTGTCCGTCTCTCTATTATATTTCTTTTGCTAAAATTCCATCTTGAGTGATTTTTAAACCCAGATACTTACATATATTCTTGTCAGTACCATATACGTTTTATTCAGGTTCAAGAACGAGGTGTTACTGTTGCATCTAGACATATATATTCTGTTTTATCCCATATAACTTCTGGTCCCCTTTCACGATAATAAAAAAGGTGTTCGAAATTATAAAACTCAAACGCGTTTAGTCATAGCACTCTTTATGACGTTTATTAATAGTAGATCCTTTTGTACAGGGATGTTTCGATTAAAATCATTATATAACATTAGGGAACTTTAGTTAGATTTATTTTTATCTTTAATTGTTGTACGTTAATTTGATGTTAAGATGGTCAGAATCTTCAGTGAATTTCAGTTTCATTTAAATTTTGAATGAGTTATTTGGAACACATAACGTTCGTTATTCAGCGTCGTCAAGTATAAGGACGAACGTCGCCTTCTAGATACTCGACTTCCGCAAAATATTACGATCGTCCAAAAGATCCGAGTCGGCTCTGTAGGAGATTTATAAGAGAGGAAAAAGGATGCTATTTACGTCAGTGGTGGTGGTGGTGGTTGGTTGGTTGGGTCTCGCACCGACGTAAACGGCACTGCAGCGACGAATTTTAATCTACATGCACGAGCTTTTTAGCTTTAACTCACCCTCGCGAACTCGAGTACGAACTGTGCGATAAAAACATCTTGTAGCCAAGATTTACTTCTCCGGGCACATATTCAAATTATCAGCGAATTTGTTTCTCTTATTTTGAATCTTTAATGTTCTAAAAGTTTTAAATTCCTCCTGTTCGCGAAATAAATGTGCTTTCGGAATTTATCGTTTGAATACGACAAAGAGGGCTGTGATTCTGGCCCCTCTTCTCGACTTTTTCTATTTGTTCTTCCGTAGTTTTTGAACGACTTCACTGTTGCAATGAATATAAAACTTCGATCAAATGAGAACTCCAGTTCTTAATTTCATATCGTTGCAACCGAATTAAATGTAAAAAAAATTATCGGAACAACATAATATGGTAAACATGAAGGTTTCTAGTGTCTATCATACCAACAGTTTAGAAGTTCCTAATTTTATCAAGAATACTGTTATAGTCGCATCTACTAACTGGAAAGACACTTCACTCCCATGTCCCAAACTATTTGCGAGCAATAATCTATTCTAAGTCTCCCTTTGCTCATGTTAATTCCTGTATCTGCTTTTAGTGGGTATATCTTTAGCTAGCCTTCATGTGTCAAAAGATGCTTATTCTGTACAACGCTAGACAAATGAAATTATCTCGGAAGTTAGCTTTGTAAAATGACAAACTTCTCACAGCAATTCCAAGTTTCTCTTTCGGCGCAAATGCTTTGAATCATAAAGTAGAATAAGGCAACCCGAACGAAGTGATCTTGTAGTGGCAATGCCTTTTCATTTATATGATAATGGACATGGCAGTTTCCTGCTTTATTCTGTTATCACTCTGGCTCCTGCGCGCTTGCTGCATTTAGGTCATGTTGTTACCATAGCAATATTTGAAGTCAACTTCAAGGAAGATGCCATAATGTGTACTTTTATCATAGACATAGAGAATGGACTGAGCAATACCCTAAGGAAATTGACCACTCTCTAGAAAGAGATAAAACGATCATGCGGTCATGTCTGCCCTAGACAAAAATTTTTAGTCTCTCAGAGTCTTTCAGAGTCTCTGAGAGCGTCTCTCACAGTCTCTCAGTTATTGCCTAGTGTTTTTATGGATTTTTATGGATCTCCCACAGTCTCTGTATGAGAGACTCGAACGATAAAATTGTTAATTCAGAGATTAGACTCACTCGTCCAGAGATTCGAGTCTCTCGTTCAGAGACTGGATACGAAATGAGGATCTCTCTATGAGCAACTGAAGTTTTTTTGACAGTCTCTCGACGGTCTCTCTTAACGACACCAGAGAGCCTCGATGAGAGACGGAGACTCGAGTTTCGCTTTCAGAGACTCTGAGAGACTGAATAGTTTTATCTCGGGTAACTCTTTCCCTTTTCCTTTATCTCATTTTTCCGTCCCTGCAACACTGTGATGTGTATGTATAGACGACCATTGGCCGCCAACGAAATCATGGCCTTCCAATTTTAAAAACTGTGTTAAAATAATTCAGTCCACAACTCATAACTGTTAATTGACATACGTGTGAGAGTTACCAGTCATGTACGTACGTAGTTTAAGAGCAATTTGAAAGTTATTAGCCGTGGTTAGTGGAGAAGTGCGAAGCGCGTCGTCGAGCGACGGTGTGGCGCGTCGCGACGTTACAAGCAAGCTGCTTGCCTCGGGGTGCTGACAGCTTTGCTCTGCTGGTGTGGATTTATGGTGCCATAACTTCGCCCCAGTCGTAAACGTGTTCGTTTTCCAGTTGCACGTGTTCTTCTTGCTCGGCAGATTTGCAAATTTAGCAACGACATTGAGGTGATAAGGGGCTCTCAATGTGAGAACTGCTTTAAAAAATGAACATCTATATCAAAAGGTTGACCTTGCAAAAAGGCGAAATCAACACAAGAAAATGCTCGTCATTTATTTGCACACAAACAAAATTATTATTTCAAATGTCATGTCATTTGCTCCATTTTTTTTTTAATTGCGATTACCATATGAAATCTAACTGTGCAGAGATGAAATAAATGCTGAATCTGGTTAAAAGATTTGAGCCAATACGTTCAATACTAATTTCTGTTTTATTTTTTATAAAAACATTTATTATTGTGCGTTTCTGTTATTAAGCACAATAAAGCTCACATAAAAATTAAAAGACGTTTACAATGTAAAATGGATCTATTTTACAGTGGTCCCTAAAGCAATAAAATTTTGAAAAGATATATTAACTCCTTTGGTCGGATGACTGACAAGTCTTAAAGAGGGTGGTCCTAGCTTTATCTAGTGATAATTTTAAGGGTCAATAATCCTTCTTATGACTATTTTTGCAGCTTTGACAACACCGCTACAAAAGCTCCCAAACTAGACTGAGCATCGTAGGTGCAAGTAGTTAACAGAATTTAAAACGTGTTTCATTTGAATAGTGCCATAACAGGCAATTCTAGATAGGAGTAGGCAAGGACGGCAACTTCATGACAGTTTTAATGCTTCAAGCGCCACTATAAAATTGACAGACTATATGTATGCTGGAACCAATCTGCAGAATTAATTTAATTTGTTTACTATACGGGAAGAAGGTGTGCCAACCTACCTTAAAATTTTATATTACATATAAAAAAATTATGAGTGCTGTCAGCACAGGGCAAAGTAGTATTACGTAGTTAGTTTCAGCAATTTCTTATGCTGAAGTGTACGATGTGTTGCATATCTATTTACAAACAATTCCCATTAAATTGTAATCATTGATTACTATACATCTATTAAAAACCATAATGGCCGATATCAGTGACAATGCGACAACAATTGAAAAAGAATGATGGCCGACAACTGCAACAATTAGAAAAAATGATGGCTGACACAACGTCATAGTAGAGCAATAAAAATGGCCGGGGTAGGAAGAAGAACTAGTTTACATAATAATAATTTATCTGGTCAAATTATGAAGACGAAATCGATAATAAACTATCGGCAAAGAGTGAAAGAGAAACAAGCACAATATTACATAATATGTAAAAAAACAGTAACAAAAATTCCTTTTGGTCCATTTTGCATTTCGAATCTAAACCGGTTATAAATATAAAATATAAATTCAAATATTTATATTCAGTTGCAGGCAGGAAAGTTCCAAAAGTTACAAAACATATGAAATGTACGTAATTTACTGTTAATAAAGTAAGTTTTTGGAACAATTACAAGTCGCCGATCAATCGATCTTATAATGACGTTATCGTGAATTTGATGGCGTTGATTAATTATTCTGATAGGTACATGGCTCAACAGTTTTTACCACCCTCTTAATTAATCGTTTAATATTCGAATTCGAATGCGAAAATCTCCGTCACAGTTTTGACACAACCTAATCAAATCACATCAACCACTGTTTAGATCATGATTGAAATCAAAATATAATTGGATGCAGAAAATTCGAAATTATTAATGTATCTACAATTTACAATGTTATGGGAAAAGGGGTTACATAAAATAATTGAATATTATATAGGTACATGGTGAGTAGAGAAGAAAGCGTCAGTGTGAGGCTCGTTGACGTCTCAAAATTTAATATTATTCCAAAGTTATTCCGATAGTTGATAATTTTTCAAGAGTGCATATCTCAGGGACGTAATAGGCTTCTTTTTGATGTATCACACCTATGCGATTTTTGAATTCCGTATACCCGAAGAGCTTGAACTACCACCTGAACAGTGTTAGAATCAGTGATCTTCTACTTTCTTTTAATGTTTCTGTAATGACTCATTAAGAAAATATCACTAAGAAAAATTCTGACGGGGAGTAGCTCACGCGTAGAGATGAACAAACCAAGACAAAGACCAATACCAAACACTTCTAGCCGTGGTCTTGGTCTAAGTCTTGATCATTGCCTTAGTGTTGCGTGTTAAGTCTTGGTGTTGCTCATTTAATCTGATGCTTATGTTTTTTTTTATTCTATAAGCACCGACACATTAATTGTCTTACACGCTGACATGTTCTGTCATACATGCCAATTTGCCATGAGAACTCACCCTTCCTCCAATCCGTAAATTGTCCCTCCTACAAAGCATAAATTGACCTTTTAGCGAGCAAAATAGTACAAGTTACTTCATCATCATCATTAGGTCGTCAGTCCTAAGACTGGAGGTGTGTGTCCACCTCCACTCTTTCCTATCCTGAGCTAATCTTGCATTTCCCTAAAACTAGATCAACTTGTATCTATAACTATTTGCGAATAGTAATCTAATCTAGATCTACCCCAACCCCTCCTAACATCCGTTCAGCCTCTATTTTGTCTATACCTTCATGCCTGAGAAGGTGTCCTACTAACCTATGTCACCTATTTCTTATTGACTTCCATAGAGTCCTCTGTTCTCCTATTCTTTCTAATACCTCTTCATTTCTAGCCTTCTCTATCCACGGTATCCTAATCATTCACCTGTAACACCACATATCGAACGCTTCTAACCTTTTCTTTTTCCGCCGCGCACACTGTCCATGTTTCGCACCCGTACAAATTACATAAAAGGAATAAAGCAAATCAATGGTGAAGTTTCTTTTTTTTTTATATTTACTCCTAAAATCTAGTAAAGGAAACTGAAAATTTCAAATACTCAAAACTGTTTGTTTCAAGAAAAGAATATATTAAAATTGCTTCAAATAGTTTAACTCATAAATCTACCGGAAGTAATAATTTTTCGTTTAGTTTTGGTGATTTGGTCTTGGTTTTTCATATTATGTCTTGAGTTTAGTCTTATTCCTATTTGTTCACTCTTGGTTTAGGACTGGACCTGGTATAAAGACAGTCCTGCTCCAAGACTGTAAGACCAAAATAAATTTTATGATATTTTTACCCACCTCAGCCAGAAACTGAAATTTTCTTGGGTACCAATAGCCATCATATTCATCTAAACAAAAATCTCAAAAGCACTTAATTTGATCAAAGCAATAAAAGAATTTTTGCATCATTAAATAAAGACGCCGCATAAATTTGAATTAAGCAACACGCTTTCAGTTGTGTGAAATTGAAAACTTTAGGTTTTAAACTTTACGTTATATCGGGTTAAGTAGATATTCCAGGTGATCCAATATACGGACCAGAATTTTAAGTGCATCTGCTTTGGTATATTCTGACCCATCCGTAATTAAGTCTCTGTCATACCTAGACATTTTAGTAGGTCTATAAAAGACATCGAAGTAACTGTAAAGTAATATAAAATTACATTAATGCATTAGAAAGGCTTTTCTTATTTTACGTTCATCTAACGATAAGTTTTAGATATGTCGGACACATCCACCAAAAAGAAATTCTGTTTTCTATTTTCTCAATTTCATTCATAAAGCTAGAATAATTATTTATTCGTGTCATTTATAACAAGTACAACTTATTGAAAAGAGCTTTTGTTAAAAATTACTAAAACACGAAAAATATATAAAAACAAAAAATGTGAAGTTATTCTTATTCTTGCCAGAGTTATTTTGGTTCACGTTATTCGTCACGCCGCATCCAAAACCGATATTTGAGTGACAATTGAGACACGTGTGTCACTTTTTTCTGAACAACCTAAAATTCGACCTGTGCTTTTCTTGTACATTGAAAACATCGAAAAAATAATGAATGTGCAACGAACTAGCAAATCTAATTTCGCTACCATGCAAAATTTCCTATAGGTTGCATTTTGCCGAAACTGCTGTAATTTGTGTTATTTCTACATTTTTTCCCTATTTTTTTTAAACCTAAAATAACTGAACGCACTTATGCAAATATTGAAACATACTTACAATAAACACCAAATACAATAATTTCTACTTTGAATTTTGCTGTTGGCAATGGATGTTATTTAAACCAGGAAGTAAACGCGTGTTATATTAGATAATATTTGTTTTAAAGTTACCAGGGCTGCTCCAAGTCGAAAAGCAGGAGATTGTCATAAACAAGATGCTCGTATGAAATCAATATGAATAAGTTGAGATAATTATTTTGTCTATATAAATATTCAAGTTGGTTTTCGCGAGGCAATCACCTATACAAAAAAAAAATACAGGAACAATTCAAGATTCGAATTGTCATTAAGTATTTTTTGATGACAGCAACAATATGTAGAAAATATCGTATCGTCTCGCATGAAATGGAAATGGAAATTCATCAATTTTTTCCATTTAAATATCAGGAATGCTCCCATTATTATATGATAAAATTACACTGTTTATCTAAATATTTAGTAGGTTGGTAATACTTTGTAACTTTTCTCCTTTTCGTTCAAACTCTTTACACCTTGACAAGCTTTTAAGAGAAGTATATGCATACATGCAGGTGGTTATTAATTGTTATGTCTATTGTAAAAATTAATACGTGTTTCTTCCTTTAAAATATGTAATTAAGGACAATCTCCAAAAGGAACAAGAAAGAGAAAATAAATAAGATATTTACTACAAAAAGCTACATTATAAATATGTGGACAACGGTAAAATCTAATGCTAAATCTGAAATGCCTGAATGAACACTTTCTAATCTTTTTCCTAACGGTAAGTACGTATTTATGTATAGGTAAGTAATGCCATGCACCTTAATGACTTTAAACTCTTTGTTATTAACGTAGGTATTTACATATCATTCATTGAGCGAGTAGTTTTCTCAAAATTTCTAAATATTTTGAGAGAAAATCCACTAATTCATAGATTCGCTTATACTAAAAATTCCATTACGAAATAGATAAGAAAACATTTTTCGAAATGCACATGGTTCATATCTACATATAATTACATATAATATAAGTACATCGTTTACCTTTATATGAACCACATTTCAAAGTGCTCCAGCATCTAGCATCTCGTCCAGATTTGGCACTTACTGATTTTTCAAAAATAGCAAAATTAATGGTAATAAAGGGATTTAATGAAAACGTTGAGACAATTTATTAAATACTTAATAAGCTACTAAATAAATAATCGCTACTAACTAAGGAATGGACGTGAAGAGATTGCCTTGAAGTTCGAAACTATGGCACTGTACGAATTAATAATTTCTATTTTCTACTTATATTTCTCTGTGAATTGAGGAGACGAATTTCAACGTTGGTTTTTTTAATGTCTTTACTGTTTCATGATTCTAGTTCCCAACAATACCGTTATACTACTAAATACCAAAGCTTTATCTCAGAGAAAAAACATTCTTACGTTTTATTCTCACTAGTTAATATTGGTGGGAAGAATTCCCTCCATCGTAGGGCGGAAGGTCCACCTCAGCCTTCTTTAGAACTCACAAGAATTAGTTGGTAGTTGTGACTAGGGAGGTAGATAAGAGAGATGAGCATGTTGGAAACAAAACTAAAAGAGTGTTTGTGGAATATTATTTTCCATCAAAATCCCAGGAAATCTTTGAAAAACTTGGACTAAGATTGACAGTACTTTCCTATATAATGAATTGTAATCTAGTACCCCACTAGGCTATGGTGTAATGCTATATCTCTGATACCTGATGACGATTCTAAGAGCTTTTGAAGATCAACAGTAATAATTACTAATGGTACATCTGATCCTTAATCATTCTTCGATTCCAAATAGTGTCTGTGATCCTTGAAATCAATTGCAGGTACCGTAGATATTTGGAAAATTTTTGAAAGTCAATAGCATTTCTGATACAAAACAATTCTTAAAACCTAAAATGATCTAAATATCTAAAATCGATATCAGAAGTAAATACTATATCAAACTAAAGGAAGTAACTTACAGCAAAACATTTTAATCTAAATCATTGTAACTTCAATTTGTTTTGGAGAAAATTTTCAGGCTCTATAAATCTATATAATTTTCAGCCCTTCCACTACATTATGCATTAACCTCGATGCAGTATCTACACTGAACCTTATTTTCCTTTTAATGTTAATAAATAGAATCATCATCATATTACTCCGTTGACTGACGATTGTGTAGTACATAAAAATTGATAATTTATTATCTTGACAAATACAAGGCGATAGGACAACGCTTAACATGATTTTGGGCTGATTTTGCGTCCCGTACAAGCTGACATTGCAAACGAGTAGGTCTGAAGTAGATGGGTGCAAGTTACAAAAACCTGAAAACTTCCACATATTTTCAACGAGGAGGGCGAGGAGACGGCACTGTTGTAAAAGGGACGCCTTGTACTCTTTGTCTCTTCCTCCAAAATTAATAACATCCTTCACACTAACTCCAGTGCTTCATATGGCTCAGTCGCCAAAAACTCTCTCAAAAGGAACAATAAAACGGGGTTAGAATGTTGCATGTCTTCATTTCAAATTTGAATTATAGATAAAAATTTCAAAAGATTGTTATGCCGAATATATTCTACATGCGTATGGGTAGGTTAGGTATAGTATATTTTTTTCACCGGATAGGAAGCTTCGTAATTCCTTCATGAAAAAAAAGAAGATAGCTATCCCATTAGCCAATTACGCACGTACTGTTCGACTGCACCGTCATCTTCAAATCTTTCTCCTCCTAATGCCACCATCAGTGGACCAAACATATGGTAGTTACATGGTAACAAGTCCGGACTGTACGGTGGCTGTTCAAAAGTTGCCAATGTAATTTAGTCAACTTATCATGAGTTGCAACTGCTGTATGCGATCGTGTATTATTGTACAGAAGGAGGACACCGCGAATTGGTTGCTGGCGTCGTTTGATGCTATAAGCGGTCTTGGCCTCATCCAGTAATAAGCAATAAGTCGTAGTCACTGTCCGTTGATCATGTAGGAAATCTACCAATAGTACCTTTTAAGTTCCAGAATCCTGTAGTATCCCCTTCTTTTTCAAAACGATTCAGAAGTCACTGACAGATGACTTTCCCCACATTTCTTTGTGCTTCGCTGAGAAGACGGGGAACCCAACTTACCGACACCTTTCTGTATCCCAGAATATTCGATGGAATGGTATGAACACTTCCAACACTTATACCTACTTCTGATGCAGTCTTGACAACAGTAATGTTTTGATCGCCTTCCCAAAGCACACGCACGACCTGAAGATTGACACTTCTCGCCAGGCGCCGTTTATAGCTTTGATTTTCCACTTGATCACGACCGTTTCGAAACCTTTTGGCACAATCGAACAGTTGGGTTTTACCCAAAGTAGCATCACTGAAGTGTACTTGAAGTCTCTTTAAAATTTCATTGGATTTTACACCTTCCTTGGTGAGAAAACGGATGATTCCACATTGTTCAACAGATGCAGATACTTGTCGTTTACTCATGGTTATTTCTCTATGGTGGACGCTGCACTGGTCACGTCATTATATGAGTTAAATGAACTAAATTCCGGTTTATACTTGAATGACCCTCGTACAATGCAGTTTTTTTATTTTCCATCAGAATTATGACTATTGAATTATTAACGGTATATAATGTTCACCATGTACCTACACTAATACGTCTGAATCGCTAGTTTAACGTAAGAACTACAAAAGGTTGCAGAAGCGACTAAATAATCGTGATTTCTGAAATATTTAATTATTGTGGATATTAACAAGTAACTGGCATAAAGTGATGTTACGTATAGTGTATGGAAGCAGGGTTTTCATTTTATTTTATGGAAAAGTTCTGGTTAACCAATTACACCCTGGATAGAGAAGAGGGATTAGAATGAATAGGAGAACAGAGGACTTTATGGAAGTCAACAAGAAATAGGCCAGATAGGTTGGTAGGATACTTTTTCAGGCATGAAGGATTACTCAGAGACATATTAGAAGCAGAAACAGGAGTTGAGGTAGATCCACAAATTTAAGGAAATGTGAAGATTAGCTCAGGATAGGAAAGAGTGGAGGTGCGTGTCCAACCAGTCTTAGGACTGACGAGCTTATGATGATGATGAAAGAAACTTGTATAAGCGAAAAGCCACAAAAATGTATATCCATTGTCAGTGTTTTTTATGTACTTCCAAGTTGTAAAACAAATTGCGCGAGAATTTCTATTTATATCTACACACAATACTAATAGAATTGTATGCAAGCATGTTCACATACATATATACATATACGTATGTATATACATTACACAAGTGGCCCTTTTGGCCCTGTTTCTGTCACGGTGTCATGATAAAGGAAGCGTAATAGTGTGAAGTGTCGTTGGGAATAGCGGCCGCAAGAACAACGGCCATCTAGATTATGGATGCTAATAGAATGACCACTGACCGCGACTGGATCCAGTCCATTCCTTTAAACCCCATCGGGGGTTTGGTTGGGGTAAGCGCGCCTTACCCCGACAAGCCGGAAACAAAAACGGTCCCGAACAGTTTCCTTTTTGCTCTCTCGGCACGCTACTTACATTGCTGCTGTACAGATCGGACCTTTGATAACGAGAATAATTGAGAGAGAGCGAAATATACATTTTCACGTACGTATACATATATACAGGGAAGGATAGATAGAGATGGGAATGTGGCGGATTCGAACATCGAATTTGTTCGTGAAATTGATAAAAGTTACCAGGAATAACGAACGCCAAGGGGAGATAAGGGTGTTCAACTTTTTCGTACAAACTGGAGTTGCGATTTCACTTCTCAAGTTAATAAAATGTAATTTATGATCATATAACGATAGTGGAATTCGTGACGATTCTGTATATTAAACCAGTCCAGTCCATTCTTTGAATATTAACAATTATATCACTTATAAATTCTGAATAATTGTATTTATTGGTTAAAGAAACATTTAAGACAAATTTCCTAAACACACTTCGTTGATGAATATCAAAAATTGAAAATCCATGAAATACCATTTGAATGTCTTTCCAAAAAGGTATCAGTCAACTCCCAGTCAGCGGGTCCTATTCGGAAAAATTCAATAAAATTGAATTCGTTATTCCAAAAGAAACTTTCTAAAATAAATTCAAATTAGTATGTACATATTTTTAATTTATATAATGAAAATAATCCTCGATTGGTTAATTTACATACTTACTTAAAATTCCGTCCTTCTTCACAACAACCCTTTTCATCAAAATCAACCTCTCCTTAATACTTGACAGAACCTCCTTCCATGCTAGCCAGACGTTAAATGAGGTCTCGTTTCGAAAAACAAAATAACATAATCCGCTTCTTATTTTCCTCGGAGAAGAAGGTTACGCGCCCGGTTTTAAAAATCGTTTAAAATGTGAATTGAAACGGTCTCCCCTCGTCCTCCCACCCTTCCCTGCCGAGACCGTTGCCTTCAAGCGCATTCAATTTAATTTTGATACCGAGCATTAAAACGGCAAACGAGAATAAAAATATTCCAATACAACACGAGCCGTGTCGCGGAGGGTTGCGCGCCGTCGAGGGGCTGTTGGGGAGACGGGGGGGTGGGTCGATTCCGATCGCTGAATGCTGAGGGAGGCGCGTACAAAACTTTTTGATTGACAGCTTCGTCTGTCCAATCACGAGGCCGGAATTCTGATGAGGAACACGTCAATCATGCAACACTACCCTGTCAAGGATAAATTTTGCTCCCTTGTGGCACCACTACCGCATCACCAGCCGTTTACCAATTCCCACTAAGACCTAGTTACTGAAGCAGTTGAAAAGGACACCATCCTAGAATAATTGCAGCACATGCAACGTTGGATTGAACACAATACTGTTTATGCCTATGGAATACAAATCATCCCCTAAAGGAATTTTATTCGAAATATAGTCAGTTTTGGCAATACGCTAAATAGCTAAGCTTTTATCACCTAAAGAAATTGAAATTCCCATCATGTGCTGCTCAGATTTATTTATATCGAAAACATCAATATGAATCAAATAGTTCATATTCTTTGAAACGTTGTCGCGCCTTGAGTTTCTGTTGTTGAAGAAACTTGAGAAACATTATAGCTAAAGCATTTTGTTTAATATCAGGGAAAATCGCATTGTTTCTTTACAAACGTTTCAATTCTTGACTTGATAAACTGTTCTAAAGTAATTTTCAAGGCAAACCTCCTTAAGAAAAACAGTTATCATCATGAAATTTAATCATTACACTAATTGCTGCCTGGAAGAAATTGCATGTTTTTACAGTTACGAATAATTTTATGTCCATAACGTTCATAAGAAAAGTTCTTCAGTTACTTCCAAGATAATGTATGGATAGCCATCAGTAGAATTTCGTAGAAAATCGTTCAGAGTTGTTTGGTGATGCCGTAGCGCCGCAGATTCCGGCGACGGAAACGAAATCAACCCCTCTCTAGGCCAAATGAGCCCTCGGCATCGCTATCCGTCGACAGATGTGGGATCAACCGGCTCTCTACACTGATTAAGCCAAAGACCTTCGCATCAATCATCGGCAGCCGAAGCAAAAAATTAAAATTTCACGAGATACCCGAGCCATATCTTCTGCGATCGGTTCATAAAGGAATGCATTCAAAAATAATAATCAATTCGGCAACAAAACGAACCAGAGCCAGCCAATATTGGCTGTTATTGCTTAAAAAGTAGGTATTGAATTTCGCGCAGTCTTAAATTTAAACCACGAAGATTTGGATTAATCAGTAGGTAGACGATTGAATGACATTCAAAATTATATTAATAGGTACGTTAGTGGAAACTTTTGGTGAATAAGAGGTGAATTAAACGTATCATTCGAAAAGTACTATTGAATTGGAAATATTTGGATCAATAACTGACATAGGACTTAATCTTTAAGCTGTATGATTTACCTATTACTTTGTTTGTTTCAATTGCTTCTAGACAGTCTTCATACATGAATTATTTTGAACATTAAATGAATGCTTTGCTGGATGCCTGTCTAGAAATGTTTTTGTCGTTCAGGTATCCAACTATTAATATCTCTTCGTCTGTCAAATCTGTCTTAAAAGTAAATGCAAGAAAACAATGGTTTTATTTTCAGTTCACTGTGATGAAAGCCAAGGAAGTCGGCCAAAAAACTTGAACGCGTCTGCTAGAGAACGTGGTTTCCTGTAGACGAGAATAATTCAAATATTCTTTTAAGTATACCAAATTATCTGTAATACGGTAAAGAGATTATAATTTTAGAGTTTTAATACACCGTTAATGGTGGAATGAAATGATTTTTCGGATATGCTTGAAAAAAAAATGTTTTAAAAATAAAATAGGTTATTGTATTACTACAAATTCTACTTTCCTTTTGAATGATATGCATAGTACCATGCATCGGTAGATACCTAGTCATCATCCTAAGGTCATCAGTCCTTAGACTGGTTGGACACGTACCTCCACTCTTTCCTATCCTGAGCTAAACTTCGCATTTCCCTAAAACTAGAACATCCTTAACTATTTGCGAAGAGTAATCTAATCTGGGTCTACCTCTACCCCTCCTAACTCCTGTTTCTGCCTCTAATATGTCTCTGACTAGACCTTCATGCCTGAGAAGGTGTCCTACCAACCTATCTCGCCTATTTTTTATTGACTTCCATAGAGTCCTCTGTTCTCCTATTCTTTCCAATACCTCTTCATTTCTAACCTTAGTACCAAAGTTTTCGAAGTCGGAATTATCAAGACGTACATTTGTTTCAGAAAATGGACTGCCCAGGAGACTAAGAACAGCCTACACAAACACGCAGTTGTTAGAACTGGAAAAGGAATTTCACTTCAACAAGTACTTATGCAGACCTAGAAGAATAGAAATAGCAGCATCTTTAGATTTAACAGAACGACAGGTAAGAAAATTAGTAAAATTTAATTTCCCTAACTAAAGATTACAGCAAATCCATTTGTTTGAAGTGTTTGTAAAGTATTGGAATTAATACGGTTTTATTATAGGTAAAAGTATGGTTTCAAAACCGTCGAATGAAGCACAAGCGTCAAACACTCAGTAAGCAGAACGAAGACGGCGATGACAAAGATTCGGTTAATAGCGACGGAAGTAAGAGCGGTAAATTATCCACAGATAAATTCCTCGTAGATGAGATGTCAAAAAAGAGCTGCCAAGGATGCGAGATGCCTCCAGCAGTCTGCGGTCCCCACGAGGAAGTTTCAGATACGGGATCAACGAGGGGGAACAACAATAATACTCCTAGCGCTACAAACAACAACAGTACTAATAGCAACGGTTCCAACAGTCTAACAAGCTCCAGCTCTTTCGATAAGATTTTAAGCGAAGAGGATTCTCAATCCAACGAAGCATCGTCAACCCATTTACTGCCCAAGGGATCTAGGAAGTCGACTACTCCCAACAGTGTTACAATTAAACAAGAATCTCGAAGAGATTCGCCCACTTCGACGGATAAGCCTGCAACGTGTAAAATTCTCCAGACAACAATTAATAAAAAGGAAACTAGTGTCCATTTGCCCCCCGCAAATGTTGTAACTAGTGGCAGCAAGGTGAATTCTAAAATTATTTCTCCCCCTGCAGAAACAGCGCCTGTTGTGAGTTCTAGCCCTCTAGGGATAGCTCCATTAAACAATCCTCCGTACACTCACATCCAAAGATCATCTCCGACTACAGCTACGGCTATCGCATCTGCAACAGTAACAATCCAAAATATTCCTAACAGTGTGCCACCTTTTGCAGCACGAGGGGCTAATGTTGGCAACTTTCCTAACCATTATCCTACTAATCCCCAAGTTGATTACAGAGTTGACGGAAGGCAATCGAAGCAACCACATTTCCAATACCAAGTAAATCATCACATCTCATACAGTTCTGACATGTACAGTATGGACCAATGTTCAGATGGTCAAGGAAATTATTATAGAAACCAAATGCATCCCACAGGAGCTCCCCCGCATGACAATTGTAAAGATGGAGGTGGTACACGAACTGCGAACAAGGGCAGGCAAATGTACCACTCCTCATACCCCAATCATCACTATTATAATTATAAGAGGCCTGGACAAACTTATCCACAGAATATGAATGATTACAATCATTCCTATCAGTCCGATCAATCTGGATACAACACTTACACCTATCCTACGCCGAGTATGTATCCAGAAGAAACGATGGGTGTCCACGTCAACCATGCTGGTCATGGTAACCATGGTCAAAATTCGCTTGGAAATTATTATGGTAATGAAGGTGTACAGCAAATGCACAAGATTCATCACAACGAGTACCCCAACAAAGTTGGGTACTATGATAACCATTCTTACAATACTCCTCAAAATCCAGAAGCATCCACGTACATTCCATCAGATTCGTATCCGCCAGGGAACTCATCGATGGTAAACGCTGCCATCATGACACCCCCCGGTAGTTCTCAGACTGATTCTAGTGATACTTATAATTCGTTTCATCAATTCTATCCCAACGAAACACAACAAAATCACATCGCTCCATCAGGAGAGAATAGCAATAGTTCTTCGGACTTTAATTTTCTTAGCAATCTTGCAAACGATTTCACACCGGAGTATTACCAAATTTGATTCAGTGCAATATCGGACACGTTCTTGGAATTTTGTTCGTAGATATTTTTATTTAAGTATGTAAATAGATATTGTTGTTTTGGAGCGTTGTTATGTTGATCTTTTTTTTATATAGTGTTCAACCAGTTGTATAATCGCTAACACTTTTAGTTCTAGAGCCTTAAATACTCGATGCATGTAAAGGAACATAAACTACAGTTGTTTATAAGAGACAATCCAATTGTTTTTCTGTTTGTTTATTCATGGAAATAGTATGCACTAGTAAGGGCAAATTAAACTTATGTA
Source organism: Agrilus planipennis (assembly GCF_000699045.2). Lineage (NCBI taxonomy): Eukaryota > Metazoa > Arthropoda > Insecta > Coleoptera > Buprestidae > Agrilus > Agrilus planipennis. Next base: position 291,068 of record NW_020438881.1, on the reverse strand, counting down.
ATAATCAAATACTTTTTTTTCCTTAAATAACGTCTATTAAAATAAAAAATAAAAGAGTTATTACGATGCGTTTCAGTTTCTATGAAGTGTTTGAGAAATTACCAGTGACATATCCAATTGTTTAAGTTACTATTTATTTTAGTTTCATTTAATACAAAATCTATTGAAAAGAACTGATTATAATGTAAAATATCTTGCAAATTTTAAATCATATTAACAACTTTTAGACATAAAATAAATGTTGCTCAAAAATTTTTTGAAGATTTGAACTGTCAAAATTCGGCACAGTGACAAATGTCATCAACTAGTTCTTACACCAAATTTTACCCAAATTAAAAACTCTTTTTGATCAAAACTATACTGATGGGGTTTAAATTTATTTTATTTAAAAAACCACAGCTTTTAAAGTACTTTNCCCATCAGTTTTTTATGCAATTTTTGTTAAGATTCTGCACTAAACATAGAGAAGTATCATTTTTATGAAATGTATTTTTTAAGAGAATACTCTTGACATACATGAACTATATTTAAGGACAGTCGAGAATATGATACAAATTCATGAGAATATTCTGGAGTTCTTACACCAAATTTTACCCAAATTAAAAACTCTTTTTGATCAAAACTATACTGATGGGGTTTAAATTTATTTTATTTAAAAAACCACAGCTTTTAAAGTACTTTTTTTTCGTGTTTTTATTAAAAACCAAACTAGACTAAATCATTTTTGTAAAAAATATTTTACTGGAGCTTAACTGTCAATTAAGACAAAATCGAATTTGTTTTTTTAAATATTTCTGGGGAAAGAATTCAATATTCGTTTATTTATTATTTAACGGAAAATACTTTTGTTTGGTGGTTCACTTCCCTTTAGGAATTTATATAGCTTTTAAAGTTTGGTAAACATGCTTTCCGAATTTCCATTAGCATTCGTTGATTTTCAACAGAAGCATTTGCTAAACTTATCAAGCGATCAGCTGATGGGACACCGCCGCTGAGGGGTTGTAAGGGGTTTGGGGGTGGCGGTTGATCGGCCAGGGGTGATGGTGCGATGACTCACTCGACGCGTTGGGTAATTCATCACTGTCAGACACCTTCTTTCCAATATAGCCTTCTATGATTTTCAGTATGTATATTTCCTATTTGCTCAATGAACTCGCCAATTTGAGAATTGCATATCTCTTCATTTCACCCCCGTAACTTACCCCTTCCGTTCCATTAAGTTCATGGGTAATAATTATTATGGCCGAAATTCGACTACTACTGAACAATAGTTTTATTGTTAAAAGAGTAAGTACAAATAGACTTCAAAAAACCTTAAATTAAAATTAATAATTATTATTCTGTATTAGTCAATACAAAATAATGTTATTCTTTTGAAAGTATACTTGAGAGTGGTAGCAGAGGAAACAAATTTACCCCTTTTTTTCAGACAATTCTTCTTAATATTAACTAAATTTTATTCACAATCTTATATTTTTGACAATAAGGATATACAAACAACAAATATTCTTTAACTTACAAACTTAAAAACAAAAATTCAAAACATTTCCTTTCTAGTTTTTATGATTTAATCCTCCACCCTATAATTCTTTCCCTTCCTTTTTTAAGATTTCTTTAAAAACACCTAATTTATCTCCCTTTACACGTATCATCTCACTCCATCTATTCAATATTTTATTCTCCATACCTTCTTCCAATACATGCCTCAAGTTTTCTATTTCAGTTCCACAAATCCTACATTTTCTCTCCTCCTCTTTCAAGCGGTAGGTATTTATTCCCATTACATTCATTCCCCATTTTAAATCTTGCTATTATCTCTATATCCTTCTTCTTAATTAAGTGTTCAGGTATTATGTCATTTTACCAATCTTCCTCCATCCATTGCATATTTTGAACATTGAACTTTTCTCAAATCTTATCCTCTTTTCATTTATCTTTGTCTATTCTTTATCATATTACTTATATTCAATCCCTTGTTTTCGCATTCAATTAGTTGTTCCATGCTGATTCTCATTTCCTTTAGAGCCTTATTGCTTAACCTCATCATACCTATCCCAAAATTTTTTTGGTCATAACTCTTTCTTTATATTATTGTCTTTTAATTTTTCCAGCTTTTCCTCATATTTGATCAAGCTTCTGCTTGCTTCTACTATCATTTCTTGACATTTCTCCTTATTATATAGTCTGGTGGGCGTCTTTCTAAAGGTAAGACCCATTTTATATATCTTTTATACATTATTTCTATCTGTTCATATTTTTTCCAACCCCATACCTTATATTATTATATATTTACCTATTCACCTACTGTATTTTTGAATATAAATTTACCTCTTTTACTGCATATTTCCGCCATCTAGAGATCGGTAGTTCCACTACACTTCCCTTCGACAAAGTGAGTTGCAGTGAAACAGTTATCTTCAACTATTCAAATAGTTTACGGCATTCTATAACGAAAGGTAGTAATCTTATAATACAATTAAAGGTAGCTTCTTGTCTACTACTTTACGGCTTCCTATAATAAGAGATAGTCATCTTACAATCAACTAAAAGTAACTTACATCTAGTTTTAAGTGTAACAACATTTATAATCTACTCATATTCACTAACATGCTTCTATAAATCTACAAAATTTGACTTCTGTATGAGAATTGGTTTTTGTGAGCACAATTGAGGTTTGCGCTTCTATCTAACAGATGCCGCATAATACCTATTTTCTTAATAATTTATAAATATTTGCTGTTTTTTATCATTTTGTTTGCAACTATTTTTTACTATGAACTGTAATTATCTTTTTTTTTAATATTACCTCCTCCATCAATGATATCTTTTAAGAAAACAATAATAAATACATAAAATACTTCTTTTTCAAAATTGAAAAGAAATACAGAAGCATCAAAAAGTGTATCCCTAAAAACTAAAGCTGACCAATTAGTAATGGATCAAGAAAAGTTTTTATTATTGAAAAAGTTTTTATTGTGAATAAAAGAAACAAGAAAACGATATTATGACAGAATTTGAATCGAAACGTCATTTCCGGTACATGGTAATTTTTCAGTTTTAAACAACATTTAGTAGAGAAACAAAAGTTAACTAATTCTAAATTCTAAGGCAAAGGGGAAGTTCCTTTAAATTTACATTACCTACAATTATTGAAGAATTCGGTTTTTATAATCTACGAATAAGAAACGAAGACTTTTTGTTTTTATTGCAGTGGTATTTTGTTGTAAATTTAAAAGAGAATAACAATCGCTTGGTATTTTTAAAGGCTCCACCATTCACGTTAAATTTTCATTCTTCCATGAATAGAATGGAATTAGAAAAGATGAAAACGTGGACATACTAAAATTACTCCCTACAAGTACGACTTAGACTTGCGATTCAATAAAGCTAATAATGACATAGACATGTCGGGAGCTGGGGGCAACTGGCGCGTAGGGTGGGTGGTGAAGTAGCCGACTCTGACATGCCATGATGGATCGACTTGGGGTAACCGCTTACTTGCTAAAAACCTTTTCTTTTAGACTGAGATCCGGCCATACATGCGCTCGCTGGGAAAAAAATCGACGACGATAACGGCGTATTTCAGTCCAGCCGACAACAAGAAAGAAGTTTAATCGTGTCTTTATTTCTTCTACCGTATGAGTAAAATTTACGAAAATAAGTTTCAGTAGTTGGCCGGAAATCACAATATATTGATACAATTAGGATACGAATACTCTAAATTATTTCTTCAGCAGTCTTTTATTTAATGTTTTGAACATAACAGAATTTTCTCGAGGGATTTGTGAATCACCTGCATTTTTATGTAGGTAGTTTTACATTCTGGTTCTATTCCCTCACTCTCTTTAAAATTGCACTTTATTTAGTGAAACAATAACTACATAAAAAGTTTTTAAGCCTATTGAGTTTCAGCTTTTACGTAATTTGTATCTCATCTCTTTTTGGGAATGATATTTATATTAACAAATAGAGAGACGGATGTCTCCCGCCTTACATAAATATATATTGTGTAATTATAACTCATAGGTATTCAAGAAATTTTTGTCACATCACTGCTACCTTCTTCGTAGATCAAATGTTTCAAGATTTGTATTTCTTGCAAATTTGCCTAAATTACCCAAAATTTTACTTTTTTTCAATTTGGACAAAGGTAATGAATTCCTTCTAGAGAATCCATCATCATAAATACTTTCACCTTTTACCTAAGAAAAACGCCTGCGCTAGGCATCCAAACTTTAATTTCTTTTTAATCATTCCTTCATCAGTATTACGATTACCTTCACCTTACAAAAATAATGGATTCTAGTCAAATATTTTAACTTACCTACACAGTTTTTCCTTCCAGAATTATTCCTGCGCTGCCATACATTTCCCATTAATTTTCTTCTTCCTCATCTGCTCATATGTATCTTGACTACCTTCCCCTTATCGACGATTTTCTTTACAAAATTAATGAATTCTTGTTAGATATTCGATCTCATACAGTTTTTTCTTTTACAATTATTCCTGCGCTATCATACATTTCACATAAATTTTCACTTTCCTCATCCCCTCATATGTAGCATGACTACCTTCGTCTTACCAATAATTTTCTGTACAAGAATAATCGTTTCTGTCAGAGAATCCATTTTAAACATATTTCCCATATTTCCCCATTATCCCTCTTTCTTCATCCCCTCACCTGCATCATAACCATCTTCACCTTACCAATGAGTTTAGAGAGAGCGACTATTTCTAGTAATGCTGTTTATCATTTATTGCGCCGAAGATCATTACATTTTGAATAACAATAAATTTAAGAGAAATGTACATATAACATCCAGGACTTCGTTTCCTAAAACTTTCCATGCATTTTCCATGCATTCATTTATCATTTTTTAAGTGGAGACACACAGATCAAAACAAACAATTCTTAGTCTCACATTTTTAGGAATAATTAATATTAAATAACAGAATTCTTCAGATAATGGTACATTTAGTGCATTTATATGTGAGATATTTTTCTCATTTTTAACATTTTTGTCGCATATATCGGCTAATAATTCTAAATTTAACGCTGGAATAACGAAAGTCACAATACCGTTTCATAAAAAACTTGAATCTATTAGAATGTCAGCATTCTTGTAATTTCGTGAACTGTTTATAATATTGGTAACAAGATGGACGTCTTTGATTTCAAACTAGACTCTTATTTTTAAAATTCCATTTTTTTGTAGGAGGCTGTAAAAGTGACCTTTTTTAAAATGAGAAACTGTCCATCAAACTTACAAAAGATGAAGGTCGGCGTTTGTTCAGAAATGTTTGACTGGCAAAAGAATTTCAAGCACTTCAAAGGTAAATTGAACGTTTCGTGACTTTAGCAGTTCGAAAAGGCATGTGCTCTTTTTAGGCGGTCCCTCTATTATATTCCGGGTCGACGTCTTTATCCGGTGGCAGATTTCAACCTTTTGTCAGATATGGTAATGGGCCAATGTCGACATTTCTATTCCGATTATTATACTCATTGAACATTCGACAGGCCAATGACGGAGTGGCTGTTACAACGTGTAGGGCTCTTTTCGGGGAAGAACAGACAGACGCGAAATTCGGAAACGCACAAATTCCCTAAGGTATTGGATACTGTAGGGTGAAACTGCCAATAGAAAATATAATACCAAAAAAGCGACTAAACTAAATCGAGAAAAGTAACTTTTTAGTAGCACACGTTTATAAAATCTGTGTAGGTACTATTATATTTAGGAAATAATAAACTCGACTAATGAATTATTATTCGTTGTAATGATGAAAGTGGCACAGTTCAAAATTTCGATCCATCACATTTACTAGGTTCGAGAAGTTATTGCTGTCCAACAACTTATTGTTTTGTCATATTTCAAAACATATTTTCTGAATGATCAACCGAGGTAAGTGCTTCAAAAAAATAATTAAATTTTGAACGGACTTTGAACATCTTTAGCTTGTTGGACAATACTTTAATTTATTCATAATATTTTTGGCTTCGATTACTAATAACCGTATGACGTCTGTGGTTCTTATTACTTCCTACCGCATTTTGGCAATAATTTTGGCCGGTATTTTCGGACCAAACCCAATATTCTAATCCTAATACTTCTTATTTTAAGTATTTCCTAATTGTGTTAACTTAATACAATAATCACCTCGTCTTAACACCTCGACATTGGTGATTAGGTTAGAGGTGTTAAGACGTATGAAGAAAGAAAAAGGAAAATATCCTGACTATTAAAAAGAGGAAACTGCTCTACCTGGGACACATTATGAGAGAGGACAAATACCAATTACTCCAATTAATAATATAAGTGGAAAAAGATCAGTAGGAAGGCGAACACATTCCTGGTTGAAAAACCTACGCGAATGGTTTCACACCACCTGTTTAGAACAGCAGTCTCAAAAATACATGTACTTACGGAGACGGCACTTGAAGAAGAAAGAATACCATAATCTAACCTTTTACCTCTTCCTTTAGTTTTCTTCTTGAAGAAAAGTTTCCAATTCGACCATATCTATTCTGGCTTGATAAATTTCAAAGATACTAATAGGAGTGAAGCAAATTGATTCTTCTTCTTCCTCATGTTGTTGTTTCTGAAAACAGCAATATCTTTAAGGTGTAAAATAATTGTAAGATTAGGTTTAGGTTACACCGTTTTGTATTATATAATAGTCTGCTATATACACTGTTTACTTCTTTCGTTGTACCTTGTCGAAAACTGACTACATGTTTATACGATTATGGACAATTGCTGATTATTTCCGGAAACTTCCCGTATGTTTCTTTGTCTTGCAGTTTTGTTGCCTGTTTGACTAATGATCTAAAAATGCAGCCGGTATCGATCTCTTGCGGTATTCGTTCATAACATTACGTTCCCATTGTTGTATGGTACGTATGTCCTTGAATAATTGGCCCACACACAATATTAAAGTTAAATAAAGTTGCAATATTTGTCTTTGTCTTCCATCGAGGAGAGTAAATTAAAAGACACGCCACTGCACTGTATACCGATAACCAGAATCAAATTGGCTATGTAACAGAGAAGAAGGTGTCATGTTGTCTCTACCCTTCTACTCCACTTACACGACATGCGTTCCCCGTCACGTTGTTGCTCCTCGGTGCCGGCTGTCACTTGTCTTACACCGTGATTAATAACTTCGTTAATAGAGAAGGATTTTCCAATTATTCGATTTAGAATCGATAAAGCAGCAAGCATCAGTAACTTCTTTTATTATGTGCTACGTTACGTGTCTTACTTTATATTCTGCGGCTTTTGGATCTTGGACCTGTTGGTCCGTAAACGTAATTTCGGTTGTCAGATGGCATCCAAAATGAAATTCTTTGTTTCGTTTATTAATTCCATGTACATGAGTTGCATGGGAACATTACTACATCGGATATCTCTTGTATTATATTGAAATGTTCAAGTGTATTTACCAAGAAAAAGAAAGTTTCGTTCTTGGCTAATGACTATAATTGTTTCCATTCTATCTTACTCAATATTGAGAAATTTTCAAATAATACGACGAATGGCTGAATAACTATGTAATTTTGTGTCTATGGTAACCTAGTATAATATCAGTTTTATAAGTTAACTTGCGGCTCTGGTCCTGTGTACACTTTATTTATAGTGGATCTATTAAATGGTAAATACCTGATGTGCGAAATATACACTACAGGAACTGGATGATTTCTGGATCCCGAAGCTGTAAGATAGTCTCGCTTGACTAAGTGAAAAAATACTACACAGGCTGGACAAAACAGAGTGAAGCAAACTATTGTTATACTATCTGGTTCCACTTCAAGAACTGGTCATCCACTTCACGAAAAGAACAATTACGCCAAATGCATGCGACATACATACAAACGTATTTGCGTGACAGGGGTGGTTTGTAAGTATTTTTTATGAGGTCAGTAATCATCGAGACATCCAAATCACATTATGTAAACAATTGCTTTCGTAATGTCATGATGTTGAACTGATTCAATGTAGGTAAATTATATTATATCAGAATTTATTCTCAGAAAGGGATAGCGGGAACCTCAGTTGAATTTTTAAATTTTCCCTCCAACATCCAGTAGTTGTGTCTCCAAAACTAATCGAATTCGGAAAACGAGACAAGTGAGCATACAGTAAAGGCAATCAGTAGCTGTAGCACTGGGCTGAAAATGCCGAAAAATGGGGAAACGGAGGAGAAAGAGATGGAATGAAACGTTAGGGGATGCTGGCAGCCAACAGACGAGTGAGACGGTGGTGCCTTTTCAGAAAGAGAGTGGAGTAGGTACATACGCTGGCGTGCTAATGGGTACTGACATGCCGCGTGATGGATCACTGGAAGCCCTCGGGTAAACAACGCGTAACTCTCCTCTAGCAAGCAACAGCCAAGCCGTGGACGACAACACTCCATGCAGATTAACACCGGAAGCCGCTGTTTGAAAGCTCCACGGGAGTAGCATACGATCTGCCAACCGACTTTTTCGCACCCCAGGGATTGTACATCCACCACCTAGCGCAATCACTATATGCTCGAATTTTTAAAATTCCACGAATTTGGGATAATTTTCGCAAGTTTTTTTGTAATTTTAATTTAATAACAATGTGAAACATCTTTGATTAACCAAGACAGTATTTCACAAACCAAAAGAGAATCATATGGGTATATTTAGGGCAGCTATGTAATTTTTTAAAATAAAATGTCAATACTCATTTCATCCTCATCATAAGGTCGCCAGTCCTAAAACTGGTTGGACACGCACATTCACTCTTTTCTATCCTGAGCTAATCTTCGCCTTTCCCTAAAACTGGAACATCCCACACCTTAACTATTTGTGGACAGTAATCCAATGTAAGATGTACTACAACTCCTGTTTCTGCTTCTCATATATCTCCGAGTAACCCTTCATGCCTGAGAAGGCGTCCTACCAACCTATCTCATTTATTTCGTATTGACTTCCAAAGAGTCCTCTACACATTCTCCTATTCTTTCTAATAAAATAAACATGTTTTTGTGTCATTGCCGGTCCTAAACCCATCAGATGGTAACATCCTGAACCGCCCCTGTTTGGGTTACAGATAAGTTTAAGTCACTATCAAAATGATTACCCAAACACAAAAATATCTGAAAGAGTAGTCAACCTAAACACTGGAATCCGAAGTGAAATTGTAAATACTTTCTGTATCATACCACTACAGCTAAATTCGTTGAGTGTTAGCAATCTTCTTCATTATTTCTAAGTACCTAGTCCTTTTTAAGAAGTTTTTCTAAACCTAAAACATTTTTCTTGCGATTGGTAGATTTAATTACCCAACCTATCTAACTTAAGTTAGCATAAAGTGTTTTGTATCAGCTATCTTATTTAAATAATTTACATAAACGGCTTGAGGATAGGATGAATAATGGCATCCTTCCCTTCATTTTCTCACTCGGTCCGCGAACCCTTTAGAAAGTTCTCGGCTGTTTAAAAGGTTAATCAGTCAAAATCACGGCGGAATTAATAGCAGTTAGTCAGTCATCGAATTACAAGCCTCGGTGACGGAATCTGTGTAGCTAAAGACATTAATGACATGTTCATTTAATTGATGAGGTGTGTTTGCCGGTGATTTAGGGGAAATTGGTGTTTATAGACCGCTTACAGATGCAAATTGTCTTCAACTTTTGGAAACAAATAACCGTGTAATTATTCAGAAATTTATAAGAGCGTCATCTTAAGTTCCTTAATATTCCAAGTTCTTTTACTATACTGTTTCCTTTTACACAGTTACACACCTATATACAATATTTAAATGGACATAAGAAATAATTATGTATTTTTAGCTTAAGGAGTACGAAAAGTTGTAGTGGATCGAGCGACCAATTACAACGCAAAATTTATAAAAGATACCAGAAGAGACCCTACATAATTTAGAGTCTAGATTATTGTCTTTTTGTTCCTCTTGGGTATTCCCAAATGCTCCCTGTCTATAAATTGCGAGAAAAAAACTTTCTGAATCTTAACCAAATCGAGAACTTTCTGAGGTCTGATTTTGAGTTTTTGGAAATCTTTCATAACTTTGCATCGCGATTGTCTTGATTTTTTCTAGCGGAAAGTTCAGAGTTATTTTTCAGATTTCCTCGAGTTCTTACGACATTTCGTGCATTAAATGCTAAGCAACAGTGAAAATATAATTAAAATCAGTATACTTAACAAAAAATGAGTTACATAGCAATATAAGCACAACTTACCGTTCCAATTAGCAATCAGGAAAATTTAAAACTATTAAAACTAGCATCAAGTACGCCAAACCGTGAAGGTACCTATGTACTGTAATAGAAAAAAATAAAGGTGATTATTTGTTGAAAAAAATTACTCTGTATGTATTTATGAAATTAATTTATATTTTTTGTCTAAATAAATTAATTGATTTCTTTTTCTTCTTTGAAGATACCGTACTGGTTAGTGAAATATCTATCGAGAATTTTTCTATTTATTTTGATAAGTCATGGTTTAAATAATGACGATTTTATGATGATTTATTCACTTATAATTTTCTAATCAAAGTAATATTAGCTAGATAGTAATATTCATAGGTATACTTGTAACTGATTATGAAATCTTTTCCGATCATAATAATAGGTGCTCGTTATAGGTATAATAAACGTTCTTATCAGTTTCTTTTAACACCACACATCTTACGTGTTAATTATGTTTATTATTTAAATAAATAATTAAGGAAACAAATAAAACGATAAGAAAAGTATTTATTCAAGCCAAGACACTCTTGATTCGACGCCATTTGCAAACAGCAGTGTCAACCTGTTTATAGTGAAATATGTGAACAGAAGCAAGTTGTATTCAACGTTGGTAAAAGTAAGTAAAGTTTACGACATCCTTCTTGAGGTGGCTGCAAATGTTGCAATGCTGCCAACATAAATACACTGCGATCACGACAACACTCACTATGTTCGTGTTGTCTAGTAGTTTTTGCGTGATGCGCGCACAACAACAGATTTAACTATACTTTTGTCTGAAAATATGCTAACTGACAAGACACCTTGGAAGGTTTCTTTGTGAGTGAAACAAATAAAATGCATCACGTTTATTGTAACAATAACGTCATGATACAAAAATGTCGCAGCGAAGATGTTGCCTGTTTATTCTTTCAAAGCTAATAGGACTGACAGGTGACAGCGTGTATATGCTGCTACTTTTCAATTTAAGGGATGTTCATGTCAAAGGGTGGATTCCCTGGAGATGAGCCCTACCTCGAATTCCAATGTGTTCGTCGTGTAAGAATCTCGCAAATTCTCTAACAAAACTTTTCTTTTTACTCTATAGGCAACTTTACCTTAAAGTCATTGATTGGGATTCCAGTCAAGTGAAAAAAGTAGGGAATGAAACAGAACGTAATGTAAATTGTAATTTCAAATTTCAGTTTGAAAAAGATGAAGAAGAAGACAACACAATAGGAAATCATTTTTCCTTTCACTCCCATCAGTTTTTTATGCAATTTTTGTTAAGATTCTGCACTAAACATAGAGAAGTATCATTTTTATGAAATGTATTTTTTAAGAGAATACTCTTGACATACATGAACTATATTTAAGGACAGTCGAGAATATGATACAAATTCATGAGAATATTCTGGAGGTAGAAGTAGAGACAAGCAGGATTGGACTGGCTAAGCAAATTACACCTGCTTAAGTGTCTTCTGCTTTCTTTAGTTTCTCATTTTAGCAGCACTAATTTGAAGTATGCATTACCAAAGCGAACATTGCTTTTCAAATTTAATTTGTATTCCTGTCCGTTTCTAAAGTGAACTTTGTTTTTCAAAACTATTTCAATTGTAATCTTTTAGCAATACAATGAATCCACAAGAAAACATCCCGACTTTCCGGTTAATCAGCCTACCAGTCGAAACCTGAAAACCACATGTGTTAAAAACGTATGTAATATTTGACTCCTTGTGATAAGTGTTGCTGCTCAAGATACAGAGTTTGTGAATTTATATCATCATATATCAAGAAAACCTACTTTGGGTCTTTCTCTACATGTTGCCAGAACATTTTCAGACATATTTAGCGTCAGTTTGGATGTTTTGTACAATTATTTGATTTGTAAGTATTACATAAGCAAAATTTTGCTGATTGTGCACTCCCTCCTTCCCCAAATGGTAAGGCAAGGAGTTTCCTAAATTTATTCTTTTTTAGAAAAAGTATGACTAAATTATTTTCAATATCAAAAACTACCCTTTCTTTAAATTGAAACTTGATAAAGAAGTAAAAGAGTAGTTCTATAGATTTTAAACGATGTTACCAATGTAACACCTTTGATACATCTGAAAGGCGACAACCACAAGCCTTAAACCATGCAGGGACAAAAGTAGCACAACAAATGAAACTTAGGGGAAGTTTCCATAATAATCATATCTATCCAATGGGACAAACAGGCTAAGAATATTAAAAGATTGGAAAACTAATACTGCCCCTCGCGAATAAAATTTTATCATAAATCTTAAACCTTGTTATCATGGATATTTTCAGTTGGTACTATTCACGAAATACTTACACAATAATACAAGTTTAAAAATACTTTTTTTATTTAAATGTTTGGTTCATTTTGAAAATGTCTTTCTACTTTCTTTAGTATCACTTTATTTACACAGATTGAATGATTCAATATGTAAACGAATACAAGGTAGGTTGTACGTAATTTAATAATTCCTAAAGATCCCGAGGTGTTTAACTGAAAATCTTTCTTTTTTCTGTGAATTATTTGGAAATTGTATGTAGATGGTAAGTGATGATTTGCAAAATTCGAATGTGCTTTTTGTGAGGGAAAATGTTCCTCAAAACGAATTTTAATAGATCTTCCTGTTTGTCCTAAGTGGAAAGAACCAATGTTCCAATTCAATATTTGAATTTCCTACGTTATTATTTAATCATTCTGTATATATTCTATTTGGTTAAACATTATACGTTTGTATCGCCACCAACGGCAAATATTCGCAGTTAGCCTTCCTAATTTGAGGTCACTCAGGTTTTATTTGATATTATTTTCACAAATCTCAAACGGGAGCTTGTTTAACGAATTTGCATTAGACTTTTTAAATGAGTTCAGTGATTTTTATAACAGGAAACAGTCCCTGGTTGTAAATATGTCAAGAAAAGAAAACATTTATGAAGTTTACGGACTTTCTACGTGTATATAATGTTTGGAAATGGCTTAGCGTGTCATTTCAATTTGACGTTTCAGCTGATACGATTGGCAACCAACGCAGTTCATATGTAACCTTAATCCTAGGGATAAGATAAACAGATAAGAAATTTATACTGAAACTGTCCTGTTGAATATTGCTATTTGTGATTATTTTTACTTATATAACCATTTGAAAAAAATATTTTAAATTAATTATGGTAATCAAAATTATACAAAATATAATTTACCATATAGATCATCTACATCAGATCGTTTCAATTTAAATTGTTGTAATAATCATCATCAAATGTGAAAGTTGAAGATGATTTATCATTTCTTTCTGTTTATGGAATTAACCAGTTTCCATAGATTATCTGCTTCGGTTTATAGATTAAAAAGGAAGACAATAATCCTATTCATACATTCAAATAATGGGAGACAAAATAATTGTTGTAAACAGGAAAAGTAAGGATTTTGAAATTATGCCTACTACTTACCTAGGTTAAATTATTATTATTAATAAATCTGCTTCAAATAAAATGATTAGTTAATCGCTAATAACTAAAAAATCAATTAGCAAAATTAATTTAACTTTTTGAATACCCTAATACCTTTAAAAATACATATATGTATTTAGAAATATAGTTATCGTATTAAGATGTCTGATGCTCCTGGGGGAAACAAACCCCAACATGGATGCAGGATTTGTACCTTTACTGTACTCATATCATTTTGATACCTACTGCTTTCATCCAAGCTTCTATTAGTTTACTTTTTTCTCTAATTTTCCGAATATATTTTTTACATATATAAAACGGTTAGTTTTTATTGGAAAGTAGTTAATGTAGGTGAAGAGTGAAGATCTATGTCTGAAGTGCTATTGCAGCTTTTCACTGAACATATTAACTTTTTATTTGATTTAACTTTAGAAGAAAACTTCGACTCCATCATCAAAAAAATTTTTACTTTTTTAACGTGTTTTATTATTTTAATAAACAACTTTACAATTTGCGTGCACAGTTCCTATGTAAATTTTTCCCTCATTCGAGTTATAAATTTTGCCACCAGATGATATATGCCCATTTGACGGATCCCAATAAGAAACATTGTTTTTTGAATAACTTAATTGCTTTGTTTCAATAAATCAAAAATTCATTCATCTAAAGGTATTTTATCGCTTATAAAGCTATACTTGAATCGAATGATTCTACAAATTATTGAACAATGTCAAGCTTCTCTTACTTGCATTTTAAATTATGGATTACACTTTAAGATACTGAAATTGTTGCTTCATTATTGGATTTTGATAAGCACAGCGTCATGTCCGTTATGGAGTTTTATTTTCATTTTCAAAATGAGAGAATTTCGTAATTTCAAAAATTTAATGTTATCAGTAGGTTACCTTATAAAACGTGAATTACATCAACTATCTTATCGATTGATTTGAAGATTCAAGCTCCTTAAATCCTCAACAAACTGAAATTACTTATCAACGTGATTTATTAGGATGGCAGTTTGATCAGACATTTTGTTGTATAATGTTTGCAGTATTAAATCCCTATACGTTAGGTTTAGATGATAAAATATACTTCAGTCAAATAAAAACCTTGATTTTTTTATAAAACATGGATTCTGATTGCCTTTTTACTGTTCCAAATTGGTCATAAACTTTCTTCTTTGTTATCACATAATAGAACAATGAAAAAGGTGTAACTAATTGTATATAATATATCGTATACGTGCAAAATTACATTTTATTCATGTGGTTACAGTAAAAAACATAGTTCACAAAATTATTACTATTTTGTTATAGTTTTGTATTATTGAACCTATTTGGGCTCTACACTGAACTTTGTAACCACCTTTTTTACTCAGGTCGACTATAACGGGCAGGGGTCGATACTTTAAAATAGTCCGTACTTAGTATTATTTTTTTTACATTAAAACTCATGCGTAAATGTACAAGCGCTTTTGTAATGACAATTTGTGCGGCTATCTCCTCTACAGATTCGACTTTCTGGACTTTAGCTGACTTTTAAAATGTTTAATCAAAGTTTGTAGCGCTCAATGTCTTAGGCCTACCTTCAATATCCAGGATGTTGCCATTTAAACGAAATTTTTAATTGAAAATCACTAATTTTTCGTCCAGATCATAACATCTTACACGCGATTTATCGACCTTTTTCAATTATCGAATATTTATCCTCAAGAGGCATTTTTATTTAGGCTGTACCAGTAAGAAAGTTTCTTGAAAAGGAGTTTTGTTCACTTTAATATTATGAATAAAGGATTCTGGATTATCGAATTTATTAAAAAAAAAACACTAACGCTAATATGTTGCATCCGTCGATATAATCACTATCGTACCGAAAAAGGTATAGGCAAAAGATTTACCTTTTTAAAAACAGTAAATGCGTCCATAAAGGATAGATAGTGGTTGATACATCTTTTAAATATACGAAAATATAATTATTAAAGTAACTGATAAACAATTCTGAAAGGTTTCCAAAGCCTACTGACTGATTTAATTTACACCAAAGGCTTTCAGTTATGGTCGAAGCCTCTTTTTCTGAATTTGTTGGCTATCAGCTTACTTTTTAAAGATACACTTCATTCATTTAAACACAATACGATCCAAACAGGTTTTGGGATTTGAATCTTCTTGTTCTTCACGACAGTGAAGTGAACTGAAAGGGACGACGATTAAATTGAACTACGAGTTTGTCGGATAAATCTCATTTGTGTAAGAAATATGTAATGAAACTCAAGTAGCATTTGAATTCATTGTAACTAAGCAACGGAGAGACGCACAGGGGCAACCAATAAATTTTAGGCACAAGCGTGTATGTGCACCACCCATTATCTCTGAGTGGTTTCACTCCCCTCGTCTATAAGCATAATTATAATCCTTCTCATCTGTACTATTCCGTAATCCATGGAGCTATCGGTAAATACATCAGTGGAATAATAAAAAAATGGCACGGGTGGGGGAGTCCTCACACAACGTTATATAACACCACAAACGTCTTGCTTATTGAGTACATTCATCAAACTTTAAAGAATATATAAACTGTGACGTAGGTACAAACATTGGCATAGTCCGAATATTCAAACAAATCGACAAGCAGCCTTTTTCTGGTACAAATTTCCAAAATTCAGTAATCGACTTATATTTTAATTGTAGAGCTTGATCTTCTTGCATCTCTATTAATTCTAATTCCCCAGATGCTTTTTGGGTCATAATTATACTAGAAATGGAAAACTCACCTTGGATTATGTTAATATCAAATGGATTCAGAAAAAAAATCAAGAGACAACGGTGCACTTAGTCTTTCATATTTGTTAATAATTTTTTAAAATATAATAACACAAAGATTGAAAGGTAATTCGAGAGCCACAAACAATCCTACAAAGAGTCACATGTGGTTCGTGAGCCGCATGTTTGCCCCCTCTGTTATCATCGTCATCATCATCATAAGGTCGTCAGTCCTAAGACTGGTTGGACACGCGCCAATCATTCCTATCCTGAGCTAATCTTCGCATTTTCTTATAACTAGAACAACCCATATGCTTAACTATTTACGATCAGTAATCTAATCTAGGTCTACCTCTACCCTTCCTAACTCCTGTTTCTGCCTCTAATATGCCTCTGACTAGTCCTTCATGCCTGAGAAGGTGTCCTACTTATCTATCTCGCCTATTTCTTATTGACATCCATAGAATTCTCTGTTCTCCTATTCTTTCTAATACCTCTTCATTTCTAACCTTCTCTATCCACGGGATCCTCATCATTCGCCTATAACACCACATTTCGAACGCTTCTAACCTTTTCTTTTCTGCCGCGCTCCAAACATACACCTTTAATAACCTTTTTCAAATTTCTAAATTAACCGTTTGCGAGCTTAGAAGTGATTTCTTTTTATTGAAGGCGATACGACCCTGCGCTATCCTTTGCTTACTACTCCTTCCGTCCTGACCTATTTGACTTCCCAGATATCTAAAATCGACCGCTTCTTCTAATTTTTCGTCTCCTATCTTTATATTCGCTCTTTTCCTACTATTTCTTCCCTTACATACCAGTATTTGTTTTATTTTTATTTATTTTCATACAGTACTGTTTTGCCAATACCGCTTCCACTCCTCCTGGCTATTTTGAACCTACAATACATTGCAAGTGATGCAGTTAAATCCACTGTTGCCATTTCTTTTTGAGTTGGTTCGTATACGTAGACTATGTAGTCGTAAACGCAATCTTTCAGTGATTTAACACTTCATTTAGGAGATTCCTAAGGAATAGGTTGTGAAGCGAGGCGCGAATGTTCTGCTAAGGCTCTCTAATTCAATGCAATAATTTTGCTGTATATCGTATGGCTCGTTTAAAATAAAAATTGACACGTTACACAGTTATTATAATAACATGTTAATTTATAACGATGTAGTTCATTAGTCTGCGCTCGATGTATATAAAAATGACAAGGAACATTGACGCTACCACTCGACACTTCCCTTCGTGTAGCTGGACACACAACTCGCACACAGAGTCACATCCACACACAACACACACTTACTCGAATTATTAATATCTTTCTAGTTGTCATCGTTTGTCGTCCATAGCCACCTAAATAAGCCTGTTTCCTATCAGATATAAAAATTAAATGTTAGGTGTGAAGTTTACCTTGGATTTACCTTTGATATTCAGGACAGATAAAACCTTATTTCGCTTCTAGCCTCTGTCTGTCCGTTTCCTATGTCAGACGGTGTAGGTATGTTTCTTTGTATATGCTTTACTTTATCGACTGCTACACACGAAACTGATTATGAATTCAGTGGAAAAGAGGACGGATTTCCTGAAATATATTCTCCATTTGTGATACGGTATGAACTACAAGGTGTATAAAACCGTATAATCATTGCACAGAAAACACCAATAAATTAATCAATATATTAAATTTTAGAGATGTAGGGTACAGTAGTAATAATATAAGAAACGAGGCAGGGATCATTTTGATATAAAATGAGGAATAGGCAGATAAATGGAAAGAATATTTAGAGAACCTATACGCAGATCATGGGTTAAGAGATATATTAGAGAACGAAGATTTAAGTTGAGTTAGGTTATCTCATAATGACAGAAGAGTTTGATGTAGCATCAAAAAAACTTAAAGAATAATAAGGCGCCAGGTGTAGATCGCATACAAGCGGAAATTCTAAAATATGCAAGACAAGAAGCTAGAGATCGTATGTTTAAGCTAGTTAGTCACATTTACGAGACAGGGAAAGTCCCGGAGGATTATAAACGGAACGTGGTAGTAACCATAGCTAAAAACAGAAGCGCGGATAGGTGCAAGACATTTAGAATAATAAGCTTAATTTCCCATACGTCAAAAATTTTCACTAGGATTGTACAGATGAGGATGGAAAAAAGGGGCGGAAGAGCTATTACGGGAAGACCAATTTGGGTTTAGAAGAAATAGAAGGACGCGGGAAGCCATTCTAGCTTTACGAGTAACAATAGAGAAAACGATAGAAAAAAAAAAAAAGGGTGTGTGCATAGGATTTGTGTATTTAAAAAACGCTTTTACATGTTAGAAGCAGAAACGGGAGTTAGGAGGGATAAAGGTAGGCCTAGATTAGATCACCATTCGCAAATAGTTAAGGATGTGAGTTGTTCTAGTTTTAAAGGAAATGCGAAAATTAGCTCAGTGGAGATGCGTGTTCAACCAGTTTTAAGACTGACGACCTTATGATGACGATGTTCACCTCGACTCCATTATTGACAGTTCTTGGGGACTATTTTAAAACACTTTTGTTTCTAGGTGCTCTCATAGTAAAAAATCGCATACATACGAGCGCGAGACGAAACAGTGGTGTAAGTGAAACACTCATCTCGCACGAACGGATCATTCCCTGTTTTAAGCATTGGAGATTTCCGAGTTTGCTGGTCATGGTCTAGATTGGTTGATGATTCAACCAGACGTTTTGTCACCAGATGTGGATGACATCTAAGCATGCAGAGTACTTCGATCATACTGACTACAAGCCAAATAACACTGCCGCTAAATGGAGGTACTCCAATCACGCTTCCGATAGCAAGTCACTGAATATGTCATCCGAACCTTATAATCATCATCAACCAAACTAGACCATGGCCAACAAACCCGGAAATTCCCAATGTCCATATTGACTCCAGCCATGAAAGCCTACAGCTATTAATTTTCCCTATTTTGACAGCAAATGAGCGTTGTTCAACTGATCAAAAATAGCTATCCTCCCACTATCTACATTCACAACGTTGATAGTCTAAGTCCACATCCCCTGTTCCAGCCACTAATCCTGGTGGGCGGGCAGTCCCTCCGAACTACGCCAGAAAGTAGGGCAGAATACCCTCTGCAGCCTCCTTTTAGGAATCGTGGGAATGGGTCTATGGTGGTTCGGGTTAGAAAGATGAGACGGACAAAATGAAGACAAAAGAGAATGAAAGATTATCTGCGGAATATTATACTACTGCCATTTACCTAAGTAATCCAAGGAAACCACAGAAAAACTTGGATCAATGCAGACGGATCAGGAATCAAACCAGCCTCCTCCCGAATGCTAAACAGTGGTCTAAGCCGCTAAGCCATGCACTCGGTTTATTCGTTCCTTTTTATATACCCAGAAATATCAATTTTGATCTGATATAAAAAGTACAACTGGACCAACGAGACGTAACCCCTGAGATTTTAATGTCTAACAGATGCACATTGGACGATGGCTATTCTGTGTTAAAGTTAAAGGTAAATCATTTAAGTTCAGCTCTTCTTTGAGGTAAGAACCTTGCCCATACCAACTGCCTGGCTGTAATTTTCATAATCAATATAGTGAACGACTAATTAAACAGAATAATAACACATTAAGTTAGAGTAAATAGTGTGTTCACAATGACCAACCCCCACGTGCATTTCGATGTTTTTCCAGAGAGTGTGCGACATCCTTTTCTAACTGAATGCGATTGTTGTTTATTATATGCGTCGCAACTGAAAAAGTCAAGGACCACCTCTCGATGGTTCACCTGTACCTCGAAATATTTGCAATAAATTTACCGACTAATCACCACACGATATATCACCTGCATATATATTTGTTTCTTATTTACTGCCTCTGTCACAAACTTTCCTGCTTGTCCCAAAACAGAAATAACTAATTATTGTTGAAAACAAAAACCATACCCGTTTGTTTTTTTTTTTTAAAGCATAATGAACATTTCTTTTTAACATTCGTCATGATGGTACGCAGCAAACAGTTCGCGTGTAACATCTTCTGACATCTGTCATTTATTTTTGACTCGGTTGGATTTGTACCTGTCTTTCTTCGGTAGCTCTGGCATTGTACGGATTTCGGATAGCCTCCCACCGTGTCTACGGACAACAAGTATTTTATTTAAATTACTGGCTTTACCACTAATCCAATGTTTACAGACATTGGCACTCACCCCGCTGCGTAACCGTGTAGTAATAATAGGCTTTAGGTAATTTGAATACGATACAAAGAAATTTCTACGACAGTTCAACCCATTTAAAAACGAATGGAGAATATTGAATGTTGAGCACTGCAATGGAATTTAACGAAAACTGGCATTTCCGATCTTCGGTGTTTAAAACAGGAATTAAGATGGAATGTAATATATATAGACTCTGGCACCTTTGCTTCTATTTTACCATATGTGTAATACATTGCTTGAATATGTAGCTTATGACTTTGTTGTATAAAAATATGTTTAAGATGGAAAGTGACCATTGTCTGATGATATATCCAATGATGGATTTCTACGAAGATTCATGAGGTATGCGCTTAGGTCCTCTGAAATCAAGGAGGAATAATTATTAATTTAGAATTCCCTAAATTAATTTGACAAATGAATAACTATCATATTCCAATATAATTTTAACGTGTTTAACAGTCGTGATAACTGTATTGATTGATGGATCCCATTCATCTGTACATCTAATACATTTATATACACATACATTTTAGAAAAATGCATATAAAAGAATTGAGGTGCATGTCTGTAATATCTAAATAACTGCTTTGTTTTAAGCTAGTATGGTTATTTGTATATATGCTGGTTTTGGTTACCCTTATTTTGGCAGTTTTATGTCAGCTGTCCAAAAAAGGGTAAAATAGGAAAATAACATTGAAACATAATATACACTAGGTACATAAAACTATAGCTACCGGGCTTTACTTAAAGGTTTGACTAGTTTTCATATTAATTATTAGTATTACCTACCAGAATTATTGGGATTCAATGGTTGAAATTGTTAAGAACAAAAAGGATTCATTAAGTATGAAAATTTAAAATTATACCCGACTAGAATTTTGAGGAGGGTGCAGGTAGGGTCTCTAAGTTGGTAGCCACACTACCATACTACCTCTCGTGGGCTCCATGAGGTTGCCCCCTAGGGCAAGGCCTTGCCGCATTTACGCATCATTAGGAATGCTGCATTTTTGGAAAAATGAACTTTATTATCAATGAAAAAAAATACAATATATACAAATATCATTTATTTCTAAAATTTGTTTGCTCTTAAGTAAGATTGTGTTATTGGGCTGTTTTGTAGTTAAAATGCAATCGATTTACTGTAGTTCGACATGTTGCGTCTGGTTTCAGTTGTCTTATAATAACAATATCAGGAAGTACAGGAATCAACAAGGAACAGGCGAGATAGGTTAGTAGGACACCTTCTCAAGTATGAAGGGCTAGTCAGAAACATATTAGAAGCAGAAATAGGAGTTAAGAGGAGTACA
>NW_020438881.1:167664-267900 GCF_000699045.2 Agrilus planipennis | reverse complement strand
TGGTTCCTAACCTTTTTAATATTGTTACTCCTGTGACCTATTAGGAAAACTGATTTAAACCCGACCTTAAAATGTTTTTATTTAAAACAATACAAGTAAATACAAATATCTTTAATAATCACTAATTGCACATCAGTCTTACAATTTTATATACCTAAACAATAAATTAAGTAAAAATAGTTAGTGTAATGGTTGGTATTATTTTGCATTTAGTTTTTTTATGTTAGCTTTAATTTCGCTTAAAGCATATCCTAAGTCATGCTCCACATTTAGAAGGATTCTGGTCTTTGTCTTCACTGTAACCACAGTTGAAAATCCACTCTCACACCTATAGATAGGTTGCTTTTCGCCAAAATGTGCTAAGATCATAATTTTGAAATTCTACTCTGCAAGTAGTATTCTGGCGTAGTCCAAGATATCCCACTTTGGCCGCCAGGTCTTCGTCTTTAATAATGTTATCATCCGTAGTAAATGGTCTTAATATCCAAGAACTGGACTGACGATTATCCATATCCGGAAAATATTGCTTCAGTGGGTTTATTGCTGCAGATAAATACTGAATCACAGAATTTTCAAATATGATTTTGTTTGGTTTAATATTTACCAATTGTGCATACAGATGTGTAAACATCAACACATCTATAATTTTATATTTTCAGATATTTTATCAGATTAGATCTCAATTATTAGGTTCTTTGTTACCCCCACAGAATAATTGATTTACCCCCGCTGGGGTAATAACCCCCAGATTCGGAATCACTGGTCTAAAGTGTCTGTTTTAAGTGATTTAAGTAAGGCCCGATTCTAAAATTTGACGAGAGGCTTCGTCCCCTTAAATAATGCATCAAATAATTTTATTGAAAATAAAAAAACTGAGAAGAATACCTTTACTGTCCCAAGTTGACGTAATTATTAGTTTGTTGGGTCCTTTATCTCATAATCATAAATGATACAAAAATTAAAGCTATTAATACTATAAATATTTGCTTGAATTATTGGAAACGAAGGTCCCATATATATTTTTAGCAGAGAACTTGAAATTGTTGAACAAACTACTAAAAACTACTAAAGTATGTTTTAAGGGAGTCCTCATGCCACAGGGTTCCAGATAACTTGTCGGTTCAACCCGTCGGTTACACTACATTTACACTGCATATGCTACTGTTCACTGGAAGAAGTAAAAAAATCAGTTTATTGTCTTAAAATGAATGAATTTCAACAAAAAGTTAGTTATAACTTGAATAGATACCTCTTGACATCAATATTTAATGAGGGTAACGTAATAATGAACATAATTTTCTAAAGAAAGCTGAATTGTTTATAAATAATATTGACAATGACTAAACATCTACATTTTGAGTTAGTGAACGATTTGCAGCTGCTACTACAGATCATCGAAATATAGAACGATAATNCTGAGATTTTAATGTCTAACAGATGCACATTGGACGATGGCTATTCTGTGTTAAAGTTAAAGGTAAATCATTTAAGTTCAGCTCTTCTTTGAGGTAAGAACCTTGCCCATACCAACTGCCTGGCTGTAATTTTCATAATCAATATAGTGAACGACTAATTAAACAGAATAATAACACATTAAGTTAGAGTAAATAGTGTGTTCACAATGACCAACCCCCACGTGCATTTCGATGTTTTTCCAGAGAGTGTGCGACATCCTTTTCTAACTGAATGCGATTGTTGTTTATTATATGCGTCGCAACTGAAAAAGTCAAGGACCACCTCTCGATGGTTCACCTGTACCTCGAAATATTTGCAATAAATTTACCGACTAATCACCACACGATATATCACCTGCATATATATTTGTTTCTTATTTACTGCCTCTGTCACAAACTTTCCTGCTTGTCCCAAAACAGAAATAACTAATTATTGTTGAAAACAAAAACCATACCCGTTTGTTTTTTTTTTTTAAAGCATAATGAACATTTCTTTTTAACATTCGTCATGATGGTACGCAGCAAACAGTTCGCGTGTAACATCTTCTGACATCTGTCATTTATTTTTGACTCGGTTGGATTTGTACCTGTCTTTCTTCGGTAGCTCTGGCATTGTACGGATTTCGGATAGCCTCCCACCGTGTCTACGGACAACAAGTATTTTATTTAAATTACTGGCTTTACCACTAATCCAATGTTTACAGACATTGGCACTCACCCCGCTGCGTAACCGTGTAGTAATAATAGGCTTTAGGTAATTTGAATACGATACAAAGAAATTTCTACGACAGTTCAACCCATTTAAAAACGAATGGAGAATATTGAATGTTGAGCACTGCAATGGAATTTAACGAAAACTGGCATTTCCGATCTTCGGTGTTTAAAACAGGAATTAAGATGGAATGTAATATATATAGACTCTGGCACCTTTGCTTCTATTTTACCAACAGAAAACACCTTTAGATTAATCAATATATTAAATTTTAGAGATGTAGGGTACAGTAGTAATAATATAAGAAACGAGGCAGGGATCATTTTGATATAAAATGAGGAATAGGCAGATAAATGGAAAGAATATTTAGAGAACCTATACGCAGATCATGGGTTAAGAGATATATTAGAGAACGAAGATTTAAGTTGAGTTAGGTTATCTCATAATGACAGAAGAGTTTGATGTAGCATCAAAAAAACTTAAAGAATAATAAGGCGCCAGGTGTAGATCGCATACAAGCGGAAATTCTAAAATATGCAAGACAAGAAGCTAGAGATCGTATGTTTAAGCTAGTTAGTCACATTTACGAGACAGGGAAAGTCCCGGAGGATTATAAACGGAACGTGGTAGTAACCATAGCTAAAAACAGAAGCGCGGATAGGTGCAAGACATTTAGAATAATAAGCTTAATTTCCCATACGTCAAAAATTTTCACTAGGATTGTACAGATGAGGATGGAAAAAAGGGGCGGAAGAGCTATTACGGGAAGACCAATTTGGGTTTAGAAGAAATAGAAGGACGCGGGAAGCCATTCTAGCTTTACGAGTAACAATAGAGAAAACGATAGAAAAAAAAAAAAAGGGTGTGTGCATAGGATTTGTGTATTTAAAAAACGCTTTTACATGTTAGAAGCAGAAACGGGAGTTAGGAGGGATAAAGGTAGGCCTAGATTAGATCACCATTCGCAAATAGTTAAGGATGTGAGTTGTTCTAGTTTTAAAGGAAATGCGAAAATTAGCTCAGTGGAGATGCGTGTTCAACCAGTTTTAAGACTGACGACCTTATGATGACGATGTTCACCTCGACTCCATTATTGACAGTTCTTGGGGACTATTTTAAAACACTTTTGTTTCTAGGTGCTCTCATAGTAAAAAATCGCATACATACGAGCGCGAGACGAAACAGTGGTGTAAGTGAAACACTCATCTCGCACGAACGGATCATTCCCTGTTTTAAGCATTGGAGATTTCCGAGTTTGCTGGTCATGGTCTAGATTGGTTGATGATTCAACCAGACGTTTTGTCACCAGATGTGGATGACATCTAAGCATGCAGAGTACTTCGATCATACTGACTACAAGCCAAATAACACTGCCGCTAAATGGAGGTACTCCAATCACGCTTCCGATAGCAAGTCACTGAATATGTCATCCGAACCTTATAATCATCATCAACCAAACTAGACCATGGCCAACAAACCCGGAAATTCCCAATGTCCATATTGACTCCAGCCATGAAAGCCTACAGCTATTAATTTTCCCTATTTTGACAGCAAATGAGCGTTGTTCAACTGATCAAAAATAGCTATCCTCCCACTATCTACATTCACAACGTTGATAGTCTAAGTCCACATCCCCTGTTCCAGCCACTAATCCTGGTGGGCGGGCAGTCCCTCCGAACTACGCCAGAAAGTAGGGCAGAATACCCTCTGCAGCCTCCTTTTAGGAATCGTGGGAATGGGTCTATGGTGGTTCGGGTTAGAAAGATGAGACGGACAAAATGAAGACAAAAGAGAATGAAAGATTATCTGCGGAATATTATACTACTGCCATTTACCTAAGTAATCCAAGGAAACCACAGAAAAACTTGGATCAATGCAGACGGATCAGGAATCAAACCAGCCTCCTCCCGAATGCTAAACAGTGGTCTAAGCCGCTAAGCCATGCACTCGGTTTATTCGTTCCTTTTTATATACCCAGAAATATCAATTTTGATCTGATATAAAAAGTACAACTGGACCAACGAGACGTAACCCCTGAGATTTTAATGTCTAACAGATGCACATTGGACGATGGCTATTCTGTGTTAAAGTTAAAGGTAAATCATTTAAGTTCAGCTCTTCTTTGAGGTAAGAACCTTGCCCATACCAACTGCCTGGCTGTAATTTTCATAATCAATATAGTGAACGACTAATTAAACAGAATAATAACACATTAAGTTAGAGTAAATAGTGTGTTCACAATGACCAACCCCCACGTGCATTTCGATGTTTTTCCAGAGAGTGTGCGACATCCTTTTCTAACTGAATGCGATTGTTGTTTATTATATGCGTCGCAACTGAAAAAGTCAAGGACCACCTCTCGATGGTTCACCTGTACCTCGAAATATTTGCAATAAATTTACCGACTAATCACCACACGATATATCACCTGCATATATATTTGTTTCTTATTTACTGCCTCTGTCACAAACTTTCCTGCTTGTCCCAAAACAGAAATAACTAATTATTGTTGAAAACAAAAACCATACCCGTTTGTTTTTTTTTTTTAAAGCATAATGAACATTTCTTTTTAACATTCGTCATGATGGTACGCAGCAAACAGTTCGCGTGTAACATCTTCTGACATCTGTCATTTATTTTTGACTCGGTTGGATTTGTACCTGTCTTTCTTCGGTAGCTCTGGCATTGTACGGATTTCGGATAGCCTCCCACCGTGTCTACGGACAACAAGTATTTTATTTAAATTACTGGCTTTACCACTAATCCAATGTTTACAGACATTGGCACTCACCCCGCTGCGTAACCGTGTAGTAATAATAGGCTTTAGGTAATTTGAATACGATACAAAGAAATTTCTACGACAGTTCAACCCATTTAAAAACGAATGGAGAATATTGAATGTTGAGCACTGCAATGGAATTTAACGAAAACTGGCATTTCCGATCTTCGGTGTTTAAAACAGGAATTAAGATGGAATGTAATATATATAGACTCTGGCACCTTTGCTTCTATTTTACCATATGTGTAATACATTGCTTGAATATGTAGCTTATGACTTTGTTGTATAAAAATATGTTTAAGATGGAAAGTGACCATTGTCTGATGATATATCCAATGATGGATTTCTACGAAGATTCATGAGGTATGCGCTTAGGTCCTCTGAAATCAAGGAGGAATAATTATTAATTTAGAATTCCCTAAATTAATTTGACAAATGAATAACTATCATATTCCAATATAATTTTAACGTGTTTAACAGTCGTGATAACTGTATTGATTGATGGATCCCATACATCTGTACATCTAATACATTTATATACACATACATTTTAGAAAAATGCATATAAAAGAATTGAGGTGCATGTCTGTAATATCTAAATAACTGCTTTGTTTTAAGCTAGTATGGTTATTTGTATATATGCTGGTTTTGGTTACCCTTATTTTGGCAGTTTTATGTCAGCTGTCCAAAAAAGGGTAAAATAGGAAAATAACATTGAAACATAATATACACTAGGTACATAAAACTATAGCTACCGGGCTTTACTTAAAGGTTTGACTAGTTTTCATATTAATTATTAGTATTACCTACCAGAATTATTGGGATTCAATGGTTGAAATTGTTAAGAACAAAAAGGATTCATTAAGTATGAAAATTTAAAATTATACCCGACTAGAATTTTGAGGAGGGTGCAGGTAGGGTCTCTAAGTTGGTAGCCACACTACCATACTACCTCTCGTGGGCTCCATGAGGTTGCCCCCTAGGGCAAGGCCTTGCCGCATTTACGCATCATTAGGAATGCTGCATTTTTGGAAAAATGAACTTTATTATCAATGAAAAAAAATACAATATATACAAATATCATTTATTTCTAAAATTTGTTTGCTCTTAAGTAAGATTGTGTTATTGGGCTGTTTTGTACTCAATAATACTACATATATAGTTGCTATCGTTTTACTGTTGATCGACTTGATGCGTCTGATTTCAGTTGTCTTATAATAACAATATTAGGGAGTACACTGGTTGGTTCGTTGCAAATAATAAATATTTTATTGAAACGGCGACTTAATTGGGCAAGGGGATTGTTGTTATTCATTTTACCGAGAGTATTTTCAAACGGATTTGCTTCATCGGGTTCCCACAAGGTAGATTTAACTGTAAGTTTATACATGTGATAGGTTTGCCCCTTAAGACCCATATGAAAAATCCATAAGGCAATCCTCATTTTGGTATCACTACTTTTTTTGTTTGATTTTCATGAGAAATCTACGGGGAAATCCCTATATCGGCATGCCCCTCATTAACCACATGAGGTCCGGACGCTACATGGGGCATGGCCCCTATAAATTTTAGCCGGGTAATACCTCTCAGAATTATTAAGTTTCAGTGGCTAAAATTGTCAAAAACAAAAAAGACTCAGATGGGTTAATTTGGTGTCAAGGTCAAAAACGAGAAGATCATAACGTATGCTTACTGATTTATTATTCATTTCTTTTTCTTTTTAACTTTATGAATATTAGTGAAAGCAATCTAAATTAACCATAACTTAACGATCTGCGAAGTTCTACAATAAGAATTAAGGTTGATGAATATTTTTTAAATTTTAAAAATGTTTACGATTAGTTTTGATTGATTTACCAATATATGTCAACGGCAAATGTATTTTGAACAAAAAAGATACTTAAACGTTTGTTTTTAAATTGAACTTATTGTTATAGGATTAACTGTTAATGTTTTGTTCTTAGATATATTCTGCTTCTTCTGTTAGGAACACATTCAAATTTTGTTCTTTAATAGATCACCCTGTATTCTAGCTCATCGTTTTTCGTCGATAATAATTAAAAGAGAGTCCCCATATAAGCGGGAGAGTTACATTGAATATACTGCACCCATACAAGATTAATAAAATGTCAACACCGTGTTTGCTTTTTACGTTCAGCCAGTTTAATTTTCATATTAATACGAAATGTTAGAACTTCATCATATTATACTGTACAGGATATGACAGGCAATTTAACGCTAAAACCTTTTCGAAAATTCACTTCGCTTTCATGTTCTCTTTTTACTTGCCTCGCTTAATAAATGCATGTAAGTCCAAGCACTTCAGTACTGCACGACATTTTAACGTCATACGTATAATGAAAAATGAATCTATTCCTATTTTACTTTACAAACTTAGAATGATTATTAAAATAATAGAGGTAGCAATTTAGGTAAAACAAATTTAGAGGAAGTTAAGAAATGGGAAAGGGTCATTATTCGTCTGAAGCAGTGGTTCCTAACCTTTTTAATATTGTTACCCCTGTGACCTGAAACTGATTTTACCCTGACCTTAAAATGCAATACAAACAACACAAGCAAATACAAATATTTTTAATAATCACAAATTGCACATCAGTCTTACAATTTGATATACCTAAACAATAAATTAAGTAAACATAGTTAGTGTAATGGTTGGTATTATTTTGCATTTAGTTTTTTTTATGTTAGCTTTAATTTCGCTTAAAGCATATCCTAAGTCATGCTCCACATTTAGAAGGATTCTGGTCTTTGTCTTCACTGTAACCACAGTTGAAAATCCACTCTCACACCTATAGATAGGTTGCTTTTCGCCAAAATGTGCTAAGATCATAATTTTGAAATTCTACTCTGCAAGAAGTATTCTGGCGTAGTCCAAGATATCCCACTTTGTCCCCCAGGTCTTCGTCTTTAATAATGTTATCATCCGTAGTAAATGGTCTTAATATCCAAGAACTGGACTGACGATTATCCATATCCGGAAAATATTGCTTCAGTGNCTGATTACATGCACGAGGTGTCAGTTAAGATCTGGACAAACGATAATTCGTTGCGACCCCCGCATATTACACTTGACCCTGCGTGATCTAGTCGTCGCATGCACGAACCTTAGCCACTAAAGTCGCAGAACTTCAATAGACATGCACACACATTCAATGTTAAAAAGTGCCTGACAAAATTTTTGAACTCGACACAAAATATCCATGTACATATAGGTGGTATATATAGTTACCGTTTTTTAAAACCCAAAAATGTTTTATTTTCTATTCTTGATGTAATTTATTGCAAAAGATACGATCAAAGATATTTAATTTGAATAAGTGTAACGGTTAGAAACTTTTGTAAAATATTGTAGAAGGACTGATGTGCATATAGTATTATTTTTAAGGTCCTTTTGGTATATTATGACATACAATTATGTGATACTTCATCATCAGCACCAAAGATGAGACATTACACATATAGCCATTCCAAATATTCAAAAATTACTAAAATTCGTTGTAGGTTTCTTTATGAAAGGATTAAGTCAACTCATGAGAGAACATGATTATCCTTTAGGTACGTTTAAATTTCGCAACCTGACATTTTTCCTTTTATCATTCGTATCTATTCAAAATCTTTGTGTGAAATTTCAAATATTTCCAATCATTAATCTTATCGTGTATAACCTCACGTACTATAGAAATTACGTAGGTATATCTGCTTCTACTTCTTTCAAAGTAACCTTCATGAAATGCTACCTACAAGCTTCATTATATACAAAACACACCTTACACTGCGAAGAAGAAAAATTAACATCTTTTTCCCATTTGGTTTACTTTTCAGGCTGTATCTAATAATTAGGCAAATTAGAAGACGATTATTTAAACGGGTTCTCATCTTTCCAAAGGAAATTTAATATGCAGTTCCTATAGAATGTATCAGAAGAGCTCTCAATTAATCTTAACCTGGTATAGTTCTTTCCCTTGGTTTATGAATCTCAGTTCAGTTGATTCAGATCTTTCCAAAAGCTTCAGCGCTTTTACTAATTTAAGTGTTTTAGGAATTCTTCTATTTTAGTATAGATTGCAATTCATTGACCCCAGTATGATTGTTGTTCACTTTAATGAAATTGAAACTAATGTTTTATAAAGAAAAGAAGATGGAATGGCAGCTATTTTATTGAGATCAAAGCAATCTCACAAATTTATTATCTAACAATACAAAAACAAATATGTACCTAACACTTAACATAATATGTACTCTACATAAAGATAATGTCGAGTCATTGAAAGTTAAATTATGTTGAGTTTTATTTAAATTTCTTCTTACTTTAATTGCAGTTTACCTGTTGTGGGCACCTATGTAACAATAATTAAGTCGACAATAATGAGGATTATTATTGAACTCAATACAGGCTTCAATGTTCGTAGAAACATTAAGGGTTTGAGGAACTACTAGGGGAAGACCAATTTGGGTTAAGAAGAAATACAGGAACGCGGGAGGTCATTCTAATTTTACGGGTAACAATAGAGAAAATGATATGATAAGGAAAGAACACGTACATAGGATTCGTAAATTTAGAAAAAGCTTATGATAATGTTAAAAGGGACAAGATGTTAAATATCCTTAAAAATGTAGGTAAAGAGCGAATATAAAAATAGGGGACGAAAAATTAGAAGTGACTGATTCTCGGTATTTAGGAGATCAGGCAAATTAAGATGGAAGGAGCAATGGAGATATAAGAAAAATGATAGCGCAGGATCGAGTTATCTTCAGCAAAAAGGTCGACAGTTCTAAGACTCGTTGGACACGCACCTCCACTTTTTCGTATCCTGAGCTAATCTTCGCATTTCCCTAAAATTAGTACATTCAACATCCTTAACTATTTGAGAACAGTCAAATTTCCTACTTGCCTCATGATTCTAACGTTCCACGCTCCGACTAGTGAAATATTGCATCTTCCCCTATTGCACTTATTGATGACATCCCCCGAGGTAGTCCCCGCCCGGACATTCGAATGGGGGACTAGTTTACGTTCGGAGTGCTTTACTCCAGAGGACGCCATCATTCTAGTTTGGTGTGTTTTTCTTGGGATATCATTATGTGGTGTTTTCCCGTTGCCTTTCACATCGCAGTATTGTGCATCAGAGTGCCATACCGATCCTCATGATTTCTGCCACCCTGAGTACTAAAAGAGCTGCTGCCCTCTACTTTTATGCTTGCAAGCGATTAATTTAGAAATTTGAAAAAACTTGTTAAAGGTGTATGTCTGGAGCGCGAAACATGAACTATTTTTCCCAATCTGCGTTTTTAAATCTAGATACACTCATGAAATCAATATCTTTTACAGCATAAAACTGGCAAGACACTTCTTCGTTCAAATCATTATTAACAGTGAAAGGATAAGTAAGTAATCGTGCAAGATATAATGTTTCAATTAGTTTTGTGTCTGTATAGGGTGATTTATTAATAGATGAAATAAAATGTGCATTTACTTTACAACCCGTTCCTTTAAGATACGCCAGGTAAAACGATACCATAATATATGGATAGTAGAAGAGGAGCACGATGCCATCACACTGGGGACTTGTTCTACCACGTTATCGCAGTGGCAGTATGACAACGGTGTCATGTCTCAAACAGCAAATTCCGACGACTACAACGTATTCGAGTTATTTTTCAAAACACCTGTCACTTCAATTCGTGACATGCACCACTCCGTTTCTTTGGTACACTATCTAGACATTTTCCATCCGGAAAAGGTGAACGCAATTCGAAATATTCATATTTGTAATATATATACGAGGTGTAACAGAAATATGTACGGAGCCTGCAGAAAAGTGATTCGAGAAAAACGTAGTTGAAAGTGCAGATAAATTCAATTTCGGCCCTGGTAAAGAAATACGACAACGCCACATCGTGTTCAATCAGCTGGCAATTGGCAGCACTGGTGTTGTAGTTTTTGTATTCTTTTTCTCTCATGTGTTGTTTGTTATTTGTTAGATTAGATTAAGTGTAGTTGAGGATGTTTATACAGTCAATTGATAATTCTATTAACGTGTAAATCTTGTTTTTAGTCAGTAGATGTTCAGTTCAATAAACTAATTCAGCAACACATCAGACATTGGAATAGGTCAATAATTTACTATAGAGCAGTTGTTGTAAAATAATGCGGCATGATACTTATTTACGGGTTTAAACATATCGCCGCTATCAAGGGCGTAACAACCTACAGTTGGACTAGGTGCTCCCATCATACTATAAATGACTTACAAGAAAAGGCCACCAATGTATTCAATTAAAATGCATGAAAAGATCCAGTTCGGCTGCTCATTTACGAGCTTGAACTATTTAAACCGAACTTTCAAGTTGGGTTATTATCTGAATTGACTAGAATTGACTGGGTGCCCAACCCAATCAAGTGGGTGCCCGAGCACCCGTAGACCCCCCCCTCACTTGTTGCGCCCCTGGTCGCTACACATGACGAAATTTTAGATTTCACAAAGGACAAAATAGTAAACACGAAATAGCAGGGAATGTTGGCTTTTCTCATAATGTGATAGTGTAGTAAATTTTAAAGGAACCGTTACTGTAACCTTATCATTTACAACGAATGCAAGCCTTTCTGGAAACAGATTTTCAGTCGTCAGAGGTTTTGTGTCAGTGGCTTCAAAAGAAAATTGCTGCAATGGAGTCCAAATATTATGGGTATTGTGTGTGTAGTAGTAAATTGTTTGTTTATCTTAGAGGTTCGATAACCGCCACTATTTACATTCTCCATTATTTAAGTGCAGAATTTTAATCCCAATTCGTTAACGTGCACAACTACGTTGCCAATTTGCTTTTCCTGAAAACACTTTTTGTCCTTAACGACGCTGCTGAACTCACCATGCGATTCTTTTATTGCATCTGATTTACACTCTCCAAAGCACCTATTTCAGTTACACCCTGTATATGTAAATATGTCAACGGGCTTTCTCTCTTCTAGTTCGTTCAAATAATTCCAGTTCCTATTAGCATTTTTAAAGAGTAGATTTCCATATCTGTCGAAGAAAGCGCTTTACATAGATCTCAAATGATTACTCCTTTGAGCTTCTTTGTACATTAATAAATGAAACATCTGTTATCATTCTTTTGGAAACGATAACTTGACATATACATTAAATTATGCGCCATTATATAAGTGCTATTGCAAAGGTTGGTGTTTTCTTCCTCAAGCATCCGAGATATCTGTTGTACAACTTCATTATCCAGTTTTCAAAAGCCTACAAATATTTCTGTCGACCTTGATAGTAAAACGGAGGGAATGGCAAGCACATGTGCATTAGGTTGATCTGCTGGACATGCTCCAGAAGAATTTAAACAACCTAACAATCTTCAGAGAAAGTCATGATGATGTGTAACATGTTTTACGTATCATACCAAGTGTCAATTTAGACCATGTTCGACGATAAGATAAATCTTCCCACGAGTTCTCTACGAACAAGCTGCTAATAAGCAACTCTAATGAAGCGAGTGCAAATAGGAACGCGTACTTCGCAGTTAATATTCATGAACATGGAGATTTCTGCGTGCTATCAACATCGCCGGTTGATGCTATCATGGCTGGAATGTCTATTGGAGATGTTTCTTTAAATGTCGTCATTGTTGCAGACTATTAAAAAGATATAAGGTAGTGCGATAGATATTATAATAAGAATTCTCTGGAAACTTATGAAATTACGTTTTTGTAACAATTGCACGACCACATTATGACCAGAAGTTGAATATGATTATTACGTATTAGGTAGATCATTTAATAGTAACGATTGATGATGTAGGTACATTTTGTCACACGTAAATTATGTGTAATGGAAAATTTGATGCTTTTGGAACGATGCGTATCGTCCTTTATAGATTCCAGTGAGAAGATGAAACAATGAAACAAAGGTTAACTATTACCGTTCTGTTCATGGAAAATGTGACAGTCTATGAAATTTTGTTGCATCAAACAATAGGAAAATGAGGTATCCCTAAAACGTGCCCGTACAACTAAGTTCGCTGAGGGTTTTGGACCTTCATTTTATGGATCTCTTTTATACCTCATACGCATTTTGAAAATAATTGACTATCCGCAGCTTAACTTTCGTGAACTCTTTGAACAAAATTTGAAACTACCTAATATCAAGACGCTTTTGTACTGACAATGTCATTGAGGTATCATCATCATCATAAGGTCGTCAATCCTAAGACTGATTGGACACGCACCTTCACTCCTTCCTATCCTGAGTTAATCTTCGAATTTCCTTAAAACCAGAACATCCCACATCCTTAACTATTTGCGAACATCAATCTAATCTAGGTATATCTCTGGTCCTCTTAACTCCTGTTTCTGCCTCTATATGTTTCTGACTAGACCTTCATGTCTGAGAAGGTGTCCTACCAACCTATCTCACCCATTCCTTATCGGCTTCCATAAAGTCCTCTGTTCTCCTGTTCTTTCTAATATCTCTTCATTTCCAACCTTCTCTACCCACGGTATCCTCATCATTCGCTGATAACACCACATTTCAAACGCTTCTAACCATTAAGGTATATCCGATATTAAAACATGACCATATTGTTGGTGACTCAATATAAACTGGAATGGTTTATTTATAGCCACCTACGTAAATATTCTTAATTTATTTCCAAAATTCCAAATTTACTAGCAAAATTTATTTAGGTGCTACGTTCAAGTAACGGTTTAACCCATGTCCGTTTATCTGAAAAACGAAAGCAGAAATGTCAACCGTTATCTCAGTCACGATCTAGTGAGCTGAAGAGGCTGAGATAAGCCAGCACATACGTCTTAATTTATTGGAACCCGTCGTACCAGAAGTCGTTTCAAATGCAGATACGCATATGAATAGAGCGATTGCTATCGAAGCCACATCCTATTAGGCATGCCAAGAGGCAAGCTGTCAGGACACGTACAAACGCTTGACAGTTGTACCGTTCACAGAATTGAAATGTTACAGCACAATGGTGGCTGGATGCACACCAATCCCTGACGCAGCATCACTCGATCTTCCCAGCTGTCCCACGCCATTGGTCCGTTGAATCGAATGCGCGTGCACGTGGTATTATACGACACGCCCATTCCCACGTACGCTTGCCCCAGTAAGTACAGTAATAGAGCGTCGCGACTCAGACGCCAACTAAGTAAGGTGTAAGTGAGTGTTTCGTGTATGTGGCGTCGCGTCAATGCGTGTCAACCATATAAAACGCGAGGGATTTCGTGCTCGGTTCGGATGAAAATCGCTTGATTTATACTCCTACATTGATGGCAACGATGATGATGGACATTGGAATGTACGGACATCATAATCAACACAGCTCCTCGTATAATCCGACGGAAAGTAATTTCTACAACTATGGTGGTGATATGTATCCACAGACTCATATCATGAACCATCAGATATCATCATCTCATTATGGTACGTCTGCTTACCACTACGAAGATACTTCTTCATATATGAATGCTCCAGAATCACCACCATCTCCTCAGGAGATGGGATTCTATCAAACTCATAACGCTAGCATGCCGACAGAAAATCCAATAATCAGTACCGAAACTGGACTGAGTTATACCAACTTGGACTACTCCAATTCTGGTGGTACAAACTCGGTATACCAACCGACGGACCATCCTCACGGATACGAACCAGAAACGTTTCATCACAGGGTACAGTCTGAAGCTATTTTGAGACATCACGACAATGTAGTGGATCACGGAAGTCATTTTTATCATGAGACGAAATTCCATCCATCTCAAATTGAGTCTGATGGATATCCTCATTCTCATTTAGTACTGCCGAATTCTCATTCTTCCTGTAGTGATTTCCAAAGTCAGCATCGATTCAAGAGCGAAGACTTTCAGACCTCTCCAGACACTGGACACCAACGGCAGCACCATCTTGTTCATCATATGGCGTCTGCATCCCATTCGGTTCCTTCCTTGCCAACTTATAAATGGATGCAGGTTAAAAGGAATGTACCGAGACCACAAGGTAAGAGGCCAGCAGAAACATTAATTTACTGCGATTTTTGGGAACAATGGAATTAAACGGTTAAGAGATTCCATGGAATTGAATCTTGAATGCTGAACATTAAAATAATGTTTTTTTACTATACTCCTCCCGATGAGAAACTAACATCCTCTCCCGAGTAAGAAATCGCATTTACTCTACATTAGGAATAGGATTTAGCACCCTTTGCGTGGTTTTCAACCTCTCCTGCTTTAGCAATTTCCACGGAGATGATGATGACGGAGAATAGCCCCTTTTCTGAAAAACAGTAAATGCGATTTCTTACCTGGCAGGCATCCCCCCCCCCCAAGTAGCAATTCACACCACGGAGAAAATTCAATACTTTCTTCACCTGCTGCTTAATACATCACTATTATATACTTTAGCGAGAATGTACCAAACTTAAATTGCATTTGCATTGCAAGAAATTGAATAGTTACAAGTTTCTTAGTATCTTCCTTTTGATAAATGTTTCTCTTGACGAATAAATTTGTCTACAAACTACAACAAACATTGAAACCCGCCTGTCTCTTCTGAAGACCGTTATCTGCGTTCCGAATAATCATGACGTTGCTTATTAATTAAAAATTATAAATGAATCTAACAGGCAGCATTCATGATAAATAAAAAGTTCGTTCCTGGGACTGATTACATGCACGAGGTGTCAGTTAAGATCTGGACAAACGATAATTCGTTGCGACCCCCGCATATTACACTTGACCCTGCGTGATCTAGTCGTCGCATGCACGAACCTTAGCCACTAAAGTCGCAGAACTTCAATAGACATGCACACACATTCAATGTTAAAAAGTGCCTGACAAAATTTTTGAACTCGACACAAAATATCCATGTACATATAGGTGGTATATATAGTTACCGTTTTTTAAAACCCAAAAATGTTTTATTTTCTATTCTTGATGTAATTTATTGCAAAAGATACGATCAAAGATATTTAATTTGAATAAGTGTAACGGTTAGAAACTTTTGTAAAATATTGTAGAAGGACTGATGTGCATATAGTATTATTTTTAAGGTCCTTTTGGTATATTATGACATACAATTATGTGATACTTCATCATCAGCACCAAAGATGAGACATTACACATATAGCCATTCCAAATATTCAAAAATTACTAAAATTCGTTGTAGGTTTCTTTATGAAAGGATTAAGTCAACTCATGAGAGAACATGATTATCCTTTAGGTACGTTTAAATTTCGCAACCTGACATTTTTCCTTTTATCATTCGTATCTATTCAAAATCTTTGTGTGAAATTTCAAATATTTCCAATCATTAATCTTATCGTGTATAACCTCACGTACTATAGAAATTACGTAGGTATATCTGCTTCTACTTCTTTCAAAGTAACCTTCATGAAATGCTACCTACAAGCTTCATTATATACAAAACACACCTTACACTGCGAAGAAGAAAAATTAACATCTTTTTCCCATTTGGTTTACTTTTCAGGCTGTATCTAATAATTAGGCAAATTAGAAGACGATTATTTAAACGGGTTCTCATCTTTCCAAAGGA
The DNA here is from genome assembly GCF_000699045.2 of Agrilus planipennis. NCBI lineage: Eukaryota > Metazoa > Arthropoda > Insecta > Coleoptera > Buprestidae > Agrilus > Agrilus planipennis. The sequence continues at coordinate 251,370 of NW_020438881.1, read as the reverse complement.
AATTTAATATGCAGTTCCTATAGAATGTATCAGAAGAGCTCTCAATTAATCTTAACCTGGTATAGTTCTTTCCCTTGGTTTATGAATCTCAGTTCAGTTGATTCAGATCTTTCCAAAAGCTTCANAATTTTGAGGAGGGTGCAGGTAGGGTCTCTAAGTTGGTAGCCACACTACCATACTACCTCTCGTGGGCTCCATGAGGTTGCCCCCTAGGGCAAGGCCTTGCCGCATTTACGCATCATTAGGAATGCTGCATTTTTGGAAAAATGAACTTTATTATCAATGAAAAAAAATACAATATATACAAATATCATTTATTTCTAAAATTTGTTTGCTCTTAAGTAAGATTGTGTTATTGGGCTGTTTTGTACTCAATAATACTACATATATAGTTGCTATCGTTTTACTGTTGATCGACTTGATGCGTCTGATTTCAGTTGTCTTATAATAACAATATTAGGGAGTACACTGGTTGGTTCGTTGCAAATAATAAATATTTTATTGAAACGGCGACTTAATTGGGCAAGGGGATTGTTGTTATTCATTTTACCGAGAGTATTTTCAAACGGATTTGCTTCATCGGGTTCCCACAAGGTAGATTTAACTGTAAGTTTATACATGTGATAGGTTTGCCCCTTAAGACCCATATGAAAAATCCATAAGGCAATCCTCATTTTGGTATCACTACTTTTTTTGTTTGATTTTCATGAGAAATCTACGGGGAAATCCCTATATCGGCATGCCCCTCATTAACCACATGAGGTCCGGACGCTACATGGGGCATGGCCCCTATAAATTTTAGCCGGGTAATACCTCTCAGAATTATTAAGTTTCAGTGGCTAAAATTGTCAAAAACAAAAAAGACTCAGATGGGTTAATTTGGTGTCAAGGTCAAAAACGAGAAGATCATAACGTATGCTTACTGATTTATTATTCATTTCTTTTTCTTTTTAACTTTATGAATATTAGTGAAAGCAATCTAAATTAACCATAACTTAACGATCTGCGAAGTTCTACAATAAGAATTAAGGTTGATGAATATTTTTTAAATTTTAAAAATGTTTACGATTAGTTTTGATTGATTTACCAATATATGTCAACGGCAAATGTATTTTGAACAAAAAAGATACTTAAACGTTTGTTTTTAAATTGAACTTATTGTTATAGGATTAACTGTTAATGTTTTGTTCTTAGATATATTCTGCTTCTTCTGTTAGGAACACATTCAAATTTTGTTCTTTAATAGATCACCCTGTATTCTAGCTCATCGTTTTTCGTCGATAATAATTAAAAGAGAGTCCCCATATAAGCGGGAGAGTTACATTGAATATACTGCACCCATACAAGATTAATAAAATGTCAACACCGTGTTTGCTTTTTACGTTCAGCCAGTTTAATTTTCATATTAATACGAAATGTTAGAACTTCATCATATTATACTGTACAGGATATGACAGGCAATTTAACGCTAAAACCTTTTCGAAAATTCACTTCGCTTTCATGTTCTCTTTTTACTTGCCTCGCTTAATAAATGCATGTAAGTCCAAGCACTTCAGTACTGCACGACATTTTAACGTCATACGTATAATGAAAAATGAATCTATTCCTATTTTACTTTACAAACTTAGAATGATTATTAAAATAATAGAGGTAGCAATTTAGGTAAAACAAATTTAGAGGAAGTTAAGAAATGGGAAAGGGTCATTATTCGTCTGAAGCAGTGGTTCCTAACCTTTTTAATATTGTTACCCCTGTGACCTGAAACTGATTTTACCCTGACCTTAAAATGCAATACAAACAACACAAGCAAATACAAATATTTTTAATAATCACAAATTGCACATCAGTCTTACAATTTGATATACCTAAACAATAAATTAAGTAAACATAGTTAGTGTAATGGTTGGTATTATTTTGCATTTAGTTTTTTTTATGTTAGCTTTAATTTCGCTTAAAGCATATCCTAAGTCATGCTCCACATTTAGAAGGATTCTGGTCTTTGTCTTCACTGTAACCACAGTTGAAAATCCACTCTCACACCTATAGATAGGTTGCTTTTCGCCAAAATGTGCTAAGATCATAATTTTGAAATTCTACTCTGCAAGAAGTATTCTGGCGTAGTCCAAGATATCCCACTTTGTCCCCCAGGTCTTCGTCTTTAATAATGTTATCATCCGTAGTAAATGGTCTTAATATCCAAGAACTGGACTGACGATTATCCATATCCGGAAAATATTGCTTCAGTGAGTTTATTGCTGCAGATAAATACTGAATCACAGAATTTTCAAATATGATTTTGTTTGGTTTAATATTTACCAATTGTGCATACAGATGTGTAAACATCAACACATCTATAATTTTATATTTTCAGATATTTTATCAGATTAGATCTCAATTATTAGGTTCTTTGTTACCCCCACAGAATAATTGATTTACCCCCGCGNCCCGGACATTCGAATGGGGGACTAGTTTACGTTCGGAGTGCTTTACTCCAGAGGACGCCATCATTCTAGTTTGGTGTGTTTTTCTTGGGATATCATTATGTGGTGTTTTCCCGTTGCCTTTCACATCGCAGTATTGTGCATCAGAGTGCCATACCGATCCTCATGATTTCTGCCACCCTGAGTACTAAAAGAGCTGCTGCCCTCTACTTTTATGCTTGCAAGCGATTAATTTAGAAATTTGAAAAAACTTGTTAAAGGTGTATGTCTGGAGCGCGAAACATGAACTATTTTTCCCAATCTGCGTTTTTAAATCTAGATACACTCATGAAATCAATATCTTTTACAGCATAAAACTGGCAAGACACTTCTTCGTTCAAATCATTATTAACAGTGAAAGGATAAGTAAGTAATCGTGCAAGATATAATGTTTCAATTAGTTTTGTGTCTGTATAGGGTGATTTATTAATAGATGAAATAAAATGTGCATTTACTTTACAACCCGTTCCTTTAAGATACGCCAGGTAAAACGATACCATAATATATGGATAGTAGAAGAGGAGCACGATGCCATCACACTGGGGACTTGTTCTACCACGTTATCGCAGTGGCAGTATGACAACGGTGTCATGTCTCAAACAGCAAATTCCGACGACTACAACGTATTCGAGTTATTTTTCAAAACACCTGTCACTTCAATTCGTGACATGCACCACTCCGTTTCTTTGGTACACTATCTAGACATTTTCCATCCGGAAAAGGTGAACGCAATTCGAAATATTCATATTTGTAATATATATACGAGGTGTAACAGAAATATGTACGGAGCCTGCAGAAAAGTGATTCGAGAAAAACGTAGTTGAAAGTGCAGATAAATTCAATTTCGGCCCTGGTAAAGAAATACGACAACGCCACATCGTGTTCAATCAGCTGGCAATTGGCAGCACTGGTGTTGTAGTTTTTGTATTCTTTTTCTCTCATGTGTTGTTTGTTATTTGTTAGATTAGATTAAGTGTAGTTGAGGATGTTTATACAGTCAATTGATAATTCTATTAACGTGTAAATCTTGTTTTTAGTCAGTAGATGTTCAGTTCAATAAACTAATTCAGCAACACATCAGACATTGGAATAGGTCAATAATTTACTATAGAGCAGTTGTTGTAAAATAATGCGGCATGATACTTATTTACGGGTTTAAACATATCGCCGCTATCAAGGGCGTAACAACCTACAGTTGGACTAGGTGCTCCCATCATACTATAAATGACTTACAAGAAAAGGCCACCAATGTATTCAATTAAAATGCATGAAAAGATCCAGTTCGGCTGCTCATTTACGAGCTTGAACTATTTAAACCGAACTTTCAAGTTGGGTTATTATCTGAATTGACTAGAATTGACTGGGTGCCCAACCCAATCAAGTGGGTGCCCGAGCACCCGTAGACCCCCCCCTCACTTGTTGCGCCCCTGGTCGCTACACATGACGAAATTTTAGATTTCACAAAGGACAAAATAGTAAACACGAAATAGCAGGGAATGTTGGCTTTTCTCATAATGTGATAGTGTAGTAAATTTTAAAGGAACCGTTACTGTAACCTTATCATTTACAACGAATGCAAGCCTTTCTGGAAACAGATTTTCAGTCGTCAGAGGTTTTGTGTCAGTGGCTTCAAAAGAAAATTGCTGCAATGGAGTCCAAATATTATGGGTATTGTGTGTGTAGTAGTAAATTGTTTGTTTATCTTAGAGGTTCGATAACCGCCACTATTTACATTCTCCATTATTTAAGTGCAGAATTTTAATCCCAATTCGTTAACGTGCACAACTACGTTGCCAATTTGCTTTTCCTGAAAACACTTTTTGTCCTTAACGACGCTGCTGAACTCACCATGCGATTCTTTTATTGCATCTGATTTACACTCTCCAAAGCACCTATTTCAGTTACACCCTGTATATGTAAATATGTCAACGGGCTTTCTCTCTTCTAGTTCGTTCAAATAATTCCAGTTCCTATTAGCATTTTTAAAGAGTAGATTTCCATATCTGTCGAAGAAAGCGCTTTACATAGATCTCAAATGATTACTCCTTTGAGCTTCTTTGTACATTAATAAATGAAACATCTGTTATCATTCTTTTGGAAACGATAACTTGACATATACATTAAATTATGCGCCATTATATAAGTGCTATTGCAAAGGTTGGTGTTTTCTTCCTCAAGCATCCGAGATATCTGTTGTACAACTTCATTATCCAGTTTTCAAAAGCCTACAAATATTTCTGTCGACCTTGATAGTAAAACGGAGGGAATGGCAAGCACATGTGCATTAGGTTGATCTGCTGGACATGCTCCAGAAGAATTTAAACAACCTAACAATCTTCAGAGAAAGTCATGATGATGTGTAACATGTTTTACGTATCATACCAAGTGTCAATTTAGACCATGTTCGACGATAAGATAAATCTTCCCACGAGTTCTCTACGAACAAGCTGCTAATAAGCAACTCTAATGAAGCGAGTGCAAATAGGAACGCGTACTTCGCAGTTAATATTCATGAACATGGAGATTTCTGCGTGCTATCAACATCGCCGGTTGATGCTATCATGGCTGGAATGTCTATTGGAGATGTTTCTTTAAATGTCGTCATTGTTGCAGACTATTAAAAAGATATAAGGTAGTGCGATAGATATTATAATAAGAATTCTCTGGAAACTTATGAAATTACGTTTTTGTAACAATTGCACGACCACATTATGACCAGAAGTTGAATATGATTATTACGTATTAGGTAGATCATTTAATAGTAACGATTGATGATGTAGGTACATTTTGTCACACGTAAATTATGTGTAATGGAAAATTTGATGCTTTTGGAACGATGCGTATCGTCCTTTATAGATTCCAGTGAGAAGATGAAACAATGAAACAAAGGTTAACTATTACCGTTCTGTTCATGGAAAATGTGACAGTCTATGAAATTTTGTTGCATCAAACAATAGGAAAATGAGGTATCCCTAAAACGTGCCCGTACAACTAAGTTCGCTGAGGGTTTTGGACCTTCATTTTATGGATCTCTTTTATACCTCATACGCATTTTGAAAATAATTGACTATCCGCAGCTTAACTTTCGTGAACTCTTTGAACAAAATTTGAAACTACCTAATATCAAGACGCTTTTGTACTGACAATGTCATTGAGGTATCATCATCATCATAAGGTCGTCAATCCTAAGACTGATTGGACACGCACCTTCACTCCTTCCTATCCTGAGTTAATCTTCGAATTTCCTTAAAACCAGAACATCCCACATCCTTAACTATTTGCGAACATCAATCTAATCTAGGTATATCTCTGGTCCTCTTAACTCCTGTTTCTGCCTCTATATGTTTCTGACTAGACCTTCATGTCTGAGAAGGTGTCCTACCAACCTATCTCACCCATTCCTTATCGGCTTCCATAAAGTCCTCTGTTCTCCTGTTCTTTCTAATATCTCTTCATTTCCAACCTTCTCTACCCACGGTATCCTCATCATTCGCTGATAACACCACATTTCAAACGCTTCTAACCATTAAGGTATATCCGATATTAAAACATGACCATATTGTTGGTGACTCAATATAAACTGGAATGGTTTATTTATAGCCACCTACGTAAATATTCTTAATTTATTTCCAAAATTCCAAATTTACTAGCAAAATTTATTTAGGTGCTACGTTCAAGTAACGGTTTAACCCATGTCCGTTTATCTGAAAAACGAAAGCAGAAATGTCAACCGTTATCTCAGTCACGATCTAGTGAGCTGAAGAGGCTGAGATAAGCCAGCACATACGTCTTAATTTATTGGAACCCGTCGTACCAGAAGTCGTTTCAAATGCAGATACGCATATGAATAGAGCGATTGCTATCGAAGCCACATCCTATTAGGCATGCCAAGAGGCAAGCTGTCAGGACACGTACAAACGCTTGACAGTTGTACCGTTCACAGAATTGAAATGTTACAGCACAATGGTGGCTGGATGCACACCAATCCCTGACGCAGCATCACTCGATCTTCCCAGCTGTCCCACGCCATTGGTCCGTTGAATCGAATGCGCGTGCACGTGGTATTATACGACACGCCCATTCCCACGTACGCTTGCCCCAGTAAGTACAGTAATAGAGCGTCGCGACTCAGACGCCAACTAAGTAAGGTGTAAGTGAGTGTTTCGTGTATGTGGCGTCGCGTCAATGCGTGTCAACCATATAAAACGCGAGGGATTTCGTGCTCGGTTCGGATGAAAATCGCTTGATTTATACTCCTACATTGATGGCAACGATGATGATGGACATTGGAATGTACGGACATCATAATCAACACAGCTCCTCGTATAATCCGACGGAAAGTAATTTCTACAACTATGGTGGTGATATGTATCCACAGACTCATATCATGAACCATCAGATATCATCATCTCATTATGGTACGTCTGCTTACCACTACGAAGATACTTCTTCATATATGAATGCTCCAGAATCACCACCATCTCCTCAGGAGATGGGATTCTATCAAACTCATAACGCTAGCATGCCGACAGAAAATCCAATAATCAGTACCGAAACTGGACTGAGTTATACCAACTTGGACTACTCCAATTCTGGTGGTACAAACTCGGTATACCAACCGACGGACCATCCTCACGGATACGAACCAGAAACGTTTCATCACAGGGTACAGTCTGAAGCTATTTTGAGACATCACGACAATGTAGTGGATCACGGAAGTCATTTTTATCATGAGACGAAATTCCATCCATCTCAAATTGAGTCTGATGGATATCCTCATTCTCATTTAGTACTGCCGAATTCTCATTCTTCCTGTAGTGATTTCCAAAGTCAGCATCGATTCAAGAGCGAAGACTTTCAGACCTCTCCAGACACTGGACACCAACGGCAGCACCATCTTGTTCATCATATGGCGTCTGCATCCCATTCGGTTCCTTCCTTGCCAACTTATAAATGGATGCAGGTTAAAAGGAATGTACCGAGACCACAAGGTAAGAGGCCAGCAGAAACATTAATTTACTGCGATTTTTGGGAACAATGGAATTAAACGGTTAAGAGATTCCATGGAATTGAATCTTGAATGCTGAACATTAAAATAATGTTTTTTTACTATACTCCTCCCGATGAGAAACTAACATCCTCTCCCGAGTAAGAAATCGCATTTACTCTACATTAGGAATAGGATTTAGCACCCTTTGCGTGGTTTTCAACCTCTCCTGCTTTAGCAATTTCCACGGAGATGATGATGACGGAGAATAGCCCCTTTTCTGAAAAACAGTAAATGCGATTTCTTACCTGGCAGGCATCCCCCCCCCCAAGTAGCAATTCACACCACGGAGAAAATTCAATACTTTCTTCACCTGCTGCTTAATACATCACTATTATATACTTTAGCGAGAATGTACCAAACTTAAATTGCATTTGCATTGCAAGAAATTGAATAGTTACAAGTTTCTTAGTATCTTCCTTTTGATAAATGTTTCTCTTGACGAATAAATTTGTCTACAAACTACAACAAACATTGAAACCCGCCTGTCTCTTCTGAAGACCGTTATCTGCGTTCCGAATAATCATGACGTTGCTTATTAATTAAAAATTATAAATGAATCTAACAGGCAGCATTCATGATAAATAAAAAGTTCGTTCCTGGGACTGATTACATGCACGAGGTGTCAGTTAAGATCTGGACAAACGATAATTCGTTGCGACCCCCGCATATTACACTTGACCCTGCGTGATCTAGTCGTCGCATGCACGAACCTTAGCCACTAAAGTCGCAGAACTTCAATAGACATGCACACACATTCAATGTTAAAAAGTGCCTGACAAAATTTTTGAACTCGACACAAAATATCCATGTACATATAGGTGGTATATATAGTTACCGTTTTTTAAAACCCAAAAATGTTTTATTTTCTATTCTTGATGTAATTTATTGCAAAAGATACGATCAAAGATATTTAATTTGAATAAGTGTAACGGTTAGAAACTTTTGTAAAATATTGTAGAAGGACTGATGTGCATATAGTATTATTTTTAAGGTCCTTTTGGTATATTATGACATACAATTATGTGATACTTCATCATCAGCACCAAAGATGAGACATTACACATATAGCCATTCCAAATATTCAAAAATTACTAAAATTCGTTGTAGGTTTCTTTATGAAAGGATTAAGTCAACTCATGAGAGAACATGATTATCCTTTAGGTACGTTTAAATTTCGCAACCTGACATTTTTCCTTTTATCATTCGTATCTATTCAAAATCTTTGTGTGAAATTTCAAATATTTCCAATCATTAATCTTATCGTGTATAACCTCACGTACTATAGAAATTACGTAGGTATATCTGCTTCTACTTCTTTCAAAGTAACCTTCATGAAATGCTACCTACAAGCTTCATTATATACAAAACACACCTTACACTGCGAAGAAGAAAAATTAACATCTTTTTCCCATTTGGTTTACTTTTCAGGCTGTATCTAATAATTAGGCAAATTAGAAGACGATTATTTAAACGGGTTCTCATCTTTCCAAAGGAAATTTAATATGCAGTTCCTATAGAATGTATCAGAAGAGCTCTCAATTAATCTTAACCTGGTATAGTTCTTTCCCTTGGTTTATGAATCTCAGTTCAGTTGATTCAGATCTTTCCAAAAGCTTCAGCGCTTTTACTAATTTAAGTGTTTTAGGAATTCTTCTATTTTAGTATAGATTGCAATTCATTGACCCCAGTATGATTGTTGTTCACTTTAATGAAATTGAAACCTTTGATTGAAGAACCCACATTAAATACTGTGGAAATAGTATTTCAGTTATGGTGAAACTAATGTTTGACTTATTATAAAAAATAGTTTTAGGAATAATTGCAAAAGAAAACCGTTTGTACATATAGAATAAATCTTCCAGGGGACAGGGAAATTCCATGTCTATGCTATCTTCAATAAACTCTTCTTTCTAAATTATAATTTAAATGAAAAAAAGAAAACATTTACGAAAGGCAATAAATTATATAAAACAGCTTAATAAAGGAGAACCATCAATCCAAGTTGGTAGGGAATCTCAAATCCGTCCTCAATACGAAACTGTAGACTGCTTGATCCAACTACCTTATCTTTCCAAGTTCCTTTATTTCAATAGGAACAGAAGAAAACTCGGGAAGGTACAAAATTTACTTAAGATATTTATGAGTTCCCTCTCGAGCAATACTGTATTCCCAAGTTTCCATCGTCTTTCATATTTAAATTTTCACTCTAAATTGTCCGAATAAATACATTTTTTGGATTTATTTTATTCTTCCTGGTAGTAGTGATGGTAAAATCTTCCGAACCAAAAAGGTATCGTGTGATAGGAAATTATCCTCCTCTGTCTTGCGTTAGACTGATTAGCACACATGAAAGATTATGTTAGTGTTCTGCCAAGCAATAATCCCCGAAGTTGCTTGCAAGTACCGGCGAAACGTTGGAACCCGGCTAGAATTTTGAGGGAGGTGCAGGTAGGGTCCCTAAGTGGGTATCTACACTATCTCTTGTGGGCACCATGCGGTTGCCCCCTAGGGCCGCCTTGCCTTGCCGCATTTGCGCATCATCAGGAATGTCGCATGTGGTCCCCGTGGGAAAAAATTATTGCTACCCCATTAAAAATTTTTGGAAAAATGAACTTTATTATTAATGAAAAAAAATGTGATAGGTTTTCCCCTTAAGACCCATATGAAAACCCCATAAGGCAATCCTCATTTTAGTATCACCACTTTTTTTGGTGGGATTTTCATGAGGAATCTACGAGGAAATCCTTATATCGGCATGCCCCTCATTAGGCACATGAGACCGGCACGCTACATGCCCCCATATAAGTTATAGTCGGGAACGACAACTTCAACAGAGAGACCACCTAAGAGAGAAGATTTTATGACCATATTAGTCAACAAGCTCGGAAAACAATTTCCTAATAATACAGATTTTTGGTATAATGTATTTTTGAATTTTGTATTGAATTTTAGAGCATTCACACATTAAAGCAAATCATGTCCACGGTTAGAGTTAATTCAATTATAATGGTGTGTAGGTACTCTTAATTCTGCTTATACTCCATCTCCACCACAACACAAATTATGAAAGTAAGAGTAATATATTAGGAGTAGGTATAATGAATAGCGTAAATTGGAGGAAATAATATGGATCTAGAATATTTTACAATTTGTAGTAACTGATATGATGGTTATAATGCTCGGTAGAACGCCATTGAATGGAATAAAAAACTGTAAAATTTAGCTTAGCAAGAAAGCGTTTAGCATAGTAATTAGATCACAGTTTAGCATTCAGAGAGACACTAATTCAATTCCGAATCAATCTGCCTTAGATCATCTATTGTATGGCTTCCTGGCACACATTATTTTGTCACAGATAGTGTCTATTGTCTACATCACGTCCATCTCGTGATCTATATCTCGTTATTAGTAACCACAGTCACCCATCAATTCCTAACAATTCCTAAAGGAGGCCTAAATTAGTAATACTGATCACTTTTTGCGCCAGAGTTTAGGTCGACAGTATCAGTTGCTGGGAATTGGGAATAAACCACAGTTATGTTTTGTACTTAATGCATTATTATACTATCAGAGGATAAGTAGACAGCTAGTTAAAAACTTTCGAAGGTTCAAGAAGCAAGAATTTGAATGTCTTGATATTCTTAACTCATGTAAATACATGGCAGTGCTCCAAGTAACCACTAGAATTTAGCAACGATCAGAGTGCTTGTAGTCAAAACTTTAAGGTGCTAAGGGCAGCTTGTAGTTGAAATATATCAAAGGCTAGATCAAACCTCTATTGTTATTATTGATCTATAAGGTGAGACTGTCGTATTTCATAATAATGTGGAAAGAAATTCAATAAGCCGATGCATTATACTTATAGTAATACATTAAGGGTAGGTATAAGCAAAACGGTACGATATGGCGTTCTTATTGTATTTAATAAGACTTCTAGAAAGCTTTTAACTGAACGCTATCAGTTCGCGTGCATCTACAGAGCGGCTTATAGATCTCATCAGTGCGCCTTTCAAATTTGACGCAAGTCATATGTACGGCTCATTTTTATTTACATTTCTACCCCTCTGTCCGACCGTAGTTAGGTACGGTTTTCTATATTCATACTCTAATAACATCGACTGTTCTATGTAATATATGCATGTGCATATATACATATAACTACGTACGCTACAGTTCTTTCGTTTATATCTGATCAGAAAGGGGTTAGCACTTTCTTATTTATTTTGTTACATTAACAAAAACATAAGAACAATAAAATTACTCATTGTAGCAATTTTTAATTGAATAGTTGCTGCATATATATCATTTGCAGCGAATACAAGTCTTTCATGAAACTGATTGTCAGCCCCAAGTAGATTTGTGTCGGTAACTTCGAAAGAAAAGTACAGCATGCTCTAATTTTTTCAAAGTCAAATAAGTTATCTAAATCTATTAAATTATTATTGCCGGGGTTTTTTAGTCTTTTTTCTCTGGTAGAATTATCCGGCACTGCCGGGTATCCGGCGTCATTATCTGGTACCCGGCTGAATCCTAAAAGAACTGCCGGATTTTTATTTATTTTTTTTTTTTATTATTTCAATTTTGATCATAAACATTCTTCGTAAAGACTCAAGACCATAGCTTGAATATAACTTGAGAAAATCTTAGCCACTATACTCAAATATATATTTAAAAACCTTTCAGCTGAAAGAAGTCAAGGACGCAAATATCGTTTTTGTCTCATCTCACTCAGGTATAGTTAATGAATGGAATCGACGTATCGAGATAAATTTAAAGGGTTCGAAAAGGGTGTCTTTAAACTACGAATTTTGACCGACGGTCGACAGTTCGTGTTATGATACCCTCGTCGAATAGGTGGTTTGTAAGTTGAGTGGAATGTATTTTTGGGATATCAGTTTCACAATCTGGCTTATAATTGACGGGACCAGTAATCAAGTTTCACTGGTTCATTGGGCACATCAGTTCTTTACATGCTCGCACAAGAAAGTCATTAAGCAAATGATCGTTGGTTCTTGAAAAGTACACAACGTTTGACCTGAGTGTCATACCGAATAAACGAAAAAGAGAAGCAAAATGCACCCGCTCTTATAATTGACAACAACCGAAGGACCCGTGTAGTATTTGGCAAACAAGTAGAGAAACTTGTAAGCAGTGTTTGTGAGTCCATGTCCATATCCTCTAGATAAATACATAATTACAATTTTAATTGGATATCTGCAGTTAATAGTTATAGTTATAAAAGTAAAGTTTGATCTACGTGTTTAGATTTGTTAACTTCCACATTCATTTATGGTTGGGGCCAGGGGCGCAACAACGTTACAGTTTGACCGGGTGCTACCATCATAATACTATAAATATTTATATACTGCGGGTGTGTATAAACGAAAAGATCGTGTTCGGCTGCTCATTTATGAGCTTGAACTATTTGAACCGAACTTTCAAGTTTGTTTATTATCTAAATCGACTGGAATTGACTGGGTGCCCAACCCAATCGAGTGGATGCTCAGGCACCCGTGGACCCCCCCCCCCTTGTTGCGCCGCTGGTTGGGACGTTCAAATTTGGCATACTTCAATAAAACTGTCCCATTTTCAACTTACTAATTACACTAGAGCGGTCGCTGACGCCTACTTTTACTCATGACAAACGTTGTAGGGAATAAAATAATATAAATAAATATAGAAAAGAGATGTCAGGTAGGAATTGCAGCGGACACTTATAAAGAAAAAGAAATAACTGTACATCCATTGATGTGTAATAGAAAGAGATGCAGACATGGAGAATTTCAGCATGTTGCCAGAATCTGACTAAAAAAGGTTCAACATTCTCAGGAATTTAGGATATTTTGCGTACCTCTGCACCGCTTACTATTTTTCAGTTATTTCTTTCCACATCGTCTGTACTACTCATGAAACACTTCCTAACTAACAAGGGAGTGTTCAACGAAGATACGACATTCTCACCGATAATTTATTGGGGACTTTGTCAATTTTGATCGTACCAACTATAGATTATTATTTTAGCTTAGTCTTTTTAACGCAATTCAATTTATTCTCTTTGTAACATCCTAAAAATATTCACGGTTCCTTTACTTTAATTTCGAGTGAATGTATCCATTCTATATTTATAGGGTTGTTCGGAAAGTCATTTTGTTTTTTTTTTTTGTGGAAATGATAGACAGTTTTCGTATAATAAACAAATACTTTATTAATTTATACATTGATCGTTCTGGTCCAACACCTTTTTCCATCTTTCTGGTAGTAGCATGATTCCACGCTCATAAAATTTTTGGTCTTTGCTGGCAAAAAACTGATCGAGGAGGTTTTTGACCTCCTCATTTGAGGTGAAGGTTTTACCGTCTAAAAAATTTTGGAGTGACCGGAACAAATAATAATCCGATGGTGCCAGGTCTGGAGAATATGGTGGGTGTAGCATTGTATCCCATTCAAGCTGTAAAAGCTTTTGGCGAGTGACCAAACTTGTGTGAGGTCTCGCGTTGTCTTGGTGAAACACTACACCTTTCCTGTTGATTAGTTCTGACCTTTTCTGTTGAAGTGCATCATTCAGTTTGTCCAGCTGATGACAGTAGACTTCCGAATTAATCGTTGTGTTATCCGGTAAAAGCTCAAAAAAAACGATTCCTTTAAAATCCCACCAAACAGACAGCATCACCTTTTTTTGGTGAATATCGGCTTTGGAAATGGTTTGAGCCGGTTCACCTTTTTTGTTCCATGACCTCTTGCGTTTGACGTTGTTGTATACAACCCATTTTTCCTTCCCAGTGATGATGCGCTTCAAAAACGAATCATTTTCGTGACGTTTGAGAAGCAAATCGCAAACGTCAATGCGGCGACACAGATTTCTCTCTGTGAGAACATGGGGAACCCATACATCGAGCTTCGAGGATAATTCCAAGACTTTCAAGTGGTCATAAACTGTTGAATTTGATAAATTTAACCTCAATCCGATCTCACGTGTTGTTATTCGCCGGTTCACATCAATTAATGCCTTTATCGCGTCTTTATCAGCTTCAACCGGCCTTCCCGAACGTGGTGCATCTTCGGCATCAAAATTGCCGAATCGAAATTTAGCGAACCAGTTCTGGCACTGGCGTACTGTCAACACACCTTCTCCATACACATAAGTCAATTTCTTTCTGGCTTGAACAGCATTTTCACCCTTTCTGATATGTCGAAAATGCTGCTTATCGCTCTTCATATTTAAAAGGGCACCAACCAAAAACTACTGCGTAGAATTAATTGGAATCTTTCACACACAAGCCTTGCTATATGAGCTCTCAAAGCATATAAAAACTATACGGCTTAAATGTGAAGTTGGGTGCAAAAGAATACAATTAAATCCTCTGTCGGGAAAAAACGAAATGACTTTCAGAACAACCCAATATATTCGGCTGAAGAAATGTTACGAATCCTGTACTCGTTTAAATTTTTCAAATTGGTTCCTGATGCGTGAAACATATGCCGTCATTGTTTCTGAACGTTATCTGTCGCGTTATTAAGTCCAAGTAAGGTTAAGTCGAGATTCGAGATAAAAGGAGAATTGTTCTGGTCCCAGTTCGATAGTCGTGTATGCTTTTTAAGAACGGAGAAGATAGGGAGGGAAACGTGGTTGTTGGTCGGCTGTAACGTGGACCTTATTAGGCGAAACGAAACCTGCGAGGACGCGCCAATGTCACGTCTCAGCCCTTCATCAATAATTACCGGTGTACCGTGTAGTTAACACCAAGCTGTCACAACAGATTAATGAATCTCTCCCCGGATCACGGGACGAATGCTGCCGTTGCTGCGTTTATCCTATCGAGACATCGCATTCGCCAGAACAATTTAATTAAACGGCAAAAATCGAAACAGTTCCACATCATCGTAACACCTATTACGTAAACTCTAAAATCGAAATAATAGACAATAATTCATTTTATAAACGTACAAAAAGCATTCCAGTCGAGCGGCAACGATTATACTCATTCCGAGGTAGATCAAATTATGCAGCGATAAATTCACTGTGAAGAAAGTGCCCTTCCTAATATAAAGCGAGCTTTTAGAGGTATAAGTATTTACTATAGTTGGGACATTCAAAATTGGCATAGTCCGTAATAAAAGTGTCGCATTTACTTTCTTCTTTCAACTTACTAATTTGAGCATATGTTGCCAGCATCGGACTTTAAAGAAAGTTCAACAAGATATAATTCCAACCAGATAGTTATAAAGCCGACCCTGACTTTTTGCGTACCTAAGCAGCCACTAACCGCAGCACCGCTAACTATTATTCGATTATCTCATTTCACTTCGTCTGTACTAATCATGAAGTATTTCCTAACTTAACAAGGGCGAGTTCAAAACGCAGCGAATGACTACAGTCCCTAAGTTGAAACAAGAAGGAAGATACGTCCGTTCTCACGGTTGGTTTATTGAGGACTTTGCCAATTTTGATCGTCCCAACTATACCAGCTTTTACCTTCTCTCTCAAGCAGCAGGGTCTAATAGAGGTTTAAAGTTTAGATCATTGTTTAGCATTCGGAAGGATACCGATTCGATTCCGGATCCGTCAGCTCTGATCCAGGCGTTTCTGTGGTTTCCTTAGGTAAATGCTGGGATAATTCCTCAGATAATCTTTGACTCTCTTCGATCTTCATTTCGTCCGTCTCATCTTTCTTATCACCTCCCATCAATTCCCACGATTCCTAAAGGAGATTAAAGAGGATCTTTCGTCCTACCAAAGTTGAGAGGTAACCCGCCCACCAGTAGCTGGTGGAAATTAAACACCCAAGTTCTCATTTTATCCTTGACTTCCTCCTCTTAAAACAAACGATTAAAAAATGGTAATCTAATAAAATCTAAATCATTCCTGACAACTTATTCTTAAAAGTTTATAACTTCCGCCCCATAGATATCGGTTTAGCAGCGATATATGATACTATGCCCAAGAATGTCATTACTGGTGCCAATATATGTTTTTAAACATTGCTTTTATAAAACATAAAAACAAACAAACAACCGCATGATTTGGAATCCCTCTTTCTACGATAAACGTATTGGTACATAATGCAATCATTCCTAGTTATAATGACCATTTTCAATTAGAAATATTTATTGAAATTATACATATTTTGACGCGCTGAGAATAAAATTAAGTATGGGGCGAAATTTGGTGTTACCGGCGAATAATGAGACATGCTGTGGATAGAGAAGGTTAGAAATGAAGAGGTATTATAAAAAATAGGAGAACAAACGACTCTATGGAAGTCAATAAAAAATAGGCGAGATAGGTTGGTAGGTCTCAGGCATGAACGTCTAGTTAGGGACATATATGAAGTCAATAAGAAATAGGAGAGATAGGTTGGTAGGACATCTTCTCAGGCAGGTATTATAAAAAATAGGAGAACAAACGACTCTATGGAAGTCAATAAAAAATAGGCGAGATAGGTTGGTAGGTCTCAGGCATGAACGTCTAGTTAGGGACATATATAGAGGCAGAAACAGGAGTTAAGAGGGGTAGAGGTAGACCTAGATTAGATTACTGTTCGCAAATAGTTAAGGATGTGGGCTGTTCTAGTTTTAGGGAAATGCGAAGATTAGCTCAGGATAGGAAAGAGTGGAGGTGCGTGTCCAACCAGTCTTAGGACTGACGACCTTATGATGATAATGGGACGAAAGTTGCTGAACAATGAACTTATGTAAGCAACTGTAAAATTGAATTAACGGAACTGGAATGTTTTATTCAACAATGTTTTTTATTAAATCGGTAACAAAAAAAACCAGCTGTAGCGTCTGTTAAATGGTAGAGAGATAATTTAGTAAGGAGTCAAATGCAGTATTCTATAATACGTCAATTTAAGGTGACAGATAGGTCACTATCTATTATCCGAGTCAATGAGGTGTGAACACTGGAGTTAGAGGGCTACTTAATTTGTCTATCAACGCACGCTTAATATATTATTCATTCTCTCTAATACGAAGTGCATTAATTAAAGCCGCTGGCGATATAATAATGCTGAAAATGTTCG
Source organism: Agrilus planipennis (assembly GCF_000699045.2). NCBI lineage: Eukaryota > Metazoa > Arthropoda > Insecta > Coleoptera > Buprestidae > Agrilus > Agrilus planipennis. The sequence continues at coordinate 233,818 of NW_020438881.1, read as the reverse complement.
GAGACGAGAATAAAATGTCATGATAAGAAACTAAATGTTACTGTTGACACACGTTGTTGCAAACCTCATCAAATAACACAAGTAATACTCTTACTTGTGAAGTGAAGCACCGCCTTTTGGCATACTATTGAACCCTCCAGCCAGTTTGTATGAATAGGATAAAAGTAAATCTTCTTTTATTAGAATTAATGGTTCCTTTTCGGGATACATGGGGTTTGCCCTGTTTCATACAATATTTCCTTCTTAAATTAATTCTCTTTCTTCTCATCTATTTATCAAAACCTTTTTCATCCAAAAACAAAAATCATAATTAGGCTGGATGCCGCTCCGGCTATTCGAATTCATTTGACCGACCTTACACTTAATATTGTTGCTATTATTAGTAAAAATGTACATTTTTAATACGAGTTCAGCATGTACACAATAAGGTGTCAGGGGTCTTATTGTTAGATATAAAACTCTTATCAGTTTATTTTATTATCGAGATGGGGTTCCGTCAAAGAGGGGTGAGTCGGAAAGGGTTCCGTAGAAAAGATAAATTGGGAACCGCTGCTCTACAGTATTCACATTTTGTTGGTACGTGTTCTGCTGCTTCTTCCGTTAGCAATATCAAAACTTGCATATTTTGTCTTCTTCCTTCATCAAGCTTACTCTCCTTGGTCTTGCTATCAGTTTTGTTCTATGCACTTTTCCTTTTTCATTAAGATATTTGAGTTTTTCTTAGTGGTTTCATCTCCAGCGCTCATTATCAGAAGCCCAGATGGATCTTCTCAGCATTTCTGTCCTTTTATCTTGTTTTCCACTCTTTTTCCCCATAACTGTAGGATATTCTCACCTCTATTCGCTCTTGTTTCCATTTCCCATTCTTCTAGTCCTACTTCTTGTAATAGTTTAGTATTTTCTATTCCTATGTTGGTGTTCTCCCAGGTTGCTTTACTTCATTTCCTTCTGCATTTTTTCGTCCGTTTACTCCCTGTAGGTCTTCCGCTTTCTCTCCAAATTTCAGAAATCTTATGCCTGCTTCTTCTCTTATCTTCAGAATGTTTGTTTTTTCTCTTATCAGATATCCAAATGTAAATCTATCAAGTCCTGGAATCCTATTAATGTATCTTTCTGGTAAGCTTTAGGGGATCAAATTATTTGTAACACGGAACATTCATGTAGAATAAAATACGCTTTAAAATTAAACAAAAGAAAACTCAATCGCTTCTCATTCAAAATCATCTCACTTGTTCACGACGTCATTATCTCGATTTTAAGAAGCTGCTTAGATTTAGTCAGTGATTTCCTATGGTGTCCTAACGGAACTAACCTGATAGAAACGCAATTCGCGTCTGACAATTTCAATAAATTACTCAGCAAGTTCTGATACCTTTCTTAACCTTAATTTGATCAGTATTTTGTAATGGCTTTCTTTAGATTTTATAAAAAAATAAGATTTTATTTTTATTTCATAAAATTTTCAACAAGTAGACATTTGGGCTAGTTGAACCAGTTCGTACAGATCCATCGAAATTAAGCTATTATTACATATTTCAACAAGAAAGCAACGAAAGATGTGTGCAAACTGCCGTATAGGTCACCCACTTAGTTCGACCAATCATTTTCCAATTAGTTCTTCGTATTCTCGTGAACAACGACGATAAAGTTTTCCCGTTATCTGAGAGGTTCATCAGGGTCCTTCGTCGGCAGCCGTCACGCGATTCTCATGTTCGGCGAAGTAGACATTCGAAAATTGGCCTCTCCGTAATCCAGACTGGCTTTGGGTGCTGTTCGTGCGTGAAAATAAAGACGATGCGTGATAGTATTTTGCGTAAATTAGTCACATTTATATACACCATTGTTTTGATATTTTATTATTAATTCTTAGAATATGCTTATAGGCGCTTTTTAATAGCTATTGACAAACACCTTCAAATAAATTCTTATAATAAGTAGTCATAATTTGTCAAGGAGAAAGAGCAATAAAGGTATAAGGTCGAATCGCCTTCTATGCTCGCAATCGGTTAATTTAGAAATTCGAAAAAGATTGTTAAACGTATGTCTGTACGGGTGTGAAACATGGACGGTGAAAGAAAAAGAAAAGGTTAGAAGCGTTCGAAATGTAGTATTACAGGCGAATGATGAGGATACCGTGGATAGAGAAGGTTAGAAATGGGGATATATTAGAAAGAATAGAAGAACAGAAATCAATACAGAAGTCAATAGATTAGTAGGGAACCTCCTCAGGCATGAAGGGCTAGTGAAAGACATATCGGAAGCAGAAGAGGAGTAGCGGCAAACCTAGATTAAATTAGTGTTCACAAATAGTTAAGGATGCAGGATCCTCTAGTGTCTAGTTTTAGGAAAATGCGAAGATTAGCTCAGGATCGAAAAACGTGAAGGTGCGTGTCAAATCACTCTTAGGACTGAGGACGTCACGATATTAATGATGAATTTGCTATCGTTATCTGTAGGGTTACATCAATATATCTGTAGGTACTTATAAATAAAATTGAAGTGTCTCTCTGTAATGTCGGAATATCGGCCTTTTTTAAGTTCACATGGTTATTTGATAGGCTGTTAAGGCACAAACGACTCTTAAACCAATTTTTACCTGTCTACTGACTGTAGAAACTAATCTTCGAAACGACTGAACCAACTTCGATAAGACTTTATATTAGACACGAAGAGGAGTTTGTCAGCAGTAATCTAGGCTACTTTGTTTCTATTTGCATGTCTGTCTGTCTGTCTGTACGGACTAATTCTTTAACAACTGAACCGATTTTGAGGTGACCTTTCTTCTCGCTACGAAAGTTTTTGATAAAATTCGCGTTATTATTATTGCGAAAGGAAAGTGTACCATTACTTACACAGCAAAGAAAGGAAAGCAAATGACGGTCCTTTTCCTTTTGACTGAACAGTCATCATCAGCATCATCAAAAGGTCATCATTCCTAAGATTGGTTGCACATGCACTTTCACTTTTTCTTTTTCCGACTTAATTTTCGTATTTCCCTAAAACTAGAGCATCCCACATCCAACTATTGTGAACGGTAATCTAACCTAGGTCTGCCTCCACTCCTCTTAACCCCTGTTCCTTCTTATAATATGTCTCTAGTCAGTCCTTCATGTCTGAACAATACAGCTGCATTGTATCAGAAATCATATGCAATCTTCTTTTCACAAATTACGTACAATAGGATGGAAATTTTACCAAGCGGCGTGGTTTAGGGGTTTAAATTGTAACTAGCATTCGGCAGGACACCGATTCGATTCCGTTTTCGTCCTTTTCTATGATTCCATTAGATCGTTTAGGTAAATTCATATAAGCTGTTTCACTTCTCTTCTGTGTCATCATTTCGTCCTTTTCCTCTGTCTCTCGTCAACTACTAGACAAAAAGGTGATCAGCGAGCGTAAAATCTATATATATAAAAGAAAGTCGTGTTAGTTACTTCACTTATAACTCAAGAACGGCTGAACCGATTTGGCTGAAAATTGATGGGGAGGTATCTTACAACCGGGAGAAGGACATAGGATACTTTTTATCACTTTCCACGAGAAAAATGTGGTATATGTAAACGCAACTGACATGGAATGACAAAACGAAATTGACAGCAAAACAAAAAATTTATCAGTCAAAACATCAGTCTAGCCTTTCATTTGTTAAGATTGCATGTTTGTTTTTGGTTCGATTTACTTGAAATTGATTAAAAAATTCAATCTCTGTTGGGGGGGATGAGTGGTGAAGAGGAGTTGCAATGTTTAAATGGAACATATATTATTTGTGATCAGATTTACTTGAAACTTTGTTTTAATGGTCTCTCATTTAATTTCTGAAAGATCTATCTCGACAATTTAAAAAAGGGAAAGGTGTTGCAATTTTTGTTTGGGACATACTTTATTTATGGTTGAATTTACTTGAAACTTGGTATATATGCTGTTTGATATTATTAATCAAATGAAAAGAGGTTGCAACGTTTCCATGGGCTACATTTTATTTGTACTCGGATTTACTCGAAGGATGCTCATTGCTGAAATTAAGCAAATACGTGTTTTGGCAATTTTTAAAAATCAACCCTTAAGGATGAAATGTTGTTGCTACGTTTGTATTTGAAAGATGGCGACATTACACAAAATTAAAACGTTGTAAGGGTGAATTGGGAGCTAAAAGGTTTTATGGAGAAAGAATATTAATTTCTGGGAGCGAAGCCGCGGGGAAAAGCTAGTAGGTATAACTATAAATTCACTTTTCGTTTTGATTAAATCTGCACAGAATATGTAAAATATCTAGTAGGTCAATTCTTTTTTGCATGTAATTTAATGTTTTAAAAGTTTAATCAAAAATTAAAATTTGATTCTAAAAGCCCAAAGCCTAATTTATATTTTCATCCAGTTCTTCCCTGATTTTCTAAAAAATATATCTATTTCATATTTATATATTCTCTAGTCTCTCCTTTTTTGGTAAGATTCACATTACAAAACCTTTAGTATATAATCTAATAGTGGGACAAAATATAACATGGTTATCAAAATTCTAAGTTACCATGTGGGTCTAACAAATAGAAATGATAGTGGTAAATGTCTGGCAGTTCAGCGATCTAGCCTCAGTTGGATAAAATCGTCTCCAATTTAAATACAAACTGTTTATTTTTTAAAATGTATTTATATTTATAAGTAGTGGGTCAGCCAAGACCTATTATCCACGAACAGAACACAAAATGGTGGATGATTGGCGGCGATTGAACTATTTTTCATTAAATTACTCTCCATAACAATATTTTGATCTCAGCGTATTTGACAGTATGCCTTGTGAATTAAACCTTGGTTGTAGGACTACAAATGGATAAGGTTATTACTCATTTATTTAGTGCCTTAACAAAGTATGCCACTTGGGATAATAACAATATTAATGGTTAATTTTTGTCATTTACAAAAAACAACATCAATCTATATAAGCACGTATAGAAGTCATCCTCATTTAGAAATTTGTTTTACGTTATTTATTATTGATCGAAGAATGATAGTTCTAATTTTTTCTCAACTTGTTATTTTGAAAGTAGGTACTCCATTTTGATTGATTCGGTTGCAGCTGTGATTAGTGATTGGCTTTGTTTCATTCATATGGGACAAAACATTAGCTTGGATTATAAGACTCATAAACTTCCATTAATGATTTATTTTATCAAACCTAACAGAAGAACTGCATAAAATAACTATTTAGGATACTTTAACCAGACTCAATTTTGCCTATTTTGTCCGAATATATACAATCATCATCATCATCATAGGGTCGTCAGTCCTAACACTGGTTGGACACGTACCTCCACTCTTTCCTATCCTGAGCTAAACTTCGCATTTCCCTAAAACTAGAACAACCCACATCCTTAACCATTTGTGAACAGTAATCTAACCTAGGTCTACCTCTACACCTCCTAACTCCTGTTTCTGCCTCTAATATGTCTCTGACTAGACCTTCATGCCTGACAAGGTGTCCTAGTAACATATCTCGCCTATTTTTTATTGACTTTGTTCTCCTATTCTTTCTAATACCTTTTCATTCCTAACTTTATCTATCCACGGTATCCTCATCATTCGCCTATAACACCACATCTCGAAGGCTTCTAATCTTTTCTTTTCCGCTGCGCCCGCTGTCCATGTTTCGCACCCGTACAACGCCGCGCTCCAAATATACACCTTTAACAACCTTTTTCGAATTTCTAAATTAACCGTTCGCGAGCATCGAAGTGACTTCTTTTTATTAAAGGCGACACGACCCTGCGCTATCCTCTGCTTTATATCCCTACTACTCGTTCCGTCCTGACTTATCTGACTTCCTAGATATCTAAAATCAGCTACTTCTTCTAATTTTTCGTCTCCTATCTTTATATTCGCTCTTTTCCTTCCCTTGCATACCAGTATCTTTGTTTTACTTTTATTTATTTTCACACAGTACTGATCTGTCAGTACCGCTTCAATTTTATTTAAAGCTATCTCTAGGTCCTAGATGCTAATACTGCTATATCATCTGCAAATCTAAGCATAATAATTTTTCGCTCCTGTATATCTATCCCAATACAATAATTAAATTATCTCATTGTGTAGCAACTTTGCTTTGTTCGTACTGCGCCTAACCCACCGAGTACATACCTTTAATGAAAATTCAACAATAACAGGAGCGAGTAACTGTAGTTATAACATTATTCTGGGTTTGATACCTTTCCGAGATAAAACGTGCAGAATTGTGAAATGCTCGAATATTGATGTGTGGAGCTGTCAAGTTACGATGGATCGCTCGGTCCCTTGGCTCCCTAACGCGCTAACTGAATAATAAATAGAAAATAACAATACAATGAGAGAAATGAAAAACATGTTACAAAGGTAAATGACGATGCGATGCTTGCCATATACATTGAGCACCATCTTCATTATCTTATTTCCATTTTGCGAACAAGCATTTCGTAGCTACATTTAAATAACCATATTTACATTTTATCTGATTTTCACAAAATAATTTAATTATGGTTTGTGCTTATAAAAGTACCGGAAGTAATTTTAACAATAAATTTCTTTGGGGATGTATGACAAAATATATTTTACTACTACGTGTGGACAGTGACGTAAATAAGGGAGGAGCGGTATAGGCGGGCCACCCCAAGCGGCGGCATTCACGGGTGGCAGATGCCTTGCGTCCCGAGATGGAAATTTAATTTTTCTCGTTTTAGTATTTTTTGGGATCGAAAAGAGGCGGCACTTTCATAGTCCGCCCTGGCCGCCTCCACGCTACTGCGTATGGGTTTCATTGCAAAACCTGCAAACTATAACATAGAAGGACACATTCTTAAAACAATCTAATCCTTAATTTTTTGGTTACCTACGTTCTTAGAACTCCTCGTATTGGTACAAATTGACCTAGTACTCTCCTGTAGTGACATGCTGGGCAAAGGACGAAGTCCGCAGTATTTTTTTTTTGTATGACAAAAAAGATGATAAATTATTTTATATATGGGTGAGCAAAATGTGGAAACACGAATGATGAGGATACCGTGGATAGAAAAGGTTAGAAGTGAAGAGATATTGGAAAGAATAGGAGAACGGAGGACTCTATGGAAGTCAATAAGAAATAGGAGAGATAGGTTGGTAGGACATCTTCTCAGGCATGAAGGTCTAGTCAGAAACATATTAGAGAGGCAGAAACGGAAGTCAGCAGGAATAGAGGTAGACCTAGATTAGATTACTGTTCGCAAATAGTTAAGGATATGGGTTGTTTTAGTTTTAGGGAAATGCGAAGATTAGCTCAGGATAGGAAAGAGTGGAGGTGCGTGTCCAACCAGTCTTAGGACTGACGACCTTATGATGATGATTTAGAAGAGAGCAATAAGGTGAACCATAATATAAATTTAGTCTGTTAGTTTTTTCAATAAGCAACAAAACTATTATAAATATACATACAATGTAGAAATCTTCCCAAAACAAAACTATTATCCAGACACAGGAACTAAGAACACTTACTCCGAAAACATTCTTGTAAATCCATTTCTTCAAACAGTGGTAAAGTTTCTTCTTTTTATATTTAGTGTTAAAATTTATTAAAGCAAACTGAAAATTTCAAACACCAAAAATGTTTAAGAAATAAATATATTAAATAAATTGCTTCAAGTAATTTAACTCATAAATTCACAGAAAGTAATGATTTTTCGTTTAGTCTCTTGCGTATTTGGTCTTGGTCTGGCATATTGGGTCTTGGTTTAAGTGTAGGTCTTGTTCGTCCGGTGTTAGTCTTGCTTGTATAAAGACAGTCATGATTTTAGTTTTAGTCTGTTGTGTTCATTTGTTAAATTTTACATTTCTTAAATTTCTACTTGTTTGATTTCCTAATTTTTATTAATAAGTATTATACGTATAAAAAACTCATCAAGTTTAAGATTTATAAAAATCTTAATAACAAACAGTTACTTATATAATTAACTTAATAATATTGTGTTAGGAAATGCATGGGGATGGGTGTAGGTAATGGCAGACGGTGCCATGGAGGACTGTGTTTGCCAACTCTTAACATTTAACATGCTTTTTACATTAGACCGCCAAATATTACACAATAGATTACATAACGAGATAAAATTACAATTCACCCTGTCTGTCAACGTATTTCCCACAACTGGCGAAGACGGTCCCATTTTAGGTAACGGACAAAGACTACAGCGTTAGTCTCTTTATTGTTCTTGATTCTTCACTACGTCGCAATAAACGAATAACTTAAAGTTCCTTTTAAATACGAATTTAATAGTTAAATAAATAACATTTTTAAGTTAACTTCAAGCATATATATATACTCACACTTCCATTAATATTACCTTCACGTTTATGAGCTAAATAATTAAGAGCTTCTTAAGGTTCTTGAAATTGAATTGTTTCGACCTTTGCATGATGAGAATTTAGGGTTAAACACGAATAAAGAAACACTTAAATATTTCACATTTTATCATACAAATTGAGTATTTACTACTGGACTGTAATATCTGCGTGAATTACTTAAATGAAGAGTAGTATTCAATTAAAATAAAATTCATGTGCGGAAGTCAATGTTGTGACGGAACATATATAGAAATATTAATGGCTACAAATTTTATTTGATACAGTAATGAATAAAAAGCGTTGTTAGTTAATTCTGCTTCTTAATCTAAAACAATCACTTAAAGAGAAGTACCTAAAGTGTGTTACCTATTAATGCAACATATTCTTGTTAAAATCGTCTTTTGTAGTATCTATTAGGAGTTATCTCCAGGAAAAATTGTGCAACCCCTTGTGTAATCCACACGGGATTACATCTTGTATATTGTTTGCAATAAAGTGAATCCAGTGTTACCTCCTGCTTTGGTCACTGACTTCTGTTGCCTGCTGATAAAGCAGCTGTCTGTTTCAACCCTTTACCTAATACTGACAAAACTGCAGATATTTTCGATTGCATTAGGGATTAGGGGATTAGAATTGGCCTTTACAAATACACCTTTACTTGGTTTAATTAAAACTGAATGCAGGAGTCTTCTCTGTATCATTTTGAAACTACCTGAAACACTGCTAACATCTTTTGATATAAACCTTCTTCTTCCAGGATTTTTTATCAAAAAGGCATATGCAATTGTTGTTTTTTTTGTATTAGAGTGTTGATTTGAAAGAAATCAAAAAAAATTCTTTTTTTAGTTTTGTATTAATAAAACACACTTTTAGTATTATTGGTAAAATTGCGAATTTTTTTAAAGAAAGTTTTTCCACGACTTTTAGATCTGCCAATTAAAAATAAACGTAGACGTTTGGAAGCTTATTTTATTACTGTTAGTGATACCACTTTTCAACGTCTCAATTAACACCCCTTCGCAGAGAAGTTAAGGCAGAAAACCGCACCTACTAAACGAAGACAGATAGGAATCGCTGTTAAAGTAAGCCAGAAACAGTAAATTCAATTTTTGCTACCATTTATCTTATTCAGAATCATCCTCGTTTAATACCAGAAGGAAGAATATCTTCTTCATCCAATCTCAGACATTAGATTAGGCTGTAACAATACTTCGGCTTGTGTTAATTGTTTCATGAAATTTTTAAAAAATATTTATTTACAGTGTACCAGTGCTCTGTATTACATTCTCAAGAAAATTTAATAAATACTGTTGAAGTTAGCAAGAATAATAATTAGAAAACTAATAAATCTTAAATCTAAATTATTTTTCAGTTTCATTCGAGTGGCAGGGTGTACGCCTAACTCCCGCCTTGACCCCCTTCAAATTGATAAAAAGCAGATGGTTCAGTTTTCAGTTACTAACCTTACGCTATATCTGAGATTTATCAAGATAAACAGTTAGAAAGTCAAATAACCGTTTTATATAAAAAATATTCACAAAGCATTTACGTACCTTGACTTTTAGACTGACCCCAATCTGATTTTTGACAAGTTTTCGTGCTAATGCTATAGTGCAACAAGAATTGCAGGGCACATACGTAACCAACAAATATTACAAGCTGACACAAACGATTTGAATGTTCGTCACCAATTCGTGTGTGTGTGTGTGTGTGTCTCTAACCATGGAATCCTTCATCTGTTGTTTAATTATAGTAAAAATTGTATAATGGATTCTTAGGCGACACCTGGAAACGGAAAATTAAACCATTATAAAACACCGCCTTGTAAGGGAGATAGCAACAAGTCTTTCAACGTTGTAAAATTAGCCAAATCGTTATCTCGGTCAAAGTCTCAATACGTTTTCATTATTTGTTATATAAAAAACCTTTTGTGGATTAATTACTTTAGAAGTTCAGAGATAAAAAGTATTTTTAATTAAATGTACTTTGCAAATAAATAATGCGAAAACAGATACAAAAGGATGTTTTCTTTATTTTAAAATATATTGCCATGTATATAAATAACAAGTGTATTTCTTTTTGTTACAGTTCCAAAAATTCCGACATCCTCAGATTATCCAACGTCAACCCTTTCTTCAGAACCAACCAGGGTATCGTGTTTGGCTACAAACCAGTCAGTAAACTCGAGCATGTTAGGCTTAAATTGTCTCAATTCAGGTCGTACAAATTTCACCAATAAACAACTAACAGAATTGGAGAAAGAATTCCACTTCAATAAGTATCTCACGAGAGCGAGACGTATTGAGATTGCTTCTGCTTTGCAGCTAAACGAGACCCAGGTGAAGATTTGGTTTCAGAATAGAAGAATGAAGCAGAAAAAGAGAATGAAAGAGGGACTTATACCTCCAGAACCGCTTACTAATAGTGTTACTAGGGCAACTAATTCCAGCTCCCCGAACGGTTCCAGTCAAAATAATGAAACTAACGGTGAAAATAATAAATCCAATTGAAAGAAACTATAAGGATAGTGGAATTGATGGTTACCATTAATTAAGGTTTTGCTACCAAAGATAAAACTCAGTTTATTGAAAGGGACTGCATTAATTTGTTTGCTGGGAATAATGAACACTTTCCATCCAGTGTATTAGGCATTATAATTTGAACAACTGGTTTAGTTTATCAAAGACGTTTATATAAAATTCTCTCCATGTAAAAAAGAATTGTAAATAATTGGAAGGAAGTAGATTTCTTTCCTAATACTTATTTTAATTACTTGTAAATATTAACTAATACAAACTCAATATCTAGTCTACGATATACGATAGTAACAACTAAAATGTTTTTGAATTCATCACACACCACTTCATTTTAATATGCGCAGAAAAATTGTGGTATCTACTAGACTATTAAACTATTTATATTCTATTATACTGATAATTTCATTATTTGTTTTTTAAATTATTGACTTTTTATCTTTCACCATTTACAATAGAGAAAATACACTACTTAATTCGATGGAAATATTAAAATTCACATTTTAGTTTTTAATTTTCCGCGACATTGCAAAATTGTTAAGTACCTTTACCTCGTTTAGTTTCTGTAGCGATGTGACCTTCAGTTTGACCGGCGCAAAGTAAAAAAGAACAGCACTAGGCCTGAAAAGGAAGGAGACAACTCTCGGCCAAATTCTTAACCGGTAAGGAGCGTATCATCCGTACAGTACTGCACGGAAAAACTGACCATTTTATCCACTACAAGTGCATTGCTCAAATGTGCTGTTATTGGTACCAATTACTACTGAAAATATCAACGGGATGTTTATTTATATTTGAAGACATATTAAAGGCTTTAACGATTGTTTTCGACTCACATTACTATCATGATTGAACAAAACTTTTGGCAGGTACTGTATGAAAAAGTATGTTTAATGAACAAGAGTCGAGAGTATAATGAGCTTTTTTCTCCTTACCTGCGATTTTGCCAGCGCGCATCCAAGACATTGGACATCGCTAGAGAAAGTAAATGAAGTATACCTAATTAATAATTAATTAAATAAATTATCTATTTTAGTATTTATTATTAATATCTCGTTTCCTGAAAATCATTCAGAGCGTATATGTATTTCTACGCTAATTCAATTAATCTTTGGAGAAACATCAGTTATGAGCAAAGTTAGTGATTACACTGTGACATTGTTGGTAATTGTACATTTAACTAATTCTATTTTTATTTCCTCAAGTCATTAGAATCAATAAAAACGGAATATGAAAATTTTGAGAATTAACAAACATGAAGGAGTAATCGTAAAACAGTTGTATCGATCAGTGACGTCACGGCTCTTTGTTGCCGTAAGATCATGCGATAAAGACAGAGATGGCACGATAGCAGATAAGAATATTTTTGAAAATGTCTTCATTTATTTTAACGATTAAATATGATCATTCGAATTACGTAAACTTGTAAGTCTTTATCAGCTGTTAAATAATATTTTGAAAAAAATCGGATGTAGATATCTATTTTTCGTTTTTTTTTTTTTACAAATATTTAAACAGTGATGTCATTAATTTAATTGTGTCAGACACAAAATGTAAATAAACAAAGAATTGACAGATACAATCTTCTTCTACCTACCTCACATTCAACGTCAAATAAATTCTTCTTTCGAAATTTCCTGAACCGGAAATGTATTGGATACCTGTCATTGGTTATAATTGGCATCTAAACGGCTATCGTTTGGTAGTATCAATATTCGAATACTTTACATTTTATCAAAAGCTATAAAATGATCCGATAACAGTTTCTGTTTGTTTGTTTGTTTGCTAAGGATATCAGTTCGAAAAATTAATAAATGAATACAAAATACTCCTTGAATAAATTCGATAAATTAGGTGCATGAGATCTTCAATTACGTTAAATGTTATACAAAGAAGAATCTAAAAAAAAAATACAGTGGCGTAGCCTAAATTTTTGCCATCTGGGGTGAAGCTTTAATTTGCCGTCCTTCCTATTTTGACAGCTGTGTAAGACCTTTTATTTAAATTGGTTGGACTCGCCATGAAAAGGTTTACAAACAAGGTGTATTTTTAATTTAACTGTTGAGGAAATAAGTAAGATAAGTTTATTATTAGCGAAAATTGAAGATATATGAGCTTATTTACAAACAAACTTCGTCTCAATCATAAAGTGAACTATTAGGAGTTTTTATTATATTGATTATAAAAATTTGCCGCTTTTACAGTTAGATACAAGACAGTTGCATTTCCTAGATTTTTATAAACACAAAAATCCTGGTATTTTTCCAAGCCAAGACGGTAATGGTGCAAATTATTAATAACTTGTGCAAGTACCAAGAGATTAAAATATCTAACCTTACTATGCGGCGGACTTGATTCTAACTAATACTGAAAAAAGCATTTTCCGATCCCTTATTTGCGCCGCCCGGGGCCCATGGTCCCCTATGTCTCCCCCTCGATGCGCCACTGAAAAAGTATACATATACGTTTTGGTACACTAATAGCCGATTTTTCGATAAAGGTTTCAAAAGTGTCCGTAAACATATAAGAGATGCATACATAAATTAATGATGCGTATGGACATATGGTTAATTGTCTAACAATTCGATCAGTGGCGGCGTAAATGAGAGAAGCTAATAAAATTGCAAATATACTAAAAATTCACAATGAGTCAAGCGCAAGTCACTATTAATCTTTCCATTTTGAGCATGTTGAACAAAATTAAGTCGCATAAGCACGTCTCATTTAATTTGGAGGTTATTTTCTAGTATCAATCCGTGCTACGCTACCATTGAATTCAATACCATCAGTATGACCACTAAAAAAGTTTATCATGTTAGACACTTTGGTTAGTCGATCTATTTACTTTACTGCTATGCCCTTGTTCTCGTGTATTGATAATACAAACTGGGAATTTTTCTTGCAATAAATTGATAAGTTTGTCACGTCAGCACTATTTCTGTTTTCTTCGAGTACGTGTGGCACAGAGACGTATTTGCCGTCATACTCCCTTATGAGCTATTTCATTCAAAAAGTACCTAGAAACGCTACTCTCTAACCGGATTAATTGGTACCATCGTTGGTCATCATTGACTAAACCAGGGGTCAGCAAACTTCCGAAATAGAAGGACCAAATTGCCAAGGAAAACAAAGTAACAATAGTATCAAACAGCCGTAGGTATACGTATAGTTTATTATCGTCATAGGGTCATCAGTTCGATAACTGAATCAATCTTCCCAAAAACTGTAGCTTTCTACATTCGTAACTATTTGTGAACTATAACGTCTCAGAAGGTATCCTACCATCCTATGACTCCTTTTCCCTTATCCCAATGTCTTCTTTGTTCTGATATTTTCATCACCACCCTAGGAAGCTCCAACTTCCACAGCTTCTACGGTTATCGGTCCCAAGACTGGTTGGATACACATCTCCCTATCGTAGTTAATCCTTCGAATGACTAGAAAGTCCCATACCCTGAACTGTTTGGGAACAATAATCTAATCTAGGTTTTCCCAATGTTTCATAACATGTCCTCCCATTCTATCACTTCTTTTCCTTATTGACTTCCATAGCGCCCTTTGCTCTCCTACTATTCCCAAACACGATATTTTTAACATCCGCCAATGACAACCCAATTTCCACAACTTTTCTTCCCTTGTATCTGTGGCAATCCGTCAGTAGCAGCGGCGTGATTCAAACGCCAAATAGGAGCTAACATAGCACACGCAATGATTACTTTTTCACGTTATATGCGATTTGAATTGAACCCAGTGCCACCCCATTCAAGGGTGGGCTATCATATATTCTATTAATGTATTATTCACACATCATCTGGTCATCTAATATTTTTCTGTTGATGGATATTGATAGAATCATTTCGTATGGATTATTTCTTGAACTTGCTCTTTGTTGGCTAAATGGAATAAGACAAACAGTATCTTTAAAAAAAAATTAATTGACCTGCATAAGTGAAAACTAAATAAAAAACTTGAAAAAGAAATTTGATTGTTTCATTTCTACCAGCTATTAATCGTGGTGGGCGGGCGGTTCCTACAAACTACGCCGGAAAGTAAGGAGGAGAGCCCTCTTCGACCTCTTTTTAGGAAACGTGGGAATGAGTAGGTGGTGTATGAGATGAAAAAGATGAGATGGATAAAATGAAGACAGAAGAGAGTGAAAGATTATCTGTGGAATATTGCATATAGCATTTTTCTAAGTGGTATTAGGAAACCACAGAAGACTAGGGCAAACGGATCTGGAATTGAACAAGTGTCCTCATTCACTTATTATTTTAAAATTTTGCGTTGTCGCATGGGCTTAGAGCAAAGATCTATTTGCTAAAAGCTGCAAATGTACTGTCCCAGTCATTGAGCTTAACTCCCCAAAGGGTGTTTCGTGGAGTATGATATTTGCTTTAGTAAATTTTACTGATCTTTATTGAAAAAGTGTATTTTTATGAGATTTGAGATAGATGTGTGCACAATTATTGACTCCCATTTTTTAGCGATGTATATTACTATAGTTAAGACGATCAAAATTGGCAAATTCCACAATAAATTATTTGTTAGAATGGACGTATCTACTTTCTTGGCTCCACTTGGGACTGTAGTCATTTGCTGCGTTTTGAACACGCCCTTGTTAAGTTAGGAAATGCTTCATGAGTAGTACAGACAAAGTGAAAAGAGATAACTGAATAATAGTAAGCGGTGCAGCGGTTAGAGCTTGTTTAGGCACGCAAAACATCAGGGTCGGCTTTAGAACCGCCTGACTGGAATTATACGAGGGTGGATTGATAAGTTTCCGGCCTAACCAAGAGATGACGCCACTAGGCCTACCTTGAGGTGACATTCTATAGTACCATCCTTGGATAGCTTGTAGCTATAGTTTCAGCCCGATCTCCTTGCTAGTGTAGGTTTGACAGCACGCTGAACAAGACGCCTCTGTGGTTTTCGTAAAAATGGAAAAGCAGGAAAATCGTGCTGTCATCAAATACTTTTATTTGAAGGGGTTAACGCCGAAGGAAATTAAAAAAGAGATGGACTCAACACTGGGGACATCCTCCCCGTCATATTCAACCGTTAAGCAGTGGGTTTCCGAGTTTAAAAAGGGTCGTGTGAGCACCTCTGATGGGCCTCGCTCAGGACGCCCCGTTGAGGTCACAACTCCAGATATGATCGAAAAAATTCATCAAATAGTGCTGGGAGACCGCAGATTGAAAGTGCGTGAGATAGCTGAGACCTGTAAGATGTCATATGAACGTGTGCAACATATTTTGCACCAACATTTGCATATGGAAAAGCTCTGTGCAAGATGGGTGCCGCGTTTGCTAACAGTCGACCAAAAATTGATTCGAAAAAACATTTCTACCGCAAATTTGTCATTGTATAAGCGTAATCCAAGCGAATTTTTGCGTCGATTCGTAACCGTTGACGAAACGTGGGTCCACCACTACACTCCTGAAACCAAAGAACAGTCTAAACAGTGGATTGGACCAGGGGAACCAACTCCAAAGAAGGCAAAAACAATTTTTTCGGCGAACAAGGTTATGGCTACTGTTTTTTGGGATGCAAGAGGTATTATATACATTGATTACCTTGCAAAGGGTAATACTATCACTGGTCAATACTACGCAGACTTATTGCAACGTTTGAGCCACGAGGTGAAAATTAAACGACCTCATCTGGCGAAGAAAAAAATCTTGTTTCATCACGATAACGCACCAGCGCACACGTCAATCGTTGCGACGGCTAAAATCAACGATCTAAAGTTTGAATTGATGCCGCACCCTCCTTACTCTCCAGACCTAGCCCCGAGTGACTATTTTCTGTTCCCTAATCTCAAAAAATGGCTTGGCGGTAAGAGATTTGCGGACAATGAAGAAGTAATCGAAGCTGTAAATGGTTATTTTGAGGAGCTTGACGAATCAGTCTATAGAGATGGCATTAATAGACTGGAACACCGCTATGAGAAATGTATCAGCCTTGGAGGAGATTATGTTGAGAAATAAAAAAAAAAAATTTTTAAAAACCTTGTTTTTCTTGGTCAGGCCGGAAACTTATCAATCCACCCTCGTATCTTTAAACAGCGTCTTTGCTTTCGTAATTTCCTGAGAATGTTGAACTTTCTTTAAACTTTAAAGTCAGGTGCTGACAATATGCTCAAATTCTACTTGCCTGCATCTCTTTCTGTTACACATCAATTGGTGTAACGTTATTCTTTTTCTTTATTAGTGTCCGTTGCAGTTCCTACTTGACATCTACTTTTCTATGTTTACGATATTCCCTACAACGTCTATCACGAGTAAAAATAGTCATTCTCTCATCAACTGCTCTGGTCTAGTTAGTAAGTTGAAAGAAGATAGTAAAAGCAACAGTTTTGTTGCGGACTATGCCAATTTTGAACGTCCTAACTATAAGTAGTACTACTTCTTTACAAGGTGATAAAGTTTCATAAAAAATAATTCAAAAATGTCATATCTAGTTTATTACTAATAGGTAGGTAGGTATTTTTCACAGAAAGACGGCTAGTATTTTTCTGATTAAACCGTGATCTTATTAGATAAAGCTACTTGTTTTAATTGACCTTTAAGACAGAGGTTCTTATCAGAAAATTATAGATAACTAATGTTAGATTGACATGGAAAGGAAATACACTTTTAAGATATAATTTTTCTCTCTATATCTACTTACCACAGTCTATTCCACGAGGACATTTTGTTATCAACTATATGAAAGAGGGACTTATACCTCCAGAACCGCTTACTAATAGTGTTACTAGGGCAACTAATTCCAGCTCCCCGAACGGTTCCGTACTATCTGCGTGAATTACTTAAATGAAGAGTAGTATTCAATTAAAATAAAATTCATGTGCGGAAGTCAATGTTGTGACGGAACATATATAGAAATATTAATGGCTACAAATTTTATTTGATACAGTAATGAATAAAAAGCGTTGTTAGTTAATTCTGCTTCTTAATCTAAAACAATCACTTAAAGAGAAGTACCTAAAGTGTGTTACCTATTAATGCAACATATTCTTGTTAAAATCGTCTTTTGTAGTATCTATTAGGAGTTATCTCCAGGAAAAATTGTGCAACCCCTTGTGTAATCCACACGGGATTACATCTTGTATATTGTTTGCAATAAAGTGAATCCAGTGTTACCTCCTGCTTTGGTCACTGACTTCTGTTGCCTGCTGATAAAGCAGCTGTCTGTTTCAACCCTTTACCTAATACTGACAAAACTGCAGATATTTTCGATTGCATTAGGGATTAGGGGATTAGAATTGGCCTTTACAAATACACCTTTACTTGGTTTAATTAAAACTGAATGCAGGAGTCTTCTCTGTATCATTTTGAAACTACCTGAAACACTGCTAACATCTTTTGATATAAACCTTCTTCTTCCAGGATTTTTTATCAAAAAGGCATATGCAATTGTTGTTTTTTTTGTATTAGAGTGTTGATTTGAAAGAAATCAAAAAAAATTCTTTTTTTAGTTTTGTATTAATAAAACACACTTTTAGTATTATTGGTAAAATTGCGAATTTTTTTAAAGAAAGTTTTTCCACGACTTTTAGATCTGCCAATTAAAAATAAACGTAGACGTTTGGAAGCTTATTTTATTACTGTTAGTGATACCACTTTTCAACGTCTCAATTAACACCCCTNAACAGTTTTGTTGCGGACTATGCCAATTTTGAACGTCCTAACTATAAGTAGTACTACTTCTTTACAAGGTGATAAAGTTTCATAAAAAATAATTCAAAAATGTCATATCTAGTTTATTACTAATAGGTAGGTAGGTATTTTTCACAGAAAGACGGCTAGTATTTTTCTGATTAAACCGTGATCTTATTAGATAAAGCTACTTGTTTTAATTGACCTTTAAGACAGAGGTTCTTATCAGAAAATTATAGATAACTAATGTTAGATTGACATGGAAAGGAAATACACTTTTAAGATATAATTTTTCTCTCTATATCTACTTACCACAGTCTATTCCACGAGGACATTTTGTTATCAACTATTTCTAAAAATGAATATTAATAAATGTTTATAATAATATATTAGAAGAATAGAATTTAATGATATTAGGAGACACTGAAAAACACTGATACAAAAAAAAATGAAATAGTCCCAGAAACAAATGTTTTTAATTCTTAATCTTTTATAGGAAGATATTAAAAATAACGTAGAGAGTAAAGATTAGAAATGAGGAGGTATTTGAAGGGGTAGGAAAACAGAGGGCGTTAGGGAATTAAGTTAGAAATAGGCGAGATACGTTGGTAGAACACCGTCAAGCATAAACAGCTAGTTTGAGAGACATTAGAAGCAGAAACAGGAATTAAGAGAGGTAATGGTAGATCTAGGCTAAATTACCTATTGTTTGTAAATGATTAAAGATGTCGGTTGCTCGAGTTTCCAAGAAATGCTAAGATAGAAGACCTTATGATGATGATCATGAGTTCTATTAGTAATCATATTTGTAGCATAACATAACTATTATCTTTTTAATTATAAGGAGTGTTATGTGTACACAAAGTAACATATAATGATTTCTAAAAACATGGCAAATTCGTGAATGTTTCCTATACTGGTAAATAAACATTTATAATTAAATTGTTAAACAGTGCTTATTAATTCAACTAAAAGAAAATACGTACATAGATGGATAATTTGTACTCATTATGTTGCGGTACTTGATTTAAATTACGATCTATCTATTTGTTTTATTATAAGATTTTTTGTGAAAAGCTTTCGTTCTAGTAGCTACAGTTATTATCACCTTTGNAGTTGTAGATAATTATTAAATGTTGTAAAATGTTTTAGCAATTTCTCGGAGAAAATTGTAGTTTTCTTGTAAAATGTTGTAGATGTATTTCCACCAAGGGTATGATTATACGAATGACTTATCTTTAGTCAGCTTTGATTTCTTAAGTAACATTTTGAGAAGAGGAAAAAATGAAATTTTCCTATGTTTTAGAACTCTTTCGTAAACCTGTCCACTAAGGTACTTAAACTATTTAAAAAGTTGACATCAGATAATCGTAAATGTCGTAGCACATACTGTCGTAGTATGCAGGAACATAAAACGCAATATAAGGCTACTTAATTAAATGATTAACCTTTTAATATGAGTGAACAATTAAATTTCACGACGCTATATATGTATAATATACTACTACCTGACGTTACCTACTTAAAATAATTGTTTTCCTTAAAAGATTTTAATCTTTACCGAATTTCTTTTTGTTACTTATACGATGTTGACATTTAACAATAATAATAATAATGACAGAAAATAAATGAAAACAAATATGAATAAAAATTTTTATATAAGAGCATATGAATAAATTCCCTATTGCGTATGTATAAGTATATATACCCAAATTAAAGTAAGGTATTTATATTGGACTGTCTATTAAGTATCCAATATTTTGAACTTAGAAAAAATTAGAGAATAAACTAGAGAAAAATTATACCCCGACTGGGGCGCGCCGATAGCCTAATTCGATAACATGATAGATATACTCAAGATCTTCAGCAAGATAAGTTTTTTGCCTTGTTGATCTTGATCTTGATCTTGATCTCATATAAGCGTCTTGTTCTTAATATTGGTTTTTAAGACAAGACAAAACACGACAAGACAAGACAAGGCAAGATTAATTTTTAGAGATTTTTGTGACAGATCTATAAAAAATAATAAATAGAAATAAAAAAGTGCATAAGAAAATAAATTATTAACAATCAGATTTATCTTCGCAGCAATAATCCCCTCCTCAACTCCTCCATAATTTTATGGACAAAACAATACTTAAGTGTAGTTACTAAGGTGTGACAGTATCTACTTTGTTACTCCTGAAGTTGTCCTCAAAAACGAAATAGGCGATTTGAGAAACAGAAAATTGTGGAACTTTTTCAAGAGTTATATCATACATATACCACATGCTTCAATATTGGAGATGGTAACACTGTTCAGATTCAGATGAAGTTGTGCCTGGAAACACTTAGTTTCAGCCATGCAGGCTTAGACAAAAAATTGTTTTTTATATACCTTCTCAAAAATGAATTTACACAATTTTTCGAAATTTGGTAAAATATAATAGTAAATCTTTAATTTGCAAGACAAAGAACAAGGCCGAATGGCAAAACCAAAAGTAAAACCAATATCCAATATGCAACACCAAGACTTCCGGTGAATTTATGAGTTAAACTATTTGACCCAATTATTTTCTTGGAACAAAATGTTTCTTGTATCTGAAACTTTCAGTTTGTTTTACAAAATTTGACACTAAATATAAAAAAAAGAAACTTTACCACTATTCGAAAAAAAGGTTCTACAAGAATGTCCAGAGTTATTTACCTCTATGTCTGGATACCACAGTTGAAATATAGAAACAAACCAGCAAATCTAATAAGCAAGATCAGTATCAAGACTGGGACAGTCTCGGTCTTGTTCTTACTTTACACATCACTGAGCACTAATTACCAAGTTTGCTACGAGTTTACTCGGATACTTGTAATAGGGGCGGCGTTATGGAAGTGTTATAGGGTTGTTCTCTTTAGAATAAAAATTATTATGCTGGGAATTGATAGAAACATTGATATACTTGAAGTACTAAAAAAAATGTTTGTAAGCTTTCACTGCCAATATAAGGTGAATTCTGTAGATACTACAAAATAGGCGAGATAGGTATGAAGGTCTAGTCAGAGACATATTAGAGGCAGAAACAGGAGTTAGGAGGGGTAGAGTAGACCTAGGTTAGATTACTGTTCCCAAATAGTTAAGGATGTGGGTTGTTCTAGTTTTAGGGAAATGCGAAGTTTAGCTCAGGATAGGAAAGAGTAGAGGTACGTGTCCAACCAGCCTTAGGACTGACCTTATGATGATGATGATATCTATTCACTTTAGAGACGTTTCGCACAGTTTCAACAGAAACATCTTCAGCACTTCATCTACGGAATTGTTACCAGACTAGAAGCCTTACATAAGTAAGTTACTGTTATGCTATCTGTTTCTTTGAATGTAACAGATGTTTTTTCAGATCATTACAGAAAGCAGTTGCGTAATTCGTTTATTTATTTACACCATCTAGAATTTAGATTATCTACTTGTAAAAGGTTGAAAACCATCGAATTTTATTTTTATAAAAAACGAGTATGTTCTCACAGTACAGTATGGTACAAAAAATGAGTAAACACCACGTTTTGGTATATATTTGATTTCTTAAAGGTAAATTTTAAAACAAATAGGCCGACAATTTATTTAGGATCGACGTAATATTTTCATTGACTTCTTACATAAAAGCAGTTGTATGCATTTATTTTCAATGTATCAATGCTCGAGTACTACTTCAGATGGTCGCCCTTGAAATGATAACATTCTATAAACGATTAAATATGATCATTCGAATTACGTAAACNAAGTAAATGAAGTATACCTAATTAATAATTAATTAAATAAATTATCTATTTTAGTATTTATTATTAATATCTCGTTTCCTGAAAATCATTCAGAGCGTATATGTATTTCTACGCTAATTCAATTAATCTTTGGAGAAACATCAGTTATGAGCAAAGTTAGTGATTACACTGTGACATTGTTGGTAATTGTACATTTAACTAATTCTATTTTTATTTCCTCAAGTCATTAGAATCAATAAAAACGGAATATGAAAATTTTGAGAATTAACAAACATGAAGGAGTAATCGTAAAACAGTTGTATCGATCAGTGACGTCACGGCTCTTTGTTGCCGTAAGATCATGCGATAAAGACAGAGATGGCACGATAGCAGATAAGAATATTTTTGAAAATGTCTTCATTTATTTTAACGATTAAATATGATAACAATTACAGACATCGTTTGCTGTTTCTTGCCTTTTCTAATCAATACTTTTTTGTTTAAACTGATAACGCTACAATTTTAATAAAAGTTAGGTGGGTACTTAACGTGAAATACATACGTCGTAGACAAAATTTAAAAGTAAAACCTTGCCAGCAAAAGTTAACTTTTAATAAAATATTTTATTGGTATACATATAGCTCAACACGCCAATTCTGCAAATAGATATATTTGTTTATTTAGTGACATACAGGCCTTATGCACTTTATTCGCCACTATCTATAGATAGATTATCCGAACTTAACTGAATTGTGAGTTATGTTCACTTTCAACGTGGACGAAACACCAACTTGGCTATAGATCTAAATTTAGAAATCATATTGTGTGACATGTTCAAATCCTCCTAGATCCGGTAAATTTTGAAGTGTTTGAAATATTATTGCTACTTCCTTTTTAAATTAAGCCTTTTAAGTTTGTTAAGAGATTGTAATTGTTAAAGAAGAGGTAAATAAGTAAACATGTTTTGTTTAGCAACCAGTAAGTTAATGAAAGGAATATAGGTAGATATACAAAATCTAACTCTAAGAATTTAAATTACCCCCAAAGTATACCTATCTAGCAGCTATGTCAGAGTTGCACATCTTCAAAAAATTGACATATTCCTTATTTGAAGCTGTAGAGGGCCTTTAACATTTCAATAAAATGAAACCCAAATCCAGACCTTCCAAATTTAATGAATGCCCGATCTACTACCTACAAAAGGAAGAAAGAAATTTAAGTTTCAATAATCAGTATTTTGAGAATATTAAAAGACCTACATCGCCGAAAGCGTCTTTGGATAATGCATAGATCTTATATACAGATAAATCAATTCTGTTTGAACCATGCACACTTTAGAAGGCATGGTTTATTATGGATTTTAAATCGCCATAACTAATCTATAGTTCTTCCAGATCCAATTGCTATTCCAAGAATTTTTTCCGAAACAAGTGGGATTATTGCAATCCCGATAACGATACAGCTTGAATATTTTTTAATCTGACAAGTTTTTGCATTCAGTTACTGATAATATTAAGAGTTTACACTACTTACTAAAATACTAAATTGAGTTAGTAGCACCTTTATGTTCACTTATATCCTGTTTGTATGACCCATTAAATGTTTCAACTGCGCTAAAGTTATTAATCAAAAATCCTCTCTTATCTCATAAAATGATTTTTCATTTTTACCTGTCGAAATGCATCTTGTTCAACTAATTTTACTGGTTTGCTATCTAGAAAAGTAAAATTTAAAACTGAAGAGAATCGGCCTTTTATTCCTCTATTTAATTAACATCTAATCTAAACGTGTTTCGTTTGCATCTGTATTTGGCATTTTCGTTATGACTCGGAGGTTGCATTTCCTTTATTCTATTGTAACTTAGGTCAAAGGTTTTCAACATTTTAAGAGATAACGGGGCTTTGTAGGGAATGGCATTCAGTTGATTGTCTTTCAGTATCAAATGAGCTAACCTACCCACGCCGTCTTGAAAAATAGGGTCGATTTCATGCAAATTGTTTCCGGTCAAGTCGATCGTATCTTGAAGGGGAAGGTCCAAAAAAGCGTCTAGTGGTAAACGGCTAATCGAGTTGTCAGCTAGAATAAGGAATGGGTACTTACTACTTGCGTATTTTCAAAGCGTTCTTAAGACCCTTTCAAGTATTTAGTTTTGAAAAATGATGATTCTTTAGATATTCAGTTAAGTATATAAAATGAGCTAATTTGAATTTAATAATTTCGAAATATACCAATTTGGCATTAAACGTTTGTTGTTATGAAAAACCACGAGACTAAACGGAATGTTTAACACCGATGTCTGATACGATATTTTGGATTCTTGTTTTACCATTTAGTTTTAACAAGCACTAATAGTCTTTTAATAAAGTTTTGGTTTTAATAGAGAGATTATAAAAATAAATGAAAAACCTTCATTAAGACTTATTTCTAAAAATTATGCGAATTGCGATTATGGGGACCTTTTTCCTTTAGCAAAATCACTTAAAAAAGTTATTAAATTAATAGTACCTACGCATGAAGACAGACATTTTTCTAATTTCATGATAAGGATGGCGTTATAAAAATCGTTACTGATTTCTATCAGATTCTTAAGTGCCTACTTGAAAGATCAAGGTGTGCTAATTTTTGCAAATATTTTAATGTTTGAGTAAGTATTTCGACCAATTCGTTATGACTCAATTCTAATTCCCGCATCGAACTTTCTAATCCTTTAAATGCTTCATCAGAAAGATGAATTAAAAGGTTATGGTCCTATAGTTTGAAAAGCATGTGGCCTAATATGCCTCAAACTCTTATTTTTCATAGGCAATTTATTTTAATACCTTGGAAGAATTTACAGCTTCTGGAAATCTAAGAAGGGATATATCCTGATGAGTTTTGGCGTTGTGGTTTGAACTATTTAGTGGACCATTCCAGTCAATCAAAAAATATGTATCATTTTCGTAAACTAAACTAACAGTTCCTTAACTTAATGATAACAAATAAAAGACTGCAATTGACCATTGAACGGAGAGACCCGTTGACTGTTTCATACACCCTGCCGCACCTGCCTCATACGTTGGGGCCGAATTCTGAACTACAATGATGACACAATATAGTAACTAGTAACTCAAGGGTATAACGAGAAATGTAAATGATTTGCAGAAAATGAAGACTGTTTTGCATTAATAATCAATAACTAGTAAACCATCTAGGAGATTCCTTCACCAAAAGCAAAACGTAGATGTAGTTTTAGGAAGAAAAGTTCACTAGTAGGTATGCCCAGCCAAATACCTTTAACGTTTTGATAGCTTATTAATTTGTGTTTTTTGTCATTGTTATATGCAGGGGCGCAACAAGAGGTTGTCCACGGGTGCCTGGGCACCCTCTCGATTGGGTTGGGCACCCAGTCAATTACAGTCGATTCTGATAATAAACCAACTTGAAAGTTCGGTTCAAATAGTTCAAGCTCGTAAATGAGCAGCCGAACTCTTTTCAAGTATTTTAATTTTAATTCAATACATTTTTGACCTTTTTTTTTTAGTCATTTATAGTATTATGGTGAGAGCACCCAGTCAAACTGTAACGTTGTTGCGCCCCTGGTTATATGGCTTCAATACGCAGAGTAATTATTTTTTTTTATCTATCCTACCATGGAATTACATCTCTGCGACATCTACAGTCGAGGTTACCACAGTACCAAGACACTAGCAGTACTGCCGAGATGACCGCTATGGGCTTCTACTGATATTATCTCGTGATACTTAATAGTACTGCTAGGTTGCAGTACAATGTTATAATAAAAATTTAACAAAAAAATTAATTACTTTAATTGAAGCTATGTTTAGAGCAATAAGTAAATCATTATCTACATTATGATGCTTAATGGTGGTTTTGCTAAAAAAGGATAAACACATTTTTGGGTGTTCTTATTATAATAATATCCTTGGTGAAAATATATCTACAACAAACTACGCTTTTATACAATAATCAACAATTTTTGACAATTTTTTTCGTTGTAGAAAATTGTAGTGACTAGACGGAGAATATATTAAATTTAGTTGTAAAAGGTTGTAGAAAATTGTAGACTTTTGGGACATAAAGAGTTGTGGTTTCTCGTAATATGACATAATTTTAAGGTTTATAGTGAGCTACAACTTGCAACAACTTTCTAGGCAATGTAATAATAGTGTCCCAATTCGCGTACATTCTTTTAAAAAGTTGTAGTGCTTAAACATAATGAAGATGGGACCAAGTTGTAGATAATTATTAAATGTTGTAAAATGTTTTAGCAATTTCTCGTAGGAAGTTGTAGTTGTCTTGTAAAATGTTGTAGATGTATTTCCACCAAGGGTATGATTATACGAATGACTTATCTTTAGTCAGCTTTGATTTCTTAAGTAACATTTTGAGAAGAGGAAAAAATGAAATTTTCCTATGTTTTAGAACTCTTTCGTAAACCTGTCCACTAAGGTACTTAAACTATTTAAAAAGTTGACATCAGATAATCGTAAATGTCGTAGCACATACTGTCGTAGTATGCAGGAACATAAAACGCAATATAAGGCTACTTAATTAAATGATTAACCTTTTAATATGAGTGAACAATTAAATTTCACGACGCTATATATGTATAATATACTACTACCTGACGTTACCTACTTAAAATAATTGTTTTCCTTAAAAGATTTTAATCTTTACCGAATTTCTTTTTGTTACTTATACGATGTTGACATTTAACAATAATAATAATAATGACAGAAAATAAATGAAAACAAATATGAATAAAAATTTTTATTCTATCAATAATGCAGTTTTAGTCAGTTACGAAAGATTCAAACAATATTAGGGATGTAATAACGTTTGAGTACATACTTACAGAATATTAAAATTGACTATCCACGATCCATCCTACAAGTAAGTACATGTATATGAAAGATTCGAAGTACAGATAAGTAGGTACTAAAAATTCTATGATTATTTAATAATTAATTTATTTACACTTCAAGAGTTACACAATAATTAATTAAATATGAATCGCAGAGAAAATAAACTGAACAAACATAATGTAAAGAAGGAACTGGAAATTTTTGACGCGCTGCTCCATCCACATTCAATGTCTGACTTCAAGATTTCTATCAGACTCTCATTGTTACGGTTGGAACATTTGGACAATCGAAGATCATCTTCAACGTGACGACAATTGTACTCCTGAGTATTTTCGAAATGATTATTATTTGGATGTTGACACAGGTACTGACGACGCTTCCGTTGCCAAAATTCAACCCATCTAATAAAAAATAGGAAAATATTCACATTATTTCAGATGAAAGCACACAGTGTGCATTTATCATTCAACCTGCCGACTTTGGAATTTGATATTTGAAACTATAAACCAATACACATTAACGATGAGTAAACGTTAGGTTTCGAAAACGTTGTAAGGTCGCTCTTCCTCTGCAGTGTACGGAAATTAAAGTACTCACGAAGTAAATAAAATGGTATTTTTAAACAAAATTTACGTTAAACAACACAAAATGATTTTTGTCTATTGAATTTTTAACTCGATTTAGTGGTTTTGTAGATAAAGCAATTTAGATGTAGAAAGAGTTTAGCTTACCCCAAGTTGCAGTCACAATTCCATTTATTTCCGGACATCCACACATCAAGCAGGAATGTCTGACCAGGTAGTCCAGGTCTACTGCCTGTTGATGGATTCTCCAACTTCTGCAAATTTCCATTATTTCTAACGTCTATTGTTACGTTCCTTGCCCATCCTAAATTAAGGAACAAATCATCTGGTATAGAGTTGAGGCTTGTATTATAAAACGAAAGGTGCAGGAAAGGACTGCGAACTCCCTAATAGAAACAAAATTATGTAATTGCAATTTACCCTTTGGGGTTGAATTCTCACCTGTAGAATATATGAGCTAATTTTCTTCAATCCCCGTCCAGTAAAAGTAATATTTCTAATTTTGGATGGAAGAACTCCTCGCATTTCTTTCTCTAAATTACTTTCTTTTTCAACCTATCAAAGGTTATCATTATAAACTTTCTAATTACTTTAAATAAAATTGAAACAGAAGTTCGAACTTTTGACATTTTTAATTCGGTGCTAGGATTTTTTAAATGCAAAATATAAAGGTAATTATCTCGAAGTCAGTTTTTAAAAGATGAGAGTAATAACTTCATTGACAGATTCAAATATATAATCGGAAACTATATCTAATTCTACAAAAGTCTCGTTATAATTAACAGAAGTTTTCGCAATAGTCGAATTTCCGGAATTTTCACCCATATGAAACTAAAAAATCTGAATTTTCGTGTTTATCATTTCTGAATTTCCCAGAAAATGAATAAAATTAAACTGAAAGTATAACTATCGCACCTAGAAAAATTAGCAGAAAAAACTGAGACGTTCTTCGTTATCTAAGCTAACACGTTCAAAGAAGTTCAACCAATTTTTTTTAAGAATATATGTTCGAATTTCTTCTTTGATTCTCATGTTAATTCGATCTTGCACAAAATAGAACGCACTCTAATTTATCATTAACAAAAATTTACCACTTCAATATAAATTTCTAATTGTTCACTAATTGCTCTTTTACATTTTTGCTTACTTGTATTTCTAAATTCCGAAGACCAACATTTTTCTCAATTAGGGTAGGAATATTAAAATCTTTCACATTTTTGTAATCACTGATCTTCAAGGTTTCTAGAGCCTTCATCTTACAAAAGGCGCCGGTCTGAAAGACAAATTCTTGCAGTAAGTGAGATGGAAAAATTTATTTATAAACTTTCCTACCTCTAGTGTAGTAAGCTCCATTTCTCTTACGTCCAGCTCTTCTAAATGATCGCCTATTCCCAGCAAACTTGTATTACTTAATACAGTTATTGGATTTCCAGCTAAAGATAAATGAGTAATTTGCTTAAAGGAATGGGTTACTAAAGGAACAGTGGTCAAATCATTGTGTGCCAAGTTGAGTCTTCTAAGTGATGTCAGATTGGATGCGACCTCCTGTGGGATATTGGGTAAAGAATTGTAAGCCATGGAAAGAGTCAGGAGGTTAGGCAATGGCATTTCAGGGACTTGAATAAAGGAAACATTATCCAGTTTGAGATGCAACAGTGAATCCTCTAATCCTTGAAAACTGTGGCCATTTCGTTCTAGTACAAGTTGTGAATTGTGACTCAAATCTAAAGCCAAAAGTTTCGGTAGAAAGGAGAATGCTGCTAATTCCAGTTGTACCAGTCTATTATAAGACAAGTCCAAAAATATTAAGTTCTAAAACATTTCTTGCAGTTAACGTGGACACATTTATAATCGTGTTCTTTTTTACTTTAAATTTTCCTAACGCTTCATTATGAGCTAAAGTCGAAATAGAATTATGAGAAAGGTCTAATTCACATAATGTTGAAGCTGCAGCCAACGAGAAACTATTAAATGGAAATCGATTGAAATCGTTTCCTGACAAATCCAGTTTTTCAAGATCATCCTCTTTAAAGAGATTATCAGGCAAAAGTCTAAGTCTATTAAATGATAAATCCACAACACGTAAATTCTTCAGATTCCTAAATAAATCTTTCGGAATATCCATAATTTCGTTATGATGAAAAAATATTTCCTGAAAATACTCCCATTTCGAACTGTTTTACAATCAATTTGAGACTTACTTGTAAATTATGGGAACTTTTGAATGTATCATAATCAACTTCGTAAATGTTGTTATAAGACAAGTCCAAAAGTTGCAAATGAATCATGTTTCCAAAAATGTCTTTTGTGCAGTTTCTTAGATTATTGTGAGACATATGCAAATATGTCAATGACATTTCGACAGGATGAAAGAATCTCATTCCAACGCGCGTAATGTTATTGTACGACAAGTCCAAAACTTTTATTGTCGAATGCATAGTTCCCATCGCTTCAGACAATTATCTACTATAATATTGGTAAAATTTATTTAATATTACATTTTACTCACCACTATCTCTTGTAAATGATAATGGATTATCAGAACCTAATCGAGTAATCGAGTTGTGGGACATGTTCACTTTGAACATCGACAAAGTACCAACTTGGTCAAAAATGGCAAATTCAAATTTAGAAATCTTATTGTATGACATGTCCAAATCCTCTAGATCCGGTAAATTTTGGAATGCTTCATATGATATTGATGCTATTTTGTTTCCTTTTAAATTAAGCCTTTTAAGTTTGTTAAGATTCATAAACGCTCTACGCTCTAAATTCTCTATTTTGTTATCGTCTAAGTGTAATTGTTCGAGAAGGGACAAATCAGTAAACGTATGTTGTTGGATAGTCTTCAGGTTATTGAAAGACATGTATATAATTTCTAATTCGGAATGTAAGTCACCCTAAAAGTTTTTTCAATGTTATAAGTGGATGTAACACAAATTGAAACATACTTGAAACGTTCCTTTTTGAACTTTGTCTATCAAATTGTCTTGAAGCTGTAAAATCTTTAATTTTTTCATAAAATGAAAGCAATTGTCAGGCATTGTTTGTATCCTATTGAAACTTAAATCCAAATCTTCCAAATTCGTTAAACTTCCAAATGATTCCGCTGGAATTTGGCTAATAGATGAGGAAAGTGCATGAGACAATTTCAATGAAACCAATGAATGTCCAATCTGTTTCCAAAATAAATACAAAAATAAAGTTTCAATAATCGGTGCCCTCAGAATATTGAAATGAAAGACTTACATCAGCAAAAGCGTCTTTGTCTATTGTATCGATTCTATTTTCAGATAAATCAATTCTCCTTAAACCATGGACGCTTTGGAAAGCGTGACTCTTTATTGATCTCAAATCGCCATAATTGATTTGTAATTCTTCTAAGTCTGTTCCAAATTCCAAGAAATTTTCCGGAGACAAATGGGATTGTTGCAATCGCGATAACGATAAGACGCGAAGGTTTCTTAATCTAATTATCCAAGGTAAAGACAAACGTTTTCGTATTCGGTTACCGATAATATTAAAAGACTATATTACCTTCTTAAATCCTGAATTGAAATAAGAGCATTCTTAGTTCCACTTATATCCAGTTTGTATAAAGTATACTGAAACCCATTAAATGTTTCAACTGGGTTGAAGTCGGTAATCAAATTATCTTTCAAGGAAACCGTACGAAGAACATCAAACCTATGGAAAATTTCGTGATGCAAAGCGGTTATATTATTACCAGACAAATCCAAAACATGCAAAGAATTTTCCAAGCCATCAAATGCCAATGGTGATATTTCATTTATTTCACATCCTCTCATATAAAGCTCTTTTATTTTTGCCGGTCGAAATGCATTTTGCTCGACGAACTTTATAGGATTACCATCCAGAAAAGTCCTGTTTAAAACCCCAAAAAACTGAAAAGAGTCCGTTTCTAACTCCTCTATTTGATTAAAATCCAGTCTGAATGTGTCCAAGGAAAATTTGTAACTGTATTTAGTATTTTCATTATAATTGGCTGGCTCCATTTTTTTTATTCTATTGTAACTTAAGTCAAGTGTTCTCAACATTTTTAGAGGTGACAGGGCTTCGTAAGGAATGGCACTCAGCTGATTGTCTTTCAGTATCAAATGAGCTAATCTACCCATGCCGTCTCGAAAAACGGAAGGGTCGATTTCATGCAAATTGTTTCCGGTCAGGTCGATCGTATCTAGAAGGGGAAGGCCCGAAAAAGCGTCTAGTGGCAAACGACTAATTGAGTTGTCAGCCAGAATAAGCACTTCTAAAGAGTCTTCCAGACCTCTCCAAGTGTCTGATCTGATTTCAAAAATGAAGTTTCCTAAAATTTTGAATATAACAGCGCCCGGTATAAAAAAGCATAATTCTGATAGAAACATTGCTCTAAGTTCTAACAATTGTACAACATTTTAATCAAACATATTATTTTTGCATAAAAACAAGTATTAAAAGTATTGGTCCGAATTGAATTAATTAACACACAGTTTACTTAATCAAAATTATTTTACAAAAATTAATTAAAAGTGTAGATAAATAAAATTCAATTGTTTTTTTTAATTCCGCAATAACAATTACTTTTTTACTCATAGACTATGGAATTTTAATTGCTTACCTGTAAGATCCAAATGTGTTAATTTTTGTAAATATTTTAAAGCTCGAGTCGGTACCTCAACTAACTCGTTATGACTCAAGTCTAACTCCCACATAGACCTTTCTAACCCTGCAAACGCTTCATCAGGGAGATAACTCAAAGGATTGTGGATAATTGAAATTCTGTATAAACCTGCAGAAACGTCATTAGGATTCTTTATTTTTTTCTCTTTTAACGTAAAGTGCTACCTGTATTTTGAAAGAAATACGGCTCAATATGCCTCAAACCGTTGTTTTCCATGTGAAGCATAAATACTTTTGAGGAATTGATAGTGTCTGGAATTCTAGGAAGAGATACATCCTGGCATCGTACAATTCCTAAATCGGGTATGGCTTTGGAACAACTGCACAAAGGGTTAAAGTAGCAAGGAGGATAGTTTACTGCTTCTATGTTTCGAGCTGATCCAAGCGAAATCCACATCATTAAAACTACACACCCTACTATAAGGGCATAAACAAATCTCAATAGTACTTCTAAATCCTGCAAAAACGAGAAAAGGTCTATGATCGTAATATCCTAACAGTAGTCCATTTACAAATACAATCCTACTTTGTATGGGCTAAATATCACCCATTAAATATACTGTTTCTTCAGTTAAAATCTAAATTGTACGTTTACATTTGGATTAAACGTATTTGTAATTTAATATTTGGTATACTTATAAAGACTGTGCAATTAATAATAAAGCAAAATCAATTTTATAAAAAGGCACCTTCGGTAATTGCAGAATTGGACCTACCATTTTTAATAAAATTACAGCTCATACACTTAACATTTATTAACTATATCACTATACTATTGCAATTTCTATTTTCACGATCTGTTCTACTCAGTAGGAGCAAAACCAACTTGTATAATTTAAACTGCAAGAACTATAGGAGTACAAGGAAGCGACTGAAGAGTTGTTCCCCCTACCATTATGTAATATATCTTAAATTATGGCTTCAAATAATAGGATAAAACTTATTTTCACTGCAGCCTGGTATCGATCAAAAGTTAAAATAATTATTGAAACAATCCATGTGCGTCAGAAAATAAAACCGTATTTAATTTGAAAACACGAATTAATGTAATTCTTCCATTAATCCTTTTACGTGTTGCAAACGTATCGCATTTATTTGCATAAGGCTTACATAATAAGAACGTATTATGGATATAGGAGTACATTAATTTGTACATAATTACCTACTAAGTTTTACGTATAATATTTGAAAAGTGAAGTGAGTTCCTATAATCGAATTATTTTCTTTTATTTTTACTTTTTAACGTCCCCTTCTAGAACGAAGAACGATACAATAATGTTAGGTAATTGTTTTAATTACGTCCACATTCCTACTCGTTCTTAGAATTTATATTGTATTTAACGTAGTGTCGCAAATAAACCGGAACATATAACTCAATAAAATTAGCTAATTAAATGATTAACCTTTTAATATGACTTAGCAATTAACATTCATGACAATCATCATTATATGAATATGCGAACCTCGAAACTTCTGATACGTTTTTTCGGTAAATTTATTATAAAAAGAGAGATGTGAAACATATAATTCTAATGGTACCTGGTATGTTGCCGTTAACGTTATTAAGGCAAAAAAAACAAATAAAATAAGATTTTGTATTGACCGGGAATCGAATCCAACCAATTCTAACAATTTTATTTTAGTGATTGTTTCAAAAACCGGGTTAATAAATATGAAGGGAAATAAATAAAAAGAAATGTAAATAAATATACTTATTGCAGTTATCTAAATGAATGCAATTTTAAAACAGTTAATTTCTCTCGACAATTATGTGTGTATTTAAATGATAAAAGAACACTATAAGAACAATAAATATTTAATAAGGATGTAGTCCATCGACAAGGGTAATGAAATGGAATATATATTTAAGTAAGTAGTAAAGTAGTCTGCCTGTTTTGAATTCGCCATTGTTTCAATTCTGCTCATTCTTCTAGTTTTAATTAAACAACAAAATTAAGATAGGAAATTAGGATAGGATTATATGGAACATAATAATTCATCAGTTTGATAGGATATTTCTTAATTTAAAGTGCGTAACTTCAAAAAATATGCTTAGATGTAATTTTGAATGACGTGAATCTTGAGTTTGAGTTGCGCAGTAACAAAACTCCGCTCGGTCATTTTATTTAACTGGAGCTCCACTATTGGTTATATCTTGTATAGTGAGGCACATGTTTATAATTAGAAAAATAACCGTGAAATCAATGTTTTCCAAATATATGTACAATATGAATACGATAAAGTCCCTAAATACCTAAATTGCGGTTAAGAATAAAAAAGGACCATTATTAGCAATGTTGTAGTTTAACCACCTTTATGTCGTGGCCTCCTGGTACTTGAAACACATCAAATATTTTTAATGAGATGTCAATTTCTATGGCCAATTTTTGTCTATGGTAAATTTCAAATTATTGTCATAGTTACCGTTAAATAGAAGTTTTTAAACGAAATGGTCTCAAATTATACAATTTTAAAGACTAATTTATTAGTTAATTGATCTTTTGAAATTAATATACAGTTACATATTGTTAAGTTCGCAAAGTTAAGTAAAATGGTGTGTTCAAGTGAAGTAGAAAATGTAATAAAGTACACCAAGACTCCTACATATTTAAAACATTTAACAAGAAGTAATGAAGAAATAATTTTGATATGCGGCCAAGTAAGTAACATTATTGCACATAATATAGTAAGTGTCTAGAAGTTTAAAAGCGACTCAATTGTAGAAACCAAAGTCTGTTAACATAAATAGTGATGATGATTCAAATGAAGATATTACTGTTAATAATGAATTAGATTTAACAGGAAGTCCTTTAACATTAGATCTAAGTAAAGAAGATTCTGTTTGTTCAGATATTATTGATCCTATAAATTGGTGGACTGCAGATGAAGCCAAACATTATCCTATTAATTTGCAGCATGCAAGGTTAGATCTATATTTAACATTAAGTAAGAGGACTATTGAGATCCCAACATAGAGTAGCCTGTAGGTGAATAAAAACCATCTTGTGATTGATTGAACTTCACTTTAAACTTGTAATACAAATAACTATTATGCACTTCATTCAGGTTCCATAAGATGGTCAAAGCAGGTTGAAGATAAGTTACAAAGTCATAACGGCTGATGGTTTTAAATAAACAATCATTTCAGTAATCTGCAGTAAACTTCTTTTGTGATATGACTAACTTGTAGTATCCTCTCAAATATGACCACTTTTTAGTACTATTTCACGTGATCTACTTGTAGTATTTACAGGACAGCTACACCATTATTCCCTGTGTAGTTCGACTCATTTGCCATATCACTCTCATCAAGGAGATATGATAATATACACTACCTGTTCAAGCTCTTTGTATACACTGAGAATACTTTATAGCCTAGCTAAGTTTAAATTAAACAGAATATACATTTTTTTAAGAAACTAATTTATGACAGATTGTACAAATTGTAGCTACTAATAAAATAATAGCACATAACCAGTAAGGTTTCCAAAAGAAACTAGGATGTAAAGATACTTCAGTATCCCACTGTAATTGCGTTTATTAGTACATATTTGTAAAGCATGA
This sequence comes from Agrilus planipennis, assembly GCF_000699045.2. Taxonomy (NCBI): domain Eukaryota; kingdom Metazoa; phylum Arthropoda; class Insecta; order Coleoptera; family Buprestidae; genus Agrilus; species Agrilus planipennis. The sequence goes on along the minus strand of NW_020438881.1, from coordinate 197,873 downwards.
ATTATTACTGTTAGCACTGGGAAATTGTGGAGGAATTCCTCTTCAACTTTTTAAAAATTACAATTACAGGCTAATCTCAGTAGTCTCATTTACTATTAATTGTTAACCAGAATATGCTCCCAATACATATTGGCCTAATAGATTCAGCTATTTAGTTACTCAGGAAAAACTCCTTTACACATTTAGAGATTCAATAGGTACTTTTTTTTTGTAGGAAGTACTTGAACTTGTTGTATAGGAGTAAAGGAAGTGATAATTCAGGTGATGCAACAAAAAAGTATTTCTGTCTATGTGATGGAAAAAATGAAGGCAAAGTTGTTATAATTGGTTCTTGCAAAAATGATACATTATTTAGCAGAACACTAGTGTACGATTATGGCTGTCTTTCTTCTTTGGATCAAACAATTAAAGTAGATTCCATGAAAAAAAAGCATATGTCTAATGCTAATTGCTCTACTGCAGAAGTAAGTAATTTTCTGTATTCATTATATTATTTACTTTTTAATGCTTTTTTGTAGTCCTTTTTATGTCTTTTAGGTAATTTAAAGGAGCTTTTGTAATATTTTAGCATTCCTAATGTTTTTTTGAGTCTGAAAAAGAAATTTTAAGTTTGCTGCTTATTTATTTATTTAATTATTTCGTTTATTGTTGAAGTAAATTTTTGCTTTCAGCCACAATTACAAAATACTATGACAGAGTACTATAAGGAACATTAAGCAGTGCAATTTATTTTAGATTGATAATAATGTCTGTGGATTATATTCTATTTTTGGCAAAGATCTCTCAAATGCTCATGTATCTACTAATTCAGAAATGATAGGAAGTGTTTTGATTGATGCGCAATGGAAAAACTGTGAAGTTGATATACCTCAGTACAAATCCGAATTACAACTGGTAATAAAAAAAGTTTTGCTCATTTTATATCACCTTTAAAAATAACCATCACTTTTCTTTTGTCAGAAAATGCAACTTATAGCAGGCCATACTCAATCTCTGATGCAAAAGTTTTGGAACAATATTGTAATTCTTCACTATCTAATTGATATAAAATTAAAAAATAAAGCAACATTTCTTGAAAATGACATGTATTGGATAGAGTATAAGAGTTTCACTAAATTGACTCAACTCATTACTGAAATTCTTAATGAACCAACTTTTAAACATTCAAATACTGTAAAAGACCGAGCCAGTACATCATTAAGTTATTTGATAACTAGTATTGCTGAAATTAAGGAAGAAACAATTTTTGATAAGCTCTGGAGATTGCTGATTTGTAAGTTTATAATTATCAGAGTCATCAGTTGGAAGAGTGGTTGGACATGCATCTCTACTCCTTCCTATCCTGGACATCCTACACCTTTAACTATTTGCGAGCAGTATTGTTATGTAGGTCTTCCTCCGCCTATCTTTACTGCTGTTTCTGTTTTTATGCATCTAACTATCCCTTCCTCTCTCAGAGTGTGTCCCACGGTAGCACAGTATCTCTCGTTTTTCTTATTTAATTCTATAGCACCCTATGTTCTCGTTCTTTTTTCAATATCCCATCATTTGTAATATTTTCTGCACATGGTGCACAGTTAAAATTTTCTTGTATACATTTTTTGTTTATAATTTTTTAGCCTGTAAAGAAGTAAGCGATTTAAAAGACTGCTTTTCTATAATTTTTGAAGACATTGCTCAAAATAATACATCTCGTTTGCTTGTAAGTGATAGTTAAGAAACAGTGTTTCAATTAATAAATAGTTAGATTCCAGATGACGATCAAACCAATATAGCACACATAATTACTAGTTTATATAGTGGCAAAATGGCAGTGCCAAATATTACTGAAAATCAAGCGTTAGAACTCCTTATTGAACTTGGAATTGAGAAATTGAGAAGAGATTACGTTTTTATCATCAATTATTTTCATTTTATGCCAAAAGATACTTTTTCTGAAAAGTGGAAGTAAGTATATTTCTTTATTTCAATTTAAATTTTATCTTGTCTTATACCTAGTGCAGGACAGGTGTATATATATATATATATACATATAGTCGTACTGTATTTTAAGGTATTTCGTCTATATTGTGCTATTATTTTTTATTTTAGCGAAGGTTTAGCTTCGAAGGATACAATAGAAAGCTTTCAACCAAAAAAATCATTATTTAAGCCTACCATGGAGCATTTACGAATTGCTAGAAGTACAATGTGTTCTCAGTCTTCCATGATAAATTTATCTGAATGTGTTCTTAAACTAAATAAACTTGCACAGTTACACATTTCATTGGAATTTCTACTAATGATGGAACAGTTCTGTGCATTAAATAAACCTGTTTCGTATTATCCCTTGTGTAGTAGCGTTTTCGAGCGTTGTTTTGATTTAAAATCTTGCATTCAATCAGCAGCACACTTAAAAAGTAATCCTCTTTGTCAGATTTCAATACCTGTTAATTATGAAGACGTAAAACTCGACAATATGTAAGGAAAATGTCCGCAATTTTAAGATTATTAATAATGGTTTTCATTTAAATTTATGTTCTTTTAGACATACTCTTATGTGGCGTTTGGAAATGAAATCTAAGCATAGAAGCTCTGAAGTAACTACAGTTTTTCTTCTATCTGACGAGTCTATTCTTCCTCCTACTGTCTGTAACAGAGGTGCATACGATTTACTAAGAGTCTATCACAAATCATTTTTTTCTAATATTTTATTTTTTAGATATGTTGGAAGTCCAATCGGATTCAAAATCAGTTTTTGTTTTAGAAATGGTTACTTATACCCAGTATAAACGACCATAGTAAACTGGTAATACTCACAACATTACATCTTCTATGTTTTAGGGCTATCCTGTTTAATGGAATAAATTATATACTTTTACTACTACTGTTTTAGTATCCTTATATGCCACTTTAATAGTGTTAATGATTTATTGAATATTTTATTCGATTTAGTACAAGTACAGATCATACAAATATCAATCCTGTAGGTACATTAGTTTCACAGAAAGGGCACTTCTTTTCTTTTCTTATGTGTATATTACACCAGATAAGTCATGCCCTTTTACTAAGGAAAAATGGCAAATGTGCCTATAAATATAGACATTTTTTATACTTAAAACTAGGTGTTGGGGGTTTTTATATACTGTGTTAATAGTTTTTTACATTGTATACCCACAATTGTATGTTACATTTACTTGATTACTGGTATAAAATTTCAATTTGTAGCGTTTTCTAAATCTCGCAATAATTCGGCAACTTCATTAGGCATTAAATTTATGTAATGTCCTTTCTTTTTTATTAATTGTACTGATTTTCTAATCGATTCTTCTGTGGCTTCTTGGGTATAGGAATCGAAGTATTGATCATACTCTCTCAAAAACTGTAGACGAGTTTTATGGGTGAAGGAGAGCAAATCAAAGGGCCCGTACATTTTAAATCGTCCACTGTTTATAACTTCCAAAAGCCACTCTAATTTAGCAACATCGCAAAAATGACCTTTCTCTTGATAAAATTGAATTCTAGGATCATTGTAACCTGCTACTAAGCAAAATGTCTTATTCCCTTCATTTTGAACTACATTACCTCCATTTTCGATAATTAGTTTCTCTATTGTGTCTTTACTGAACTCCTTATTCCCAGTTAACACTCTAAACTCGTAACCGTCCAGGATGTTACGTTTAACTTCAATATCTTTCAAATTCTTCGCTTTTAAGATTACTTTTCTTCTTTTTTTTGTCATAATCTGTAGATCATCCAGTTCAAGATGTCTTTTGTTTAATTTTTCTACGTGTTTTGATCCTATTGTTAAATCTTCTAGTTCTTGATCATTTAGACAGTCGTAGTATGCTTTATCGTTGCGTATACTGAGAATTCTAGGAAATCGTAAAGTATACTTTGAGGGAAAGTCTGAGGTTTTTATTAATTCAGAACCTCTAACTAATAAAACACATGAATGTTCTGGCGGAATCCATACATCCGGTTTGTCTTTACCGAATTTGATTCCGTAATTAGACGGATTATCGTCACCCATTTTTCTCCAAAATGGACCTAATTTTTTATCTAAAACTGAATATTCTTCATCGCTTAATCCAGTTTGAATTCTTGCGAAAGCAAGAAATCTTTTGGGGGGTTTACCGGAAGCTGACATTCCTATTCCAACTAAAAAGATTCGAATGTTGAGTCTGTGTCTTCCTGAGCCATAAAATCCACCGAGAATTATTACGTCTAAATCACTCATAACATCCTCGAAGTATTCCAGTTTTACTTTCCACCAACCCGAATTTCTATCGTTCATCTTATAAACAGAATTGGGATCTTTAATAACGATTCCTTCCTCCTCATTGTCCATTGATGTGTTTAAAGCATTAACAAGGTCTGCTTGAGATGTGGCCTTTCCAATCTTACTAAGCATAATTACCCCCTCTATAGGTTTTAAATTTTCATATAAAATTTTAGTTCTCTGTTTTAGTGGTTTATTTGTTAATACCTGATCATTGATTAATAGAATATCAAAGACACAAAAACAAGGCTGATGGGTGGTAGACTCTGTTAAGTTTTTCACGTCGAAGTTCATGCCTTTAGAGCCGAAACGTTGTGTTTTCGTATTCCATCCCATCATTTCTCCATCAAGAATTATACTATTAACATTGCTAACAAAGCAATTTTTTAAAAGGGGAGTAAAAAGTCCATTGTCAAAAGAGTCGCCAAATGTGGCAGTGTAATCAAATCCTCTACGAGAGAAGTATTTAAAAGTATTATCTTTCATATGTAACTGAAATCTTTCACCATCAAATTTTGTTTCAACATAGTAAAGCATGTTTGGACTACTGCTAATTTTTACCAATTCATTTACGTCACATCGTTTAGACAACATGACTCTGAAGGCTGTAAATATTTCTATTTCTATCTCGTTTAATCGTATAGATGAATCTTTTAAAGTGCCACAAACTTTTGTAAGACTGCTGTTTGAAGCATAAAACTCGACAGCATCGGGGTGAAACGTGTTGAGTATACTGTCCTGACCTATCCCAAGTTTCATGTCCTTTAAAATTATTCTTATCAACCATTTTTGTTCTTTAGCGGAAGTGGCACGAAAAAGTTTAAACAATGTTTCATCAAACTTTCGAGGTTCCGCTGACGAATGTAGTTGTGCTAGCATGTCTAAACCATTATTTATATCGAGAATAGTTAGACTTGAACTTTTATAATAATATTTCTTTAATATCCAAAAGGCTGCATCCGCAAAATCTTTTATATTAACATTTTTGAAGTGACCTTGGTAATTGAGAAGGCAAGAAGCTTCAGGTCCATCTGGTTTTAAAGACAACATATTTATTAACTTCTTAGCAAAGGAAAACTCTTTAATTCCAAAAGGACCGCGGTCTCGCTCAAGATGGGGCAGTATTAATCTTAAGATGGGAAAAAAACTGCTGTTAGATATTTCGGGCTGCAGCTTAACAGCTTTTGATTTAAATTGCTGGATGAATTTGGATAATATATCCTTTTTCTCTTTTGGCTTTTTAGCTGCAGATATGGCTTCTAACACGTCACATAGTTCTTGGAATTTAAAATACGATGCTAATTCATTCATTGTTGTATGCACTTCACTTGCCACGGTATACTATTATATTAGGTAATGATATTAGAACATTAGCATTTACTATGAACACAAGTAGAAATGAATTCTCTAACGTCTACCGGTTTACACTGACTGACTAAGACTAACTTAATACATCAACATCAGAGCGTGCACCAGAGCGATGACTGACATGTCAGACATTTGAACTTGTTTACTAAATTACGCATTCAGCCACCTTTCGAAACAAGAAATCAGTGATTTCTTTGATCATAAATAGCACAAGTCTAATTGCATGTAAAAAACACTAAGGGTAGCAGATTGTTGGTTGAAAGTACAGTTCTCTACTAAGCATAAAGTTAATTTTGCTGTTTATTCACTTTTCAATCTTTAGCCTAGTTTTTCCCCGATGTACTTTGACGTCTTTAGCAGACCTATAGGCGGCTATATGAAGGGGGTCTTATTTTAATAACTCTCTTTAATTTAATACTGTACGATTAAATTACTATCAAAAATTAAATACCAATCTGTTTTATGCTTGTATGGTCTTTTTGAATAAAAATTTACCCAAATATGAATTTTGTTTATTAAACCATCTTCCAAAGAAAATAAGTGTTAATAGGGGATTCTTCAAATTTTAAAGTTGGGCCCCATTTTGCTTAAAGCTGGAATTGCAGATGGATGTCAATGCTTTTAACTTTCACCTTGTTCACAACACCAAAAGAATACATTCCATAATTTTCTACTTCCTAAACTACGATTCAAAATAGAAATACTTATTACAAAAACATTATTATGAAAAGTAGTTTATTAATTCTCTCAAGTCAGAACACAAACGGTTACATTACTAATGTAATAAAAACTAAGCTAACAAACATTCATCAAGTTACACTTTAAAACTATGCAGTAAATTACCAACTCTGGAGACCAAAACTTACTCTAAATAATGCTTCCAAGGCACATTAACGCAATAGTAATTTTCTGTTATTACTACAGAAATGTAGTACACAAAAGGGGCATTACAACCACGTCATCTCTACCTTTCCACATAATACAAACTAATAAGAAACTTTCATTTGCCGTGTGAAAACTGGTCCAAAACTGACTAATAAATTGTATGTTAAATGACAATATGATGAGCACTTATTTAAACAGAAGGAAATAAGTGTTACGATATTAAAACACATCGTAAGCATATCATTATATCTCATACATAAACAACTTTTTTAAATTATCATATTACACTCTAGGAATCTATTTAAGCGGGTTGCGAATGTGCCCCCTTTTTCCCAATCAGCGACTTGTGAATGTGAGGGATGACACCACCTCCTGCAATTGTTGCTTTTATTAAACTATCTAACTCTTCATCACCACGAATAGCAAGTTGTAAGTGACGGGGAGTAATTCTTTTCACTTTCAAATCTTTAGAAGCATTGCCAGCCAGTTCCAATACCTACTTACAAAAACACTCTGTATATCCTATTATATTATAAATATTTTACAGATGTCAAAAGAAAACATATCTAAAACTAAATAAAAGCTGTCTTTAATTGCCATTTTAATCTACTTTTACAGAAAATATGTATTTTAGGTTCATTTTAGTAAAATTCAGAAATCAAATTGGGATACATAAATTTGAATTTAGGCGGGAAATGTAGTAAGACAAGTAGCGAAACAGTAACAAAAATGGCGGCTCATCTACATACCTCGGCTGTTAGATATTCAAGAATAGCTGCTGAATAAACAGCAGCTGTGGCCCCAACACGTCCATGACTTGTGGTGCGATTTTTTAAATGTCGATGGATTCTTCCAACAGGAAACTAAAAATAATGCAATTAGCAACTTACAAACTAACCTTACCAACACGAAAATTAATCAATCACACTCGGATCATGTTAATTTGATATAAAAATAATCTGCAATGTGAGCAATAAATTAAGTTAAAATTACTTACTTGAAGACCGGCTCTCGCTGATCTTGAAACTGCTTTTGCTTTAGCTTTACCGGAGTCCTTGCCTGCTTTACCGCCAGCCTAAACAAACCAAAAAATTCCATTATGCACTTGTACACCTTTATAACATGTAAATATAATAAACATCAAACACATTTTTAAACAGTAATATTTACACATTTTTCAGTAGTAAGAAAAAATTAAATACCATTTTAATTTGTCCAAATAATTACAAGGTACACCTCTAACCGTCGATTTCTATGATACGTATACGTACCCGCCAAACGGTATTGTGGGTAAAGCGCAAGCGTTTTCGGTCACGTGATTCTAGCAACCAATCAAAAATAAATGTTACTATTCATTAAATCCATCAAATATGATGTACAGGGTGTGAAAATTTTGTTAACCAACGGTGGCATAATTATTTCAAAAGACGAAGGTTTATACACGTATGACTCATTATCAAACCAATTTCTTAAAAAATATTATAAATTGTAAAATATATACTAAATATTACCGACCCAATAATTTAATTTTTGCATATTGTAATATTTAATTTGAATTTTATTTTGTTCATTAGATTAACTTAAATTAACGTGTTTTTAAGAAATTGTATAGGAACATAGTTTTCTAGGATTTATATTTAATATTTCGTAGCATTTTACATACATTGTAATTTTTAAAGTAAAAATACAAATTAGAAAGTAAAAACTTTATTTACAATATTTGTATTTCGTATATTCTAAGCTAGAGACTGTATTAATTAATTAAAGAGCATTGGAAATCATTATTAGATAACTAATTGGCACAAACAGTAACAATAAAAAGGCCTATCAATATTATTTATGAATAACAATTACGTTAACATTATTTGGCAGTGAGTTTTTAATTTTACATTTAATTTTTAACTCCAAGAAAAACTTATTAAAGTATCATACATAAGAAGTATATCTAAAATTTAAATATGCTTATGTTTAAACTAATTCGTTGATTTTATTGTCATTGTTTTTGTTATTATTTTCTTCAATTTCATCGCATCTGTCTTCCAATTCGTCCTGAAATTAATACAAAAAAGGGAAGTTAATTAATAATATAAATTTTTAAATAAGGGTTGTTTACCTCGTCAATATTTAAACATTTTCCCCATTCTTTAAGTGTAATTTTGTGATTGTTATCAGTATCACATGAGTCCAAGAACGGAGCCATACAATGCTCTAGGGACATTAATGGGGCACGAATCGGGAAGAGTTCGTGTCGCGACACGGTTCTGTAACAAAATTATTTCATAAAACTACAACTTGTACATTTCGATGAGGGAGATGATGTTTTTCGTACCTGTCAAACAATTTATCTATTTATTTTATTAACCACTGTCAAACTTAGGCCAAATCAAACAATAGCTTTAAGCACATCAAAGGATATATTAAAAAATCTTACGCGTTTTGATATTTATGTTTCAGATGTTTTTGTTTAACTAAAAAAAAGTGTAGGATATACTGATTAACGAGTGAAAAGTACAGTTTAACTGGATTAATAATAAAAACATAAATTTTCGAAAGAAAGTTCAAAAATTAGGCAGGTCATAAACACTTTGACAAATCTTGGGGGAAACTGGATATATTCGTTTATGATAACGTGATTTTGGTGGACCGTTTGAATAGTTCTTCACGTTAACTATCACTTAGATTTAGGGGTCTATTGATATTTGTTATGTCGTTAAATTTGCTTAGATTTTGTAAAATGAAGGATTTTTTAAACGTTTAAATAAACATTATAAAAAATTCGTACCTGTCATGACTCATGTCTAAGTCACACCATTTCCAAATAGCGGCATTAACCCATCTACGAGTGAGATTATTTTCGGCTTCTTTTTCCATTTTATAGTAGTGAGGAGTGAGTTCTTGACGGTCAGCAAGATCTCTCATAACGTTGAAGAGCCAATCTCTCATCCTGCGTGGGAAGTCGTCCATTTCTTCTTTCTTGCATTCCTGTAAAGATTATTCCTGTTTCCTTTATTTATTCATTAAATTCCAAACATAAATAGAATTAAAGTATTTTTTTTTGCAACATAAAAGATCTGCGGCTTTGGGAGGGCACCATGGAAGTCAATAAGAATAAATAGGCTGGTAGGAGACCTCAGATATGAAGGGCTAGTTAGCAATAAAGTAGAAGCAGAACAGGAGGTTACATTAGTGTTTGTAAATTGTTAGAGATGTAAGCTGCTCTAGTTTTTAAGAAATATGAAAATTGGCTCAAGACAGGAAAACGTTGAAGTGCGTGTACAGCCAGTTTTGGAGTTGAAGACGATACAGAGATTAATAAATAGAATAAATGGGCGATTTCAAAATTAAATAACTCATACATTTCTAGTCGTATTTCATAAAAGAATTACATAAAAAAACAATGCTCTCATTGATGTATAATTGATAATTAATTAAATGTAAAGAGTGGGACGCCATCGTTCGAAATGGTATAATCATGGCGATCTGTCCATAAACCGTTATATCAGTGGATTCACTACCGAGAGGTTTAGACTATTGTTTAAGCATTCGGGAAGACACCGGTTCGACTCCCGGTTTGTCTCTCCTGGTTTAAGTATTTGTTTGATTTCCTTGGATCATTTACGCAAATGCTAAGACAGTAATATTCCACAGATACTCCTGTTCACCCATCCGTTCCCACGATTCGTGAAAGAAGGCTGAAGAAGGCCTTCCGCCCTACATTCGGGCATAATCCGGAAGGACTGTCCGCCCACTAACTTTACTAGCTGGTGAGAATGAAACACCAAAATGCTTTTTTTTTTAGTTTTTTGAATTCACTTGTTTGGTCCAGCTGTCCAACCTATCCAAGTTATTGGACGAAGGTTGTCTAAGCGGATTAACTTCTCCTTCAGTCTTCAGGTGTATTTATAAGTGTCCCATTGTTTAATTTAATTAGTTATGGATTATACATTAAAGAGAGCATTTCTAGAACGCTTTGATATGGTTTAGGTAATGCGAGATATGACTAGAAACAAATAAGAAACTTATAATTATTTACCGGCATATCACGGCAGACGCCATAGTACTCGATGTGGATGTGTCTGTATTTTTCTTCTTTACATTTTTTGTCATTGGTACTACACCAGCAACGTTGTTGGTAGATAGAACAGTCGGATGGCCATGTTTCGTTATAGTTGGAACATACTTTACGACGTTCTTCTGTCTCTTCGGGACATTCTGGGATACACACACAGAGAGGATCTTCATTTTCATCTAACTGGCAAACTCTACCAGCTCCGCAATGTACTTTAGAGCACGGGTCTAGAATAGAAAATGAAACTTCATTTTTTGCATTGTTCTATTTGCAGCAAATTTTATTGCATCGCACATCTATCTAAATGTGGTATTTGTTACTACAATACCATTACAATTTGTATAAACAATTTTGCTGTAATTGTTATTTCATCTCGTGTTTTTGTAGCGAAATTGCTAATACCTATACAATTCTTACCAATAAGGGGAGTTTTGTCATCAGTTACGTCAGAATCATCAGCTTCAGAAGTTTCCCTTTCTCTTTCTCGTTCTTGCTGTTTTGCTAAATCTTCGGCAACTTTAAGGGCTTCTTCTTCGTCTGAGATTCCTTGTGGACCTTCCTCATCCAAATTGCTTGACAGTGCTGCAGGTGGAGACCATTTCTTGTGTTTGCGATACTTATGCTTTCTCTAAACATTTATAAACCTATACTATAAGTTATTACACACGATTTTAAAAAACAGACGCAGAAATAGTATATTTGTAAGACATATGTACTTCCATTTGAGTTTTACAGTTTGCCGAATAAAACCGCAATGGTTAGTTAATCCTTAATCTTTTATTACTGAAATATGTTTAAGGGTTTTGTAAAATAAATTTTGTATGTATTGCATTCCGTGTGTGTGGTTCTTTTAAAAGAAACAATTTTTCTTCGACAAAAATTGAAATTGTATTCTCAAATACTATTTCCTTTTCAATTTTCCAATTAGTTTGTAGGATTCGTGGCAGATGTCGCCGTAATGTAGATATTGAGGAAAAATGAGTAAGTAAAAATAAATATGGATATTATACCTCTTTATGTTCAGCAGATTGAATTTCAGAAATTAGAATTGCGGCCAAAATAAACAGAAGAATTAATTTTAATTCCATTTTTGTTGATAGCTCTCCTGAAAAAGAAAATTCCATTTTAAAATCTAATACCTGAAATTTCGCATATTATATTTAATTTTGATAAAAATAATTGTTATAAGATGATCAATAAATTATAAAAATCAGTTTTATGTTTTGTTCCATTTTTGTCTGAAATGCGAGCAATGTCGGATTATGAAAATTCCGCAGAATTTTGAAGAGGAAGTTTCAGCAATTAACGTTAAATTAACGATTTTGCACATACAATAACTGTATATTTTTAGTCGCCGACATATGTGCTATGACATCATCCATATTGCAACCGACCTACAAGCTGAAAAATTACATAACTCTGCATTTCTTCGGGTCATTTATTTTATTAATATTATTGACATCAAAAGTTACTTTGGCCAAACACTGTCGATATCCCTTGTATTTTTAAGACGTTTCGCGGTTTGATTATTACATTATTAAATTTAGTATGAACATTTAAAAGTTTGCTTTGTAAATATTCACAAGTATACTGAATTTTAAAAATCCTTGAAGGAATCCTACGAAACGCCTCCACATGCATGTTCTTTATGTTTGTCTTTAAAGATAAACATATAGTTACTGATGCCAATAGTGGATTGATCACCGTTACTACTTTTGAAAAAGATTTGTGCAATGGCAAAAGCAGGAAATGTTCAAGTTGAACAACATTTTACATTAGCACACATTAAATTTTCAATTTTTAAAAGTTTAAGAGCTAAAAGTGGTTTGAAGACATTATCTTTCACTAAAATAATAAGTTCGTATTATACCTGGTGATGACCTCAATTTAATTTGTTTTCATTACAAATAATAAGCTATCGACATTTAGTTCTTACTAATATATTTGGATTCAGTAACAGCTACTTAAGTTTTCCTTAAAAAAACATTCATTCCAACAATAACCGCATCATTGTTATAAAAAGCAATGCCTATGTTTCCACCAGAGTCGAATCAAATCATATATTTTAATGGATATTACACAATCAGAAGTTGACAAGAAGAACAACTTGACTCGGCTGTGCTAAAAGAAGCCTTTTGAGTGTTATTATTTCTATCCGCGAGAAGACTACTGAATCCTAGGATTTGACCAAACCCCGAAATAGATCATGGTTTCACCTCAAAGTCGTGACGATTTTGGTTAATCCTGAGGAGGAGTGAACACACCGAACAGTCAAACAAAGAAAAAAAAATTATCTGCTTTTGCTTTTGACTAGTCAATCAAGTTATTAATTTTGTCCTTAGTAAGAGTTGAGTCTCCGTTGGATCAAAGGACAAAACAATTTATTAGTCACGTCTAGACTATAACATAAGCACCAATAGTGCAACGATTACAAGTTGATTTTTACCTTACTCTATACTTTGATTGGAATACTTTGTATTTTGGGATCGAACTTAAATCCTTACCTAACGGATTTAAATGTGTTTTCTTTAATGGTGTACAATAAATTATAATTTGCCTAGCAGTAACATGAGATAGTACATAAAAGACATTTTGCTGATTAAGTGAGAAGTCAGTATGAAATGTGATATTATCCATTCTGCACATACGATTAGTATAAAGCACAAATGGTTCTTCATAAGCAAAAGTTCACTGATTGTATAGACAAGCATTGCACTGTTTGGAATTGTCGTTTTCTGATAATTAATAATAATAACATGATGATCAGTTATTCACCACGCTTTATTTTATTACGTACAACATTGTTTGATTTAATATTATACCAGTTTTGTACCTTTCTGTGTCTGAAAATTAAGAAGTAGGTACTAGTACATATAATTATATCTATTTGAGGCTTCTACTAAAAATAAAAATTCCAACTTTGTGTTCTAATGAATTTCACTCATCTGGAAAAAAGTCTTTAAAGAGAATGAACTTTTATTAACGACAATGTTCAGATAATACCAATAGCCTTTTTTATAAAGGACTAATTAATTTTACTTTTGAAAGATTGACTTTGATTAATAAAAAATAAGGAGAAAGCTGCCGTCTTGTAAACAATATTTGACTTCTTCTTATTATGAATTAGAGGGGAGTAACTTAATCTTTCAGAAGTTGAAACATCGTTACAGAGAGTAAATTGCAATTCCCTTTTGGTTACTGATAATAGTCGGCATATGAAGGTAGCTGGGATAATAATTATGGGTGCAAATACGGCTGCTATGTATATGCATTTCCATATAAACTCTTCCTGGAGTAACTGGTTTTATTTTCTTGGCAAAGAATCAAATGTGGAGTACAGCGTGTTGGGTTTCAAGTAATTAAAAGTTTTATGGGTAGCAAATCTATTTCGAAGCATTATTTCATGTTGCAATAAAACATGTGCTACTGTATGAGTTTGAAAAGCAAAATGGTCCGATGAAAATACCGCGTGTTAAGTTTACCCAGAAACAAACATGACCTACTTGATTTTTTATACTTAGAATGTTGATGTCACCTAAATAAAATTCGACGGGATTTGAATAAATGCATTTTGATATACACATACACAAAGAGAGGCATCACCATCAGTCGTCTTCTCATATTAATAATCATATAAATAATAGTCAAATAAATGTAATTTAAAGTCTTTGAGGGTTGCTATGCTTTTTTTAAAACAGATTTTGAGAGTTCGGTTAGTTTAGAACTTTTTCTAGAGAAGCATGTGATTTTTCAGGTAGACGTAGTTGAAAAAATACAGTAAAAATACAACATACGTTAACCAAAAATGTTGATAAAGAAATGAATAATTTCTGTTTTCGGTGAACGTTTTGCAATTGTTACTTATGGATGTTTCGCTTTTGATTGATTAATTTCCAAATATATTTAAATATTGGTATGCAACGGATGCAAAAGTAACATAAAAATCCAATCAAACAGAACAAAAAGTTTCTGGTGTTGTCTTTGGTTACACATCTACCACGTAGGGGTAGATACACTGTTGACTCAGTTCAACAAGTCGATATCCTTGATGAACATTTGTAAATCCCACAAAATGTAACAACGTTCTTCAGAAAAATTGTAGTTTGAAGATTTTGGACCTAAGCGGTCAATTTTTGATGATATTTCGAGGCTTCCTGTCTTTAGCTGTAGGTGCATTTAGAAGGAAATTCCGTTTTAAAATCCGTCACATTGCATTTAGTGTTGAACCATCGAATTGCGGCTTTGATAAGACTGAAAAGTTAGCGTCTCAACGGTCCTGCTTCGTTAAATATTTTTACTCGTATTGATTTGTGTGAACATGAAATGAACTGCTGCTGTCCTGATTTAAGTCTCAGGCCTTAGTCGATTGGAGTTACTTCCTAACGTTTCGCTAGCATGAATGGTAATCTTTAGAGTTCCTTCCATTTCTGATGCTATTGCTAGATGAGGACTTGCAGCTCCGCCGCCCGTGCTAGCGAAACTTTAGGAAGCAACTCCAACTGACGACGACCTTCAGAACTGAATCAGGAGAGCATCAGTTCACTTACTGGCCCAGAAAGCCTTTAACAATTTGAGAAAGCGAAATTTTCGAAAAATTTTTTGAAAAACTGAACAATTAAACGCGGAGTGGAATTGTATGTGTCAAATTGAAAGTCGAAATATATTACCAATGTTGACTGAATGTTGAATTTTGATTTTTTTATCGGGAAGGGGAGAGTCCAGACCAAAATCTACCCTCCTTCTTCATCCATCTGTCGTTAACGAAGACTATCAATAGTCAATACTCTTGAGGCAAATATGAAGAAAAAAGTTCCATTTTTTATTCTCTTCATTTTATGCTTATAACTATAACATCCTCATGAATGGTTATTAAACGTTATTTATATTAATATGAAAAGCCCTTGTAGAAACGAGTTCGTGGAAAACGACGCGACGATTCCAACGTTATGTGATTTTAATTTATACGCCACGAGACTGTTTTCGATTAGTTGGAATAAAATTATCGCAAAAGCTTTTTTGAGTAAGTACCTAATTTTAAATATCCGCTAAGTGTTTAAAGAGAAACGTTTAAAAAATAGCCTTCCAGTGGTTTAAATTTCAGTACGGGGTTATCTTCTGATCGAACTTTGTAGCAAATAAATGTTGATAAAATTGAAATTTGACAGTAAACTTTGACTTGCTGTATTGCATGCAAAACTGTATCGAAGGTTAAAAAGTAGAACGCAAAATATGTATTTTGATGTCTTCTTCTCGGTATCCATCATCACTTCCTTCGATAGCAAAGAGTTAACAGGAAACGTAGTGAATAAAAGATAAACTTGTCCCACGCAAATGTAACTATTTATAAAAACTTTATTGTCCACTTTTGCCAATTTGACAAATACAGTGTAAATTCTTAATAGCGAAGCTTATGGAACCGAGCACGTTCTTTTGTGCCGAAGATTTTTTTTACATAAATTATGAAGGGGAAAGGAATAAACCACACGTTTCGAAAGGTGTCATCTTCATTCAGAAGCTGATACTTTTGGTATTGATATTATCGCAATGGAGACTCACTAATATTGAGAATTAAAAAACACTTAAAGGTAAAATCGCAAATCATGTATAGACACTTTATTCCGAGAATTTCCCGATCTAATTCTAAAAAAGTCATCAACCGATCGTCTGGCTGCAGCCCGAATTACCAGGAGTCTTGTGCTCCATATTATAAAATACCTGAAGTTAAACTGCAGTTTCCCAATTTTGTTAGAGGGTTTGAATTACCGAATTTTCTCTTCAGTTCAATTTTTACAAGACTCAATTTGATTTTCTTGTACTATTGACAGTGAAATGCATAAAACAAATATTTTGAGAATAACAAAACACAACACGTGTTTCGTTTGAAAGGTGCCATAATAGGCAATTCAAAATAAGAGCGGTCATTTTGTGGCATTTTATTGCTTTATGATAGACGGACTATATTTAGAATATATTCCATCTGAAGAGATAATTGTGGTGTGAATTACAATTTTTGAAATTGTTACGGTAAATGTGGAGTTTAAGCGATATCCATGCTACATCATGCAGAATTTTCTGGCAAGGATTAAATTATGTTTTATAAATTTTGTTAAATATTTTTTAAAATCAAAAGGATGCGAGATATAAATAATTAAGTCTTTTTGTAATTAATTCTTCAAAAACGATTTTGCACTGGCTTTAATTAGAGTCTAGTCTTTCCCTTAACGCATTAATTAAATACTTTTATCACTTCTTCTAATATGGACGGTTAAATCCTTCACAAATTGCTTCTTTAATACATAACGTACTTATTGCTAAAGGGCAACGTAACAANTGCAAACGTATGGCTTTCTTCTGCCGTATGTTGTGTTTCTGATTGCTCTTCTTTTTGACTTACTTGTTCTTTCCAGTATTCTTCAATTATATCATCAGCATCTTGAAGTATTTCATCCTCGTCTACATTTGGTATTATAGATAATGCTTCTAGATCTTCGGCAGTCGTTTCTTGAATATTCAGTTCACAAGTATCCCTTTCGAGTCTGCTTAAAGCATCTGCTACCTTGTTTTCTTTGCCTTTTTTATAACGGACTTCAAAATCATACTCAGCGAGTCGAATTTTCCAACGTGCAAATCTTGAGTTGATTTCTTTTGCTGTTGTTAGCCATTTTAAGGGTTGATGATCTGTTTCTATAATAAAACGTTTTCCAAATAAATATGGCCTAAAGTGCTTGCAAGAATCTACGACGGCTAGCAGTTCTTTTTCAATAGTTGCGTAATTTCTTTCGGCTGTATTGAGTGTGCGTGAGTAGAAAGCTACAGGTTTTCCATTTTGGGACAAAACGGATCCAATGGCGTAATTACTTGCGTCTGTTGTTAATGTAAACGTCTTTGTAAAATCAGGGTATGCTAGTACCGGTGCGTTGGTTATCAAATCTTTGCATTTTTAAAAATCATTAGAAAACCTAAAAATTACTACTACTGGAAGAATATAAACTGAAATGAAATTTAAAAACATTTGTTTTGTTGTTAACTGATTAGTGTAATAATAATTGTTGTTTTATACAATAATATTTTCCAAGTCAGTCCGGATCTGTACAAATGGTATGACCTAAATGCATCATTCTTTAAAACCTCATACACATACCAACCCACAATATACACCATGTAAATGTACACATACAGACATACTTTATATGTTCATTCTTCTCCATATGCGCGCATATGTTACATCATTCGCTTGTTATATTAACACTCTTAAGCAAAATCAGAGATAAGTCAACATCACTTAATTAATGTTGATATAAATAGCTATTAAGTGTGTCGTTTAATTATTTTTAATAAGCTCAATTGGAACAATGTCGATCAGAATCATTATTTTTTTGGTTTTACACATTTAACTCTTATATTAAAGTAAGAACGTACAATGAATAACTGTAAAACAGGATCTAGTTTAAATTATTTGCTTAAATATTTATTGTCTGAGCAGTTTTTTACTTAATTTGTTGTATGATATCAAACTCTGCTTAACTTTAAGCTTACTTTAAGTACCATACATAAACCACCCGCTATATGCAGTAGCATATTAGGTTGTCTAACTTGAAGACTGTAATTTACACGTAGTAGTATCGATCTTTAAGGAATAGATCTTCATTTAACTCCATTTTGTGGCATTTTAAATTTTAAACGGTTGTTGTACAGTCTGTAAATAACTGAAAATAATATGCAAATCAAAATTCAGAAGTATCTAATTTCAAAATTAACTTTTTTTCCCATTACAACCAGTAATACAGTATTTAAAAATTCTTCTGGGGTCTTAAAGCCCATTGAACAATTATAAGTTCTTTGGACTAATTGTAAATATGGTTGTCCTTGTAAAGGTGTAAAAATATTTGCTTGTGTAGGAATCAAACACAATTTTAGGAAGGATTTGGGGAATTGGAAAAGAATTATAGGAGGACAATATAGGGTTGGAAAGAGTACAAAAAAGTATAAAATATCAAAAGGGGGTATACAAAAAGAATTTTAAATTTAGAAAAGGGTATATCAAATGGTACTGTAAGAAGATAATAAAAATTGCAATATAAAGTAAAATTGAGAGGACTGCAATAGGGGCGATATTGAAAAAAACTCGAATAGGTATTGAAAACAAATATGATGAGTCAAGGAGAGGGAAAAACCCTAAGAGAAGTAATGATAAGTCAAGAACAACTCTAAAAATTGAGAAGATAAAGAACGGATATAGGTAATGTGGTAAAGAAAAGGTGTTGTGAGATAATAACTAATGAAGATTTCACGTACAGCTAAACCAGCACAGCTGTGTCAGGATGGAATGAGAGGACTCCCTGGAATTTCCCCTACGTCAGATGGATTGGTCCCACCCAGAAAGCCACCGTACTGCCTCAAAGTTAACGAGATGAGCAATCCTCAGATTCGGTCCTATCCATACCCTTAGACGCCTCGCTGCTCAGCACGCGGACTTTCAACCAACTGCCCTCTCGAGTCTGACACCAATTGGCGGACCAGGAATTGAAGCTAGAATTCTGAGCACCCTCGCCCTCGAGGTACCGGGGCTGAAGGGGACCTGAATTGATAGGTCCTACAACGGTCTGAGGTAGAGGGATTTTAGTCGGCAGGTCCGAGGATACCTTCCTCGGGAATCCGACACTACCCAGTCGTACGGATGACTGGGTGTCTTTTGAAGAATGTAAAAGATAAATTAATGGAAGAATGTGGAGAAGTGATAAGTGTAGATGATAATGGCCGACACTATACACACAATAATAAAGAAAAGGCATGAAGGATGGGTAAGGGGAATTTCAAGGAAATAACTTTTAAATTTTAATAAAGCTCATACACGATAGCGTCATTTTGTGAAATTATAACCGGTTTTTATTAAGTTAGATTATTAAAATGAACTTATCCCTTTGTAAATAACTGAAAACAAAACTATCTGATTTCAAAATTAACTTTTTCAATCTTTTAAAATCAGCAATGTAGCATTTAGAAATTCTTCTAAAGTTCCTCGAATAATTACAGGTTCCTTTAGGGACTAAATATGGATGCTCTTGTAAGGGTGTTAAAAATTTGCTTGTATAGGCAATCAACGGTAAAAGAATTGGAGAGCTCTCGAAACACGGAACAGGGTTGTTAGTAGACAAAACGATTTTGGTATTTATTTATGTTCAAAGGTTTCTGGAACTATGAGAACGATGAACGATAAAACAGAGTACACATCAATATTTATATCAAACTTCCTCCCTAATTCTGGAGTAAATAATTTATTTGTTTCATTTCAGCGATTTTAATTCTTAACGGGTAAGTATAAATTTGTACAGCGGTGTAGGTACACCGAACGTAGAGAGAGAAATCTGCTTTGACATGTCCTTTTAAATTGAATTCCACAAAACGTTACAGTAGGGCTGAATAGTCAGAATTACACAAGTCTGGGAATCCCATATATTTTCTTAAATAGGCTTGTGGTTTGGGAATCTTATAACTATTAATGTTGCCAAACGACTCTATATTTAAAAATAAAAATGGGTAATTAAATAATATTATATGCTTTTGAATTGATAATGCAAGGAGAGATTTCCTACCGTACCCGAGCTGTTGAGCTGTAACATGGAATAAAAGTGAGTGCTGCCGATATTCGACTTTGACAACTTATTTTTCCTTTTATTTTCTTTTGTTGTTTACGAAATATCTGTCAAGCACAAAAATTCTTATGAATTAATAAGGCTGAAAAGTTACTTAACTTTTCAAATTATCAAAACATGCCGTTAAATTTGCCGTAAAAGTTTATTACTGACAATAAGAATGAAAAAGAAAAAGAAAAAGATTATTACATCTGTACAGGTGCGACACATGGACATTGGGTATGGCGGAAAAGAAAAGGTTAAAAGCGTTACAAATGTGGTGTTACAGGCGTATGATGAGGATACCGTGAATAGAAAAGGTTAGAAATGAAGATTCTATGGAAGTCAATAAGAAATAGGCGAGATAGGTTGGTAGGATACCTTCTCAGGCATGAAGGGCTAGTCAGAGTCATAAGCAGAAACAGGAATTAAGAGGAGTAGAGGTAAACCTAGACTAGATTAATGTTCATAAATAGTTAAGGATGGGCGATGTTCTAGTTTTTGAGAAAGACGAAGATTAGCTCAGGATAGGAATGAGTGGTGGTGCTCGTCCAACCACTTTACTTTTAGGACTGACGACCTTATGATGATGAATAAGAATGGTGAAAAATGATTAACATAAAACTTATTGTCATTTCACGGTAAAACTTCGGCCGGAATACCTTTAATTTATATTAGTTCCACCACATTCGCGCTTACTTCACTAAAAATTGAACAAACTATTTCACTGATAACTATCTAATAGATAAGGTAAGGTATTAACATATGTATAAAGGCGTTTCAGTAGTTATCATGGTTTAAAAACCTGTTCCTTTTTGGTATCCTAATGATCGTGGTGTAATCCACAGCAATTTTGTCGTCAACATTATAATGATTATTTTTGTTCACCCTGTAAATGGTAAAGGGATACGTTTACATCTTTAGGTAAATCTGAAGCAATTAGTACGTTTTTCAGTGCATAAAAAAATTGCAGAACATGAAAAGCTCTGAAAATTCAATTACCTAAGTCTTTTTCAAAGATTTCCGAGTCAGCTTTGAAGGATAATTTTAACGAACTTTCATTCAGAAATTCGTCTTTTTCATGAAAAACTTTCCCTACGCTGCTTTCACACGCGATTCGTAAACGTAAGTATGCACGTATGTACATTAAAAAATATTCAGCGGGAAACGAACTTCTCTTGACTACTCTGCGATATTTTAGTTCGTATTGATAAAGGGTTCGGTATAATGAACGACATTTTAGAAACCTCGTTACAAGAACATTGGCGGCGAAAAGGAGAGTCAAAATAGTAATCTAGTTAAATAATAATAACAATAGCTTTTCTGTATCTACTACCTGAGTGGAGCTTGGCATAGTCTTCCTTATATGCAGAGCCAGTAATTGAGTGCATTAATTAATCGGTTAAGACTTGACGCCATTTAAAAACTGCAATTTATAGATAAAGACAAGGAACTTGGAAAGAAATAGAATAAAATACATTTTCTACCAGTTGTATAGGTACATACTGATTGTCTCAATTTCACTACTTGAACCTGCTTCATTAGAAACTGTTTTCAAAAACTAGAACATTAATATATAGTCAAACTTCCCTAACTTAAATCTCCTAGGGTAAATTTCAGTTGAAGAAAATTTCTGTTTTAACCTTTTAATTTTTGTTTCAAAGTTATTGCTTTATGTATTACTGTTGCTAACCCCCCCCCCAACCCCCTTCACCTCTTTAATAACTCTTACATCCTCAGATCGCGATATCAGCCAAAGTATTAAGTACTTCGCTCGTATTGTCTGTTCCTACAGTAACATTATGTTTCTGATTTAACCCTTTTTTTGTTGTTTTTTTCAAAAAGTAGTGTAAATTCAATTTAAGAAGGTAATTTATAGAGAAAAATTCGAGTTAGAGAAATATAAATATTACAATTCAAGAGTTTGGAATTCTCTTATGAAAATATCTCTACTATTTTTATTCATAAGGGGTTCTACTTTGTCCTTATTTTTTCTTAGTTAGGCCAGTCATCAGTTCATATGGGTAAAATTCTTATCATTTGTATCACATATTTTGAAGAGATGTATTAATTATATTAACTATACTATGATTGACCAACCATCTGTCTTCAAAGGGCTTATTGAATGAATGATTTAATCTAAAATAGAAGTTCCCTCATGTTCTTACATATGAAAATTGAAAAATGTGTTGTAAAGGTATATCACCTTCAGCTCACCTATAATAAAAAAGTTGCAGCCGCCAATGCACATAGAAAAACGTCAGTACAAATTAAAATGTCTCTCTTTTTCCTCTTTTAATATAAATTTTCTAAGAAATCTTTTCAGTTTTAAAATCGCATCTAAAGCTTACACTTATTGCGTTTTTGTGAGGTAAATTTACTCCTAGCAAGTTATCGCCTGATGCAATTTAACTCTATTTTAAGTAGGTATCTCTTCTATGCCTATGTTCTTCTATATTTTATATTTTACTTATTGAGACTGTTTGGGGTTTTCAACATTTTGCGGATCTTAGATGTGCTTAAGCAAATCTAGTAGCGGTGAATCTAGATATTACGTAGTTAAAAGGTGGCCAGACACAAAAGGTTATTAATTGCGCCAAGTGCAGACTCTTAATTAAATTTGAGAGAAACTGTACTGAGTTCCGCGGTTAAACCTTAATTACGACGTGATGGTATTTAAGTGCTAACAGAAATTATTTGGATAATATTATTATAGTGGTTTACAATTTATAATTCTACAAAAGCTCTTATTTATATCTTTTGTAAAATGTTGGTGCTGTACAAATTCAGTGGTCATTCCAATAAACTACAACTCTAAAGTTTGAAGTGCTTAATTGAATTTCCCTTAAAATGGTGAAATCATAATAATCTTTTCTTGTTAAATTGATACGCCTTTTCTTCAAATGCATTGTATAGTGAATCAAAATATACTATTTGTTGTAAATAAACAAACTCTGTACCGATGTCCACTTCTTAATAGTTTTTAATTCTAGCAGCATTTTGTGTAATAATTGGACAAATGACACAAATTAGTCCTTTACTAAACTGGACCTGCTGAATACGAATTTCGATGTTGGGAGGTAAATCTTAACTGGAAGTATACTTCATTTACTTTCTCTAGCGATGTGCCCCTTCCAATGTCTCTGATGCCGGCTAGCAAAATCGTAGGTAGGGAGAAAAAATCTCATTTTACTCTCGACTCTTGTTCATTAAACATACTTTTTCATACAGTACCTGCCAAAAGTTTTGTTCAATCATGAATAGTAGTGCGAGTCGAAAACAAGCGTTAAAGCCTTTAATATGTCTTCAAATATAAATAAATATCTCGTTGATATTTTCAGTAGTAATTGGTACCAATAACAGCACGTTTAAGCAATGCAATTGTAGTGGATAAAATGGTCAATTTTTCCTTGCAGTACTATATGGATTATACGCTCCTCATCGGTTAAGAGTTTGGCCGAGAGTTATCTCCTTCCTTTTCTGGCCTAGTGCTGTTCTTTTCTACTTTGCTCCGGTCAAACTGAAAATCATATCGCTACAGAAATTAAACGAAGTATACATAATTCAAGATGGTTTTCAAGATGGTGCTTGTTCAACATTTTGAGTAAATTTCTCTTACATCTGTTTGTTCTAGATTCCTGAACTTTGTAACGTACCTAATGTATTAATGTTGTACAGGCATTATTTATCTATTATATTTCAATGTTTCTGTTTTTACCTTTAGTTTGGAGTTTAATTGAACGAATAAAAGTTGAGTATCTAGTAATACCATTGCTCACAGGTACACTACGTTGGCCAAAGGCAATGACAAATACAATATTTATAGTAACCACATTAGACTTTCGATAAATAACTACACTGGCTGTTTCTAGAGTTTGTGCGAAATCCATAGTAGAAACAAAACCTTATAGAAAATTTCTTTTTGGAACCATAATGAACAATTTCGGTTGTCCAAGCCTAACAGGGATTGATCCATTTGCTTTTTCCTTTCATCAGCAGTTAGTGACAGATCTTAAAGGTGAGAGCTCACCCGAACTAAAATTTGGTGTTGATTAATAACCACCGCTTGAATTCGTGTAATATTCAAAAATATATAGATTTTAGATTAAAGGAGCATCAATTCTGGCCAATTCAAATATACGGTTACAAGTTTTTTCTTGCAAAAGATTAAATGTTCATTTAAATTTAGCCCGAAAGGGAGTTTCAATAACTTTATAACTTCTGTCGCACATACTCCACTGAACAGGCCACCAAACCTGGAGTGTCTAAGCCTTTAAAGAAGAAAGTATATAGCAAGTTCTATCTTTGGAGCGTAGGGCTGAGTAATGTGTTAATTGTGCAGTTCTCTCAGATATACACGGCACAAAATACAATACAATAATGTTGTTGTTGCTGTTGTTCTAACAGCATCTGTTGTGCATTCCATGCAAGTAATAACCATTTTTCACTAAGAACAAGATTAAATAGATAAATTTCCCACCCGGTGGGAATATAAAAGTAATGAATCCAAAAATTTTCTGAGCACGTATGTTTCTTGGTACAAGAGGCGTATTGTGTATGAGGAGCAGGGACACACATACACCTACACACGCACAAGCACATATGCTGCAAAATGTATACACACGCCTTGCAGTTATTAATTTTCCCTACATTGTGCCCGGGATTATCAAGTTTCTTTTATTCAGGTCGAGCGCCGATTTCGAACAAGAGGAATACTCAAAACTGCAACAATAACATTCCCCATTTAATATTTAATATCGGAGAATTTAGTAATATCGTTTCAACAGGTTTATATTGCTGTCGAACATTAAACCAAAAAGACTCTTTATGATGTACAAATGCATTCAAACGCTTGACTAAATCATTCAACCATGGAATTTGTGGAATTCCTAACCGAACAAAGTTAATATTAATTTTTGTTTCCGCATGGATTTGGATGAAATTAATATCATACATATTTAAGTTGTTTAGAATGTATTTCCAGCCCCCTATTTGAGTGAATATACATATCTATACAGGTAAGGCAAAACATTCACGTAACATATAGAAATTGCACATTTCTTTGTTAGCACGAGCCAAAATGCATAATTTGGTGAACGTAAGAAATACGTCAATCTGAAAATATCTCCTGCTTTTCTGAAAACTGTTCTAAATTGACCGAAAATCTTTTCCTTTCAAAAGCTTTAAATTGCTTTGATTGAACCAATATTGTTGTTGTTAAAAGTGTGTTTGGAGCACGGCGTTGTACGGGTGCGAAACATGGACAGTGGGCGCGGCGAAAAAGAAAAGGTTGGAAGCGTTCGAAATGTGGTGTTATAGGCGGATGATCAGGATATCGTGGGTAGAAAAGGTTAGAAATGAAGAGGTATTGGAAAGAATAGGAGAACAGAGGACTCTATGGAAGTCAATAAGAAGAGGCGAGATAGGTTAGTAGGACACCTTCTCAGGCATGAAGGTCTAGTCAGAGACATATTAGAGGCAGAAACAGGAGTTAGGAGGGGTAGAGGTAGACCTAGATTAGATTACTGTTCGCAAATAGTTAAGACTGTTCTAATTTTAGAGAAATGCGAAGTTTAGCTCAGGATAGGAAAGAGTGGAGGTACTTGTCTAACCAGTCTTAGGACTGACGACCTTATGATGAAGGTGAACCAATATTACTTTATTATTTATATGAAAAAAAATCTGAATGTGTTTATACGAATTTTCGAATTTCGAATGTCGTATTTTTTAAAAGACGATTGCATGTAATGTACAATGGAATATCAGTACGTTCGGTTCTCAACGCGCTTCAAGGGGAGTAGGGATTCTGAGAAAATACAAACACATCTTAAAGGTTTATAAACTATATTGGCGATGCAACTTGTACCCAGTGACGTATCTATATTATTTGATGCCCTTGGCAAATGCATCCGATGGGGCCCTCCCTTAACATAAAAAAGCTTAATGTTGTACTTTCATCTTTATAAATTGGTAAAGATTGAATATTTTCCATACCAAAACATGATTCACTAAGATCTTTGTTTGCATCTGGTTGTGGTTGTTCTGGATTTTGATATTAACCATCGTCGATCTCAGGGACCCCGTTCTGCCACCCTATTGTTACGTCACTGCCAGTACCTACGTGATTTTGCTTGATGAAGAATAAAGGAAATATACATTTTCTTACAATAAAAATTATTTTTTATTTTATATATATTTCAATTAATTATTTGAACTGTTGGTGTAAGTATCTAATACTAGATTTTGGTTGATATAAGAGAACATCTTTTTTGTTACTTTTTTAGTGCAAGATTACCGGCGTCATTTCCCTTACAGTTGTAGTAAACTGTTGTTATAAAATATCAAGAATTAAGTCAAACAACTAAATTCAATCATAATTGACTTCATGGTTTTTTAATTTTCTATAATAGAAATGCAATTTTAGTCTTTTTCAGCAAAAATTCAATACTAATACAGTCCATTTCAATTTGTTAGAATTGTGACCTTGAAGAAATCTGCGCGAAGATAGAAAGAATACACACTAGGCGTGAGCAAGACACAAGTAGTTGGAACAAGCTTGAACGAGCAGAGCTCTCGATGGGTGGTCTTAGGAGATCGGCTAGAGACTGTACAGTAATAGACGAAAATGTTTAGCAATTTCTTAAAACAAAAATGCATATAAATTAACAATAGAAAACAAAGCAAAAGTTTTATAGGTGTGTAGAACGTTAAGTTAATTCACTTGTTATTATTTTTGGCTAAATATGCTTTTAATAAAGCATATTCTTAATTTTTAACGAGGCAGTTTAAATAATTTTGCAAATGGTACTGTACACTTTTGTCTAGTTCTCGCTCGATGAACGGTGGAGAAATGAGCTCCGCAGACAAATATGATTGAATTTGGCATTATGCTACGGCGCATCTTAATAAAAGGAAGGGGCATATCTCTAACTTCTTGAAATGAACAGTACTTGTTTGTCCATAAATTTAATTATAAATGGTAGATATCATCTTAAGGACAAATCAATATTTATGTATAATACATTTTCTATTAGTGTATGCTTCTAATTCTCGACTAGAGATTCGCTAATCAAAATATAGGTAATAGGTACAACAATGTAGTATACATATACAGTTTACCTTGTTTTGTACGTAAAGTGTATGTAAGTAAGTGACCGGCTTGTAAAGGAGTAGCTTAAGTTATGCACGGAGGAGTTTACGGTAACCGTGCGGTACTTTATGTTACCCTAATTTTGCTTTTAGCAAGCTTCTTTATAGGGCTCGAGGGATGATAATAGACCCTAGTAAGCAATACTTACCTTCAGGTTTGCCGAAACTTACGAAACTTTCAAGAAATCTCCTCGTTGCTTTTAAGCTTCGTGAAATATCTGTCACGTAATCCTTTACATGTACATAGGTATGTCGTCTACTGATGGACTTTACAAAGTTCTTATATCCTCCAAAGTATTATACGCCTTCGAAACTATAAGTATATGTATCTATGTATGCATATAATTAAGTGAGTACATTCTAATTACAGGTAGAGCATTTTCTATATAACCATTCTAACTATTTCATGATGCAAGGAGTGACAGAGATATAAAGCAAAAACGGTAGCATAGAGTTGAGTTGCCTATTTGTCGTTAAAAAAATGATCTAAACATGCTCCTGAACGATTAATTAAGAAACCTGAGGAATATTGTTAAAGGTGTGTATTTGTAAACGTGGACGATGAGCGTGGCGGATAAAAAAAGTTAAGAAGCGTTTCGGGTGTGGAGTTATAGGCGGATGATGAAAAAAGATAGAATTATAGAAGGCGTTCTACTGTCCTATTTCTCATGTCATTATTCTGTATTCTCCCACTTTTTGTAATACCTCCTCTAATTAGAGGTTAGACTCATACAAGAAGCACGAGCAGGAGTAAAGAGGAGCAAAGGTAAGCCTAATGGTAGATTACTGTATACAAATAAAGTTGTGTGAGATGAGGGATGTGGGATGTTCTATAGGTTTAGTAAAATTCGAAGATTGGCTTAGGATAGGAAAGAGTCTGACTGACTGACGACCATATGATGATGAACTATTCGAATCATAAAAAAAATACCTTAAAAACGAGTAGGTGTTTTTCGTTGTTGCAACTCAATTACAATAATGAAATACCCTTGCTTAAAAATTATTTACTGATTATTATTACTGTTTCAGTTGGAAGAAAGAAAAATTAGAAGAAGTGACTGATTTTGGGTATCTAGGAAGTCAGATAAGTCAGGACGAAAGGAGTAGTAAGGATATAAAGCAGAGGATAGTGCAGGCTCGAGTCGCCTTCAATAAAAATTCGAAAAAGATTGTTAAAGGTGTATGTCTTGAGCGCAGTGTTGTACGGGTGCGAAATATGAACGGTGGGTGCAGCGGAAAAGAAAAGGTTACAGTGGATAGAGAAGGTTAGAAATGAAGAGGTATTAGAAAGAATTGGAGAACAGAGGACTCTATGGAAGTCAATAAGAAATAGGCGAGATAGGTAGGTAGGACACTTTCTCAAGCATGAAGGTCTAGTCAGAGACATATTAGAGGCAGAAACAGGAGCTAGGGGGAGAAGAGGTAGACCTAGATTAGATTACTATTCACAAATAGTTAAGGATGTGGGATGTTCTAGTTTTAGGGAAATGCGAAGATTAGGTCAGGATAGAATAGAGTGGAAGTTCGTGTCCAACCAGTCTTAGGACTGACGACTTTATGATGATGATGATTAGGTTTCCATTTTTGGATTCATGGGGATTCGGCTTCTTTATAAATAAGCACGAGCGAAAGAGTTGAATAGACCATTGGCAAACCCATTATGAGTTATAAGTTGTTTTCCTTACCTGATATTACATTTTTTTTATTCTATGATTATTTATTTGTTTCGAACACTTTGTATTATGGCAATTATGTACTTACTTGCCAAGACGTCTAGCTATACGACTTTGTTTCCTTTTATTTGTTTGTGCTGTAAGCTCCCAGACCATACATCCATACATTCCAAACTTAGATCGAAAGCTCTGAAACTAATTATTATTATGCATGTGGTTCAAGACGTCTCACATCTGATTTTGAGTTATTGTTAATAGGAAAGTTAGAGCGTAAGTTTCGCGAACGCTGTAATACGTACTTCACAATTAGTTCGTTTTGTAACTATATAATCAACTTGAAATTACCTCATCTGAACTGGGAGCACAAACAAAGAGATGATGTTCGTGCTGGATTGACACGTTAGAAATTATCTGTTTTTAAGCAGAGGGATACGAGTGGGCAAAATATGAATATGGATTTGTAAGTCGGTATATTTGAAACTATTAGTACGCTTCACCCGCCCCTACAGTTCCTTAATGAATTAAAGACATTTAATATATGTGTATTATATTAAATAAACATATTTTGCTATCAAGTTTTAGTGTATGTTAAGGTTAATATTATTTAAAATACTAAGAAAGCACTAAACTGCTCAAATGTTTATGTCATACATGCGTGCTTGTTATGACTTTTAAGGAAAATAGTGTCTATAATTGTGTCTTATGAAAAATTGAGAACCTACCCTTCCTCGAATGTATAAATTGACCTTTTAGGGGAAAAGATAGTCAAGATACTTGACAGAAGTAGAAAATAACGAAAAAATTTAGTTGGTCTCTATATTTCAACCATGTGTTATCCAGACATAGGAAGAAAGAATACTTACTCTGAGGACAAATAAAATGGAAGAGGTGTTGACAAAATAGTATTGTTTGAAAATAAATAAAAGTAAAACAGAAATACTGGTATGCAAGGGAAGAAAAAGTAGGGAAAGAGCGAATATAAAAATAGGATACGAAAAATTAGAAGTGATTGATTTTAAGTATCTAGGAAGTCAGATAAGTTAGGACGGAAGGAGTAGTAGGGATATAAAGCAGAGGATAGCGTAGGGTCGAGGCACCTTCAATAAAAAGAAGTCACTTTATTACTCGCGGACGATTAATTTAGAAATTGAAAGATTGTTAAAGGTGCATGT
>NW_020438881.1:151559-162254 GCF_000699045.2 Agrilus planipennis | reverse complement strand
TAAAAAGTTATGGGGGTTCAAAGTTAATAAATATGCCAATTTTTATACATTTCTAGGCATGTAAATATTTATATAGTCATTCTTAAACAATATTCAAAGGTAAAGCTAATGGAAAAATAGATAAAAATATTGAGTTATATAAAACATTATTTAAAGATCTTTATCAATAGGGTAGATTAGGTTAGGTTAGGTTAATCCATAACCCAGGGTTTTGTTATAGTGACCACCCTCTTTCGATTCTCCACCTCCACCCGCTTGAAAATATTTTTTTTATTGAATTTTATTTGAATTATAGTGTATGAAAATTGTCAAAATAATCAACTTTCAACCCCCATAACTTTTTATGGGGGTGAGACCGCCGCAATTTTTTTATGGGGTTTTACTTAGGTGACCCCCCTCTTTCGATGCCCCCTTCCTCCACCCCCATCTAACCCCCATAACTTTTTATGGGGTGAGACCGCCACGAACTTTTTATGTACAGTGGTGGGGGAGACCTTATCTTTCGGGGGCCATCATCTAGACATTTACCGGTCTCTCAAATATCTACAACTTTAGTTTGCATTTTTTTCTCTGTATTGCTCTTGTTTTTTGCTATAGTTAAAAAAACGTATTTCAGGCTATATTGTTAAATTAACAAATGTTTATATTTATAGATAATACTTTCCACTAATAATTCCATGAAGAACCCCATGCCGTTGAATTACAAATTTTTTAACATAGTACATAGGGTCAGATCCAATTTGCCTGGACTAAAAATATCGTCTGTATCATGTGTCTTAACAAAGGTGTTTTTATGTTATCTAACTGTACCTATTTTATAAACTACAAATTACTTTTGTGACTATAATTTTCTTTTTATTACATCACAATTTTTATTATTCTTCTGAATGTATTTATAAAATTCATTATTTCTGGACTTCTTTTATTTACCAGAACATAAAGTTAAAAACAGACTAAAACTGTATAAAAGACAAACAAACAAAGTCAGTATTAGAGATAAGAATGTTTGCGAACCACATGGAAACCAGTTTTTTATGCCCTTTAGTTAGGTCAAAGGCAGCAGGCCGTGCGGTTAAGACGTTTACTTTCACTTGCAGTTTAATAGTGGTTCGGTTTGTACGTGATTGTGTTAAAGTTGCGCATATAGTAAAAAAAGTCTTTTCTTAATTATTATAAACTAATTGTGTTATAATTAGTGTTCTTCGATGTCCAACGCGACTTGGTGAGTACCTACACAATGTATGTACAATCGTTTATCAATTAATTGTGTCTCCTTTAATAAATTGGTCCTCATACGTACGTATGCTCATATAAGCATGTCACAGGCGACAACTTATTAATTTTGGAAATTCTAAAGGTAACAAAAATAAAGCCTTAGGTTTCTGCGGTTCTTCTTACAGTGTAATTCAGGTTCATAGACTTGTACAGACGTCTGTCTCTTCGTTAATTCACAGGACATCTTCAAGACTGTTTCGATATAGAAGAATACTTTCTTATATTTTGAACAAAATAACTGAAATGAACATAAAAGCTCATTCTTCTACTTAGATATTTAATCTATTTACATTTGATGAGCACTGAAGATGTCGCACGTGGTCGATGAAGAAATGCCGGTAACAGATTATTTGAACTTATGGATTTTCAAAACGATTTTTGTAACATATTTATGTAAATGTTACGTATTTCTTACGGAAGGTATTATGGATATTTATATGCCTACATAGGTATTTTAATTTAATTTATCTCTGATGCACAGATATCAATTTAAAAAATGCTATGAAATTATATATTGAACGGATAGATTTTTCTCTTCAATATATAAGGGCATGCACGAAAGGATTAGATTNATATTTCAACCATGTGTTATCCAGACATAGGAAGAAAGAATACTTACTCTGAGGACATCCTTGTATCTGTAGTGGTAAAATCTAGCAAGGAGGAGTTAGAGATAGCTTTAAATAAAATGGAAGAGGTGTTGACAAAATAGTATTGTTTGAAAATAAATAAAAGTAAAACAGAAATACTGGTATGCAAGGGAAGAAAAAGTAGGGAAAGAGCGAATATAAAAATAGGATACGAAAAATTAGAAGTGATTGATTTTAAGTATCTAGGAAGTCAGATAAGTTAGGACGGAAGGAGTAGTGACATATAAAGTAGAGGATAGCGCAGGGTCGAGTCGCCTTCAATAAAAAGAAGTCACTTCTATGCTCGCGAACGGTTAATTTGGAAATTCGAAAAAGATTGTTAAAGGTGTATGCTAGGAGCGCGGCACTGTACGGTTGCGAAACATGGATAGTGGGCGCGGCAGAAAAGAAAAGGTTAGGAATGATAAGGAAACTGTGGATAGAAAAGGCTAGAAATGAAGAGGTATTAGAAAGAATATGTGAACAGAAGACTCTATGGCCAATAAGAAATAGGTGAGACATATTAGAGGCAGAAACAGGAGTTAAGAGAAGTGGAGATGCACCTAGATTAGATTACTCTTCACAAATAGTTATGGATGTGGGATTTTCTAGTTTTGGGGAAATACGAAGATTAGCTCATTTAGTTGGTCTCTATATTTCAACCACGTTATCCTGACATAGGAACAAAGAATACTTACTCTGAGGACATCCTTGTAAATCCCTTTATTCAAACAGTGGTACAGTTTCTTCTTTTCTATATTTAGTGTTAAAATCTAGCAAAGAAGAATGAAAATTTCAAATACTAAAAGTGTTTTGTTGCAAGAAAAGAAGTTGCTGCAAGTAGTTTAACTTATAAATCCATTGGAAGTAGTAATGTTTAGATTCGCGTATTTGGTCTTGGCCTTGCATGTTTGCCTTGGTTTTAGTTCTGGTATTGTTCGTTCCGTCTTGGTCTTGCGAGTATAAAGACAATCTTGGTCTTGCATTTACAAAAGACCAACACCAAGACTACACAAGGCTGAGACCAATTTTGCTCATCATTAATCGTTTTAGTCAATTTTATATGGTCTAAAAAATTAAAATGTAGTTGTTACCGATTTGGAAGTTCTTACTTTCAGTATATCCAAAACGAGTAAAATTGTGAAAACTTAAAAAGTAGTTTTTTTGGTCATCTGTCCCGTATACTGAAGAGTGTATTCAATTTTTTCTTTCTCTTACTCTTACTTCATTGAGTGGAGTTTTTTTAGATAGATCTCATAAACTGTTTTAGGACCTATTGATTTTAAGGAGATATTTGCTTTTAAAGTTTACACCAATGTACCTTCTCTCTAGTTTTAAACTATCTTGGAGGTAGGTCTAAATTTAACCTACAACGATAACTATTTTCAGTATTTACTATAAGATTAAGGTTTGATTAATTAGGAAATGGTTAGGGCATTTAGTTATGAACTCGTCCAATATCTTCTTTTATTTATCACCTTTGTTGAATTTGCTTCTGTTCCTAGTGAGGAATTTGGATTAGTTAATGTTTGTCTTCTAATAAAGCAACTTTGGTTTGTTATTCCGAGCAAGTTTTACAATA
Organism: Agrilus planipennis; assembly: GCF_000699045.2. NCBI lineage: Eukaryota > Metazoa > Arthropoda > Insecta > Coleoptera > Buprestidae > Agrilus > Agrilus planipennis. The sequence goes on along the minus strand of NW_020438881.1, from coordinate 158,768 downwards.
AACATAAAGCTTTTAAAATTCACATTTTCTGCAAACCTCTTTAAACCCTCCAATTTGATACCAACGACATCCTCTTGAAATTTGAATGAAAATCTCTCCCAGAGTAACACCTCACTAGTTAAGAATGGAAAATTGGTTTATCACTTTTAGACAGTTTCTAATAAACCATGATTATTCCTTCCGATATCGCGGTATCATCCAATATCGCCAATGTCAATTTGGTTATAAAGACAACCTGTACCTGAAAATTGGATTCATCTATTGCGATTGGATATATATGTGTATAGTCTTAGTTTCATCAAGCATTAATGAATTACTTAATTTTTGTGAGTAAATAATTGTTAACATTTAATAGAAAAGATGATGGACCCTTATTTAACTCCGACAGACACATTTTCCTGAAGATTTGCAAATAAATAGCTATCATCATAAGGTCGTCAGTCCTAAATCTGGTTGGAGACGTACCTCCAATATTTCCTATCCTGAGCTAATCTTGGCATTTCCCTAAAACTAAAACATCCCACATCTTAAACTATTTGTGAATAGTAACCTAATCTAAGTCTGCATGTACTCCTTCTAACTCCTGTTTCTGCCTGTAATATGTTTCTGATTAGACCTTCATGCCTGAGAAGGTGTCCTGCTAACTTATCTCGCCTTTTTCTCATTGACTTACATAGAGTCCTCTGTTTTCCTATTTTTTCTAATATCTTTTCATTTCTAACCCTCTCTATCCACGGTTGGTATATCATAATGTGGTGATTTCTCGTTACCTTCCACATCGCAGTATTGTGCATCGGAGTGCCATACCGATCCTTGTGATCTCAGCCACCCTGAGTACTGAAGAAGCTGCTGCCCTCTTCAGGGTCTTGTCTTAGTCTGGTTTCCTTTTAAGAACCCCCCCCCCCATTATGGTTGAATCTATAGTACGGCTCAATAAATAGCTAAACGTTTAATAAATGATCCATGTAATTAATTCGTGTTCACGTACCTTCATTAGATAAAGAAAATAATGAATTATTATTTGTGTGGGGGCTCTGGTGGTGTTTGTTTCAATTTCAAACGTGAAAGTCATTATTATTATTGAATTGTAAATACAAAATGGTCAGATAATATTGACATTTGCATAATGGTTTGAATATACGATGATACCGTAAGGCAGTGTTTGATTTCAATTTATGATTTGATAAACGGGATATAAATTTCAATCACACTATGTTTATATGAAGTACATCTGAATTGCAATCATTTACCAATATCTGCTCTATTGCACGCGTGTATTGGATGTCAGTTTATTGGGAAGTAGATCGAAATCGCAAAAATTCAGGATTTACATTTTTTCAAATCGTTAGACAGACTAACTGTTAGATTGAGCTATGGATCTGTTATTTAAAAATGAAATTAAGTAATTGTCATATTATTGTGTTGTAACGTATTATGCTTGTAAGTGTTGGTGCTTTAGTTCCGTAGCTTCCCTTTCACCTCTCAAAGTGTAATTTTCTAAAGTCTATTAAAGTTTACATCTTTTGAACGTGTCGTTGTAATGGTCCACCCAATCTTTCATATGGATTCACTTTAACATTTATATGAATTTTAAATTCAGTCATCATATGTAGATCAAATTCTTCCCTGGGACCTAAAACATATTTGGATAGAAATTTCTTTGAACAAATCTCTTCAATGTTACGTAAAAATTAAATGAATGTTAGTAAAATTAAATATCATTCAAACACCAATACATATTCATAGATTTAAACCAAAAGTTTCATTCAACTTTTTTTCTATTCAACATTTTATATGTAAATATTATTTTACTATCGCGTTAAATTTGACTTCCAATAATGCATTGTTGAAATGCATCATGCAAGCACTGAAAGGAAATTTGAAATGAATTAGATTGCCTCTATCATGAATTGATAATCTAATAGCCTTCCGTACTTCTCATTCTTGGGCCAATGAAGGCGATCGTCAGTTTATGACCAGGGAATGACCATTAATTACTTCTTTAGTGCGACTGTAAGAGAGATAGGATACAGATGAGAAGTAAAAGATCATTTTTGGAATATTACAGCCCCACCATTTACTTCAAGGATTCAAGGAAACTACAGACACCTAAACTTCAACCAAGACATCAGAACCAGGAATCGAACCGGTGTATTCGGGAAAGGTAAATTTTGAGCTGGTTGCTCCATATTAATCTGCTTCAGAAGAACAGTTTGTTTTGCATTTTTTTATGTGTTTTAAAATATTTTTACAGCAAAAAGGTATTTTACTTAATTGTTAGATTATTTACGTGTTTAATGTTGCAAAAGTTGTCTTATGGTAGCACACTGAAAAGGAATAGAATTTCAGATGGGCAGTAATAATGAGTCGCTTGGGCCTCTTTCTATCGTTAGCAGAAACAAGGTTGTAAAGCAACTCTAACAGCGAAAATCGGACCGTTTTACGAGAACACAAATTTCATTTTATTACATAGTGTGTGAGTTCGAAAACGATGAGAGCTGATGCTCTTTGAACGGTTGCGTTGTTCATCCAGAAATTCACACCTTCCGAACAATAAAAATCTTTCGTTTCATTTGATTTGATGATGCTTTTTGGCTTTTATTACCGATGGTAAAACAAAAAGTGATATCAGGAAGCGTTTGTGGGGCTGAGGAAAATAAAACTACCAATAACGAAAATAATGAAATAAAAAGCTAAACTCTGCAAAATATAATTGAGAAACTTGAAAGATATTTCAACTATGCTACTGTACCAGATATACCATTATTACTAGTTATTACATTAAAGTGAATTAATTTTTTAACTAATTTTTGCTACTACAGATAACCTCAAAATAATGGGGTAAAATTGTTGAATATAAAAATAGGAGACGAAAAATTAGTAGAAATGACTCATTTTAGGTATCTAGGAAGTTAGATGAGTTAGAACGAAACGAGTAGTAGGTATATAAAGCAGAGGATAGCGCAGGGTCGAGTCGCGTTCATTAAAAAGAAGTCACTTTTATGCTCGTGAACGGTTAATTTGGAAATTCAAAAAACGTTGTTAAAGTTGTATGTTTGGAGCGCGGCGCTGTATGGGTGCGAAACATGGACAGTGGGCGCGACAGAAAAAAGAAATGAAGAGGTATTAGAAACAATAGGATAACAAAGGACTCTATGGAAGTCAATAAGAAATAGGCGAGATAGGTTGGTAGGACACCTTCTTAGACTTAGGCAAAAGCAGGAGTTAGGAGGAGTAGAGGTAGACCTAGATTAGATTACTGTCCGCAAATAGTTAAGGATGTGGGATGTTCTAGTTTTAGGAAAATGCGAAGATTAGCTCAGGATAGATAAGAGTAGAGGTGTGTGTCCAACCAGTCTTAGGACTGACGACCTTATGATAATGATGATGTAGTGGTTAAAATTGAACATGATTAGTAGGTTTCGTCAGTTGCAGCAATCTCATAAAATTACTGCAGAAATGTCCGTCGACATTTTGCAAGCCTTTAGAATAGTTATATTCCATAGAGGCAGATAGTGTATCCGAAATTGTTCTAATTGTTCTATGACAGCTTACTCTGTCTATAAATACAAACAAAATTAGTTTACTGGCAATCTTGTTGGGTTTATTGACACTTAAATATGTCAAAAAAGCAAAAAATAACAAAATTTTTAATATAGGTATTCATTTCCAAATTTTGCTCTGAAGATAATGTAGTTCCAGTAAGAAGTATCGGTAAAGAAGGTTGGATAGTAATCATTTATATCCTTGTGATGGAATATTCAAGGGTTATTTTAGTTTTCTTTCATATAGCCATGTTCCTAGTGTCATCGCTTTTGGAAATTGGAATGGTGTTATCCATAGGAGTTGTTGATGTTGGGCTGAAATGTTTCTCTTACTTAGCTAATTCAGTTAGCAATAGATTACTTCGAGTATGAGAGGTCACAACTCACGCCAAAGGAAAGCATGAGGATTGACTACATAAATGAATAATAATGTATAAGAGGGATAATAAACATTGTAAATCAAGAAATGTCAGTTTTTAATTTGGCTCTTTCTTCTTTCGTAACCTCGTTCCATTGCTTTGTACTTCATACCGATGAAAATTTATATGCGTATTTAGCGAAAGTAGAGTAAAAATAGTTCGTTGTTATTAAGTACTTCTTTTACAATATAAATCAAAATCCATTAAAGTTTATCAAACCCCCACGGCTAAAACTTTAATATTTTTTCTAACAAAGATGACGAGAATATGTTTTAGACTTGAAAGTAAAGTGAATAACTTTTCATCAAAGATTGTAGACTTACGTTGAAATCCGTAAGACATTAGCTTTAACAAACGTTCAGAAGTCAAGGAAGAGATTTAAGGAATAAACCAATAAATAATAATAAATCGTGTAGTACAAGATCGTCAAACTTCATTACCCTCAGACGTTAGACTTAGCTCTGGTTCCGTTTTGGTTTGGTTCCCTTCAAATTTTCTTGCTTACTCCTACCCTTTTCATTGTTTAATTTCCGTAAATATCCTTTAACATTCTGGAAACTTCAGCTATAAAAGACACTAAACCTCAATTTTAAAACTTCTATTGCAGCTTTTGGTTTAGTCTGTAGATCCATTACCAATATACACTGACGAATTCAATACTTTGTCTGTATGCATAAACTTAAGCTAAGAATTTAAAAATGGGAATCTTTTCTTAATTTTCCATTCTTACAGGTTGAATATTTTCTTTAAATTTAAATGGAATCATCTTTGAGATATGACCCATCTAATAAAAAGAGAATTACTATAATCGGTTCACAATCGACGAAGAAGTCGCGTAACATACACACAAGACAAATACAGTCGAATTAATAAATTATACTTCTACGTTTTGCGTACATGGACATAGTAGGCGGCGCTAATAAAATGTCACTGCTAAAACTCAATCTCCATTAAAGGTTTCAGTGTGATACATACCCAATGTGTTGTAGATACAGTGAATTTTCATAATTGACAACTTATTTGAACAATGGAACCAAACCGAGAAAAATTACAACTTTCGAAGACAATTACCTCAACATGAATGCCTCGTCCAGTTTGTTTCAAATTTTGGTGATAAAGCGCCACATCAGTCGACAATTTGGCGTTGGAATGAAGAATTCAAAAATGAATGGATAAGTCTTCGCGACGATCCAAGAGCAGGTGCATCAAAAACGGCAGCCATCCAGGGAAACGTTGACGCTGTGCATAAGCTTATCAAGGAAGATCTATATGTGACAAATAGTGAGACCCGGGTGTCGTTGGGGATTTCAAAGACTTCAATTCAATGAATTTTGCATGATGGATTGACGGTAAAAAGATTAGCGCCCAGCTGGATAGCGTACCTGTTGATAGAAAAATAGAAAGAAGGTACAATCAATTTAGTGCCAATGAAAACTGCACCGCTTCAACAAAAGAAACTGTAAAAGCATGTGTACAGTATAGCCAATAATATGAACAAGAAAATAAACGCCAGTCGCCTATTTGACTGTTCCAAGATGACGAAACACCAACAAAAGTCGTTCGTTTTCGAAGTGTGGCCAAAAAGATTTGTCTCAATTGCAGATCATTCTTTTCAGGATAACAGAAGTCTTCCTACTGATTGATATACAACCATTTGCTTGCCGTAAGTCGTCGCTAAGCTTCGAAAACTCAACGAATATTAATTCTTCATGAAGACAATGCAAGTTCATACATAGCTCGTAAGAATTTTTAATGTAACAGAATGTCGAATTGTTCTTTCGTGTAGTCCCAAAGGTTCCATTATGTTTCCGAAAATCATGAAAATACTGCGTGGTCAAAAAAATCACTAGAAGAAGCAGTCGACGCCTTCAAAAACGCTATTTTGACTATACCAACAAAAAATAAAAATAACGCCTTTCAGTGCATACAAAAATGCATTTGTGTGTAAGACAAGACAGCACTTACAGTACGAAAGTTTTTGACATTCCATATGGAAACTATGGTTGTGGTTGTTACGCTTTTGATATAATGCTTGCACATTGAATTACAAATCTTTATCCATTTTGACATTTCCTGTCATTTCAAAATTAATAGAAAGATGTAATAAAAATCTAATGAAATATGCAGGAAAATTAAAATGCTTTTTGCAAAATGTGATCTAAATTGAAGTCGATTTTACTTAAAAAAAAACATTTGCAAATAATCGAAATGCTACTCCGACGTATGCTTATTTATTTTCTATCCAGATCATTAGCAGTTGGTTTGAGGATTGCTCAAATTGTGGCTGGTGTGGTATGGGAAAGCTTTAGATTGGTTTTAGTAGAAGTCTATCGAATACACTGAGAAACGAAAATTACAAACAAATAATTTGCGAAGATCTATTGTGAATACTATATGCGACATATTATTCATATTATTAATTATTACTATTTAACAAATGTACTTATTTTTGAAATAGAAAGTTTTAGAAATGCAAGTCGTCATATTTTTAAAGGGGTGTCCGATTCAGCTGATCGTGAGCTTATTGGACTTGTACGTCCAAATTACTTTCTTCTTTCAACTTACTAACTAGACTAGACCAGTTGCTGGCAGAACGTCTACTTTTACTCACGATAGTCAAAAACAAAAGAACAATATCCCCTTCCCTCCTGCCAAACTTCAGATCTCCCTGAAGAATACACCAACTATTACGAGACACTCCCCAATCCTCTAAAATAAAAACATTCACTTTCAAACACGCAAATCCACACAAACACAAATAAATACACCCACGCAGGTACACACATACAATTATTCGAAAAGTTTAAAGCATGGCGATTTTAAACTTGATACATATTTTTAATACCAGTAAAGGAACATTTTTACGAAATTTGACATATTTTTACTCAATATTTTTTACATGGCACGAATTTGTACAAATAGATTTTTATCATATTTTTTGCAAATTGCGGTTAAAAAGGCGCAATTTTAATAAATCACAGCCAATTTTAAAGGTCTCTCGGTAAAGGTCTAGATGAGGTCTAGAGGATCGAAAGAGGAGGTCTCCCCCACCACTGTACCATAAAAAGTTCGTGGCGGTCTCACCCCCATAAATAGTTATGGGGGTTCAAAGTTAATAAATATGCCAATATTTATACATTTCTAGGCATGTAAATATTTATATAGTCATTCTTAAACAATATTCAAAGGTAAAACTAATGAAAAATACATAAAAATATTGAGAAAGTTATATAAAACATTATTTA
>NW_020438881.1:122434-151312 GCF_000699045.2 Agrilus planipennis | reverse complement strand
AGACCGCCACGAACTTTTTATGTACAGTGGTGGGGGAGACCTTATCTTTCGGGGGCCATCATCTAGACATTTACCGGTCTCTCAAATATCTACAACTTTAGTTTGCATTTTTTTCTCTGTATTGCTCTTGTTTTTTGCTATAGTTAAAAAAACGTATTTCAGGCTATATTGTTAAATTAACAAATGTTTATATTTATAGATAATACTTTCCACTAATAATTCCATGAAGAACCCAATGCCGTTGAATTACAAATTTTTTAACATAGTACATAGGGTCAGATCCAATTTGCCTGGACTAAAAATATCGTCTGTATCATGTGTCTTAACAAAGGTGTTTTTATGTTATCTAACTGTACCTATTTTATAAACTACAAATTACTTTTGTGACTATAATTTTCTTTTTATTACATCACAATTTTTATTATTCTTCTGAATGTATTTATAAAATTCATTATTTCTGGACTTCTTTTATTTACCAGAACATAAAGTTAAAAACAGACTAAAACTGTATAAAAGACAAACAAACAAAGTCAGTATTAGAGATAAGAATGTTTGCGAACCACATGGAAACCAGTTTTTTATGCCCTTTAGTTAGGTCAAAGGCAGCAGGCCGTGCGGTTAAGACGTTTACTTTCACTTGCAGTTTAATAGTGGTTCGGTTTGTACGTGATTGTGTTAAAGTTGCGCATATAGTAAAAAAAGTCTTTTCTTAATTATTATAAACTAATTGTGTTATAATTAGTGTTCTTCGATGTCCAACGCGACTTGGTGAGTACCTACACAATGTATGTACAATCGTTTATCAATTAATTGTGTCTCCTTTAATAAATTGGTCCTCATACGTACGTATGCTCATATAAGCATGTCACAGGCGACAACTTATTAATTTTGGAAATTCTAAAGGTAACAAAAATAAAGCCTTAGGTTTCTGCGGTTCTTCTTACAGTGTAATTCAGGTTCATAGACTTGTACAGACGTCTGTCTCTTCGTTAATTCACAGGACATCTTCAAGACTGTTTCGATATAGAAGAATACTTTCTTATATTTTGAACAAAATAACTGAAATGAACATAAAAGCTCATTCTTCTACTTAGATATTTAATCTATTTACATTTGATGAGCACTGAAGATGTCGCACGTGGTCGATGAAGAAATGCCGGTAACAGATTATTTGAACTTATGGATTTTCAAAACGATTTTTGTAACATATTTATGTAAATGTTACGTATTTCTTACGGAAGGTATTATGGATATTTATATGCCTACATAGGTATTTTAATTTAATTTATCTCTGATGCACAGATATCAATTTAAAAAATGCTATGAAATTATATATTGAACGGATAGATTTTTCTCTTCAATATATAAGGGCATGCACGAAAGGATTAGATTGAAAATAACCTAGTGATTAGGTATCATTGAAATTATAAAAATAATAGTGTTTTACAAGTGCATCTATCTTTAGGCATTTGATTTACAATGAAATGATTACTTATATTGATTTATATGTTCATTTGCCCAGAAACTATTTGGTGGCATATTGGATGAAATGTACTACCATCACGTAGCGAAAATTGAGAATTTGTCGAAAACTTAATTTTTTTGATTGTTGATTTACAATTGTTTATATTTTTAAACTACCAATCTGATTTATAATTGTTGTATTTAACTTTAAACTTTAATTAATTATCTACACAACGTTAATTCTGCCAGAATAAAATATTCCCACACAAAGCATTAGAAAACTAGAAAGATTTTCTTAAAACATTATATTTAATGTTTATCTATATCATTAATTGAGAAATGGTTCATTCATGATTATTCGGTACCAGGTTGATTTAAGTTTTGCTCGAGTAGCCTATCTATATGTATGTACATATATTTAGCGTATCATTTGGCGTAATTGTCCATTTCGTAAGCTGGATATCCAGTTCCAATATTTTATTTCATTATTTGGGCAACTGTTTTGTCCAGTTCCTGTACTGTATAATTTGCATTTATCCATTTAGTGAAACACACTAAGTCGCCTTTGATTTAAAAGTATTGTAACTATATATTTCTATTTTTGAATTAAATCTAAGCCTAAAAAATTTTAGAATGAATTTTGACGATGAATATTTTTTATCGAGAATCCAAATGGAACAAAATATTTCTCATAAAGCACTATTGTTTTGCCAAATCAGAATGACTTCAACCCCTTCCAGGGAAGAAAGAGTTTACTAATGATAAAATTTTTCAGAATCAGAAGTATGTTTTTACTTCAACCCCTCCTTCCCTTAACTACCTTCTATGATATCGTTTTTTCCCATAAATGGGACTATTCAATACATTAATGTTGTACCACTTGATAGGTACGTTTTTGTTACCATATGACGCAATTTTGTTGATACATCAACATCACCACAGATTTACAGCGGTCGGATAAGTATTACGTCTAATAATTGTATCTTATCTATCGTAATTATATTTTATTCGTCCTGCCATCTGGCTGCATTAATTTTGTACTCCTTACAATATTATCAGCGAATACAGTCTTTGCTGATATTAATTACCTACATGGTACTCGTACATGGTAGCAAAATAAAAAAATCAATAATAGTGTAGAAATGCAGTAGTAAAATAACTCAATAACTGGCTATTTTAATTCAAAGTGACTTTTCAACTTAATAAGAAAATTATCTGTATAATGTTATTAAACTGCATGTTTTTTTCTAAAAAAATATGCTTCTTGACCTTATAAGTACTTCTTGATTTTGTTTTTATTTGTTTATAAGATACCTAGTTGACTCAGTCTAATTTTCTCTATAATGACTGGATCAAATAGGGTTAGGTTATTCCTCATATTTTCCGAAAATACGCCTTTTTTAAATATAATTATCCTGTGAATTTCGCCAACATCCTTAATAGTCGCTTTCTAAAAGTCACCTATCTACAATGTACATACACTAAATAGGTACATAAATATTTTTTGGAATGCTCAACGCAACGTTTTATTCAATTCCTGCAAAATCAGGATCCACTCTGTATATAAAAGCACATGAAGTTAAAAGCTCGATGGTAAATTCTTTTCTCTTTCTCTTGGCAAGCTTATAATAAATTGCTGCAACAGGGATTATTAGAAATTTGACGAAATTATTTCTTTCCATCGGGAGAGCCCTGCAAAGCGTAACCAATTTAACTTTTAACGAATTGTTCCTTTTAACTACAGTTTTAGAGAAGTTGGGTGGGAAAAGCAGTGAGTCGAACGCGTTTCTCTGACAAAGAGAAACGTAGCAAATTAGTCTATTGTCGTTATTTTTATCGAGATAAGGTCTGGCTCAGCTGAACCGGTGATATATTTAGCCTGTATGTTTCGTTAAGCTTGGAAATCATTTAAAGAGAAAAGACTAACCATCAGGACTACCGGCTGAAACAGATTTTATCCTCACGAAAATTGAAACGACTCATTTGCTTCTTCACTGCAAAAAGAGAAAACTTTCTCTTTTTATTATTACCAATTACGACTCTAAAACTGTCGTTTCGTTAATGGTGTGTTATAAATTGTAGCAAAAGCGATTATGTGTTCCGTTCACTAATCAATAAAAAAATCTAACAGTGTACTAAGTATCGGCAATATCATATATGAATATTGTCGGCCATTTGCCACCAACTAATTGTCATTTAACTAAAGTTAAAACGATTAGAAAAGTTCAGTTTTAAGTATGCCATCGGTTCAATTTTTCTACAATCCAAAATCTTTTCTAACTCAAATATTTTTTACTCTTTTGACATACATATTTTCTAATATTTTTTCTAACTTAAGGTTGGAATGCGGGTTGTAAACGATAATTTGTGTCTCTAATTCGAATTTCTAGTAATTTTTCCGGAAAAACCAGCCAATGGCTTGTGTATTTAAATGAGTCTATGGAAGTCGATAAGAAATAGGCGAGTTAGGTTGGTAGGACATCTACTCAGGCATAAAGGGCTGGTTAGAGACATTTTAGAGACAGAAACAGGAGTTAAGAGGAGTAGAGGTGGTCCTAGAGTAGATTACTGTTAGTTAGTTTGTTAAAGATGTGTTTTAGATTAGGTCAGGATAGGAAAGAGTAGAGGTGCGTGTTGAAGCAGTCTTAGGACTGACGACCTTATTACAGAAAACATTAAAAAAGCGGTCATACGGTTACGGTAGGAAAAGACAACACGAACAAAGTATACTTGCATTGCTTGAGATTATCAGGGTTATTATAGATGAACTTAACAACACTAATTTACTTAGAAGCAATGTCTTCAAAATAGAAACCAAAAATTTGACTTTAAATTAGAAACTTTCCTTGTCAGAAGATGTGTTTACGCCTTTCTGTTGTTTTTGCCCTTTCAGCCACTGTATATACATGTGTATATCTAGGAACACTTAATAAAATATGTGACCTACAATAAATGCTTGGTGTAGCTTGTATTTTATTTTCTGTATTATGAGTGAGTTCAGTATACTGTTACCATTATTTGCAATTTTCATAAAAATTTTACAATACATATTATTTTATAGGTTTTACCTACATAGTAAGAAATTTGTAAAATAAAAGTTTTTTATAATTGTGACAATTGTTTCATTTACTTTTAAAAAAAAACTTTACTTTATATTTTAGTGTCTTTTTTGTTACTTCTTATTTTGTTATTGCAGAAGGTAGAAGAACAATATGTATTTGCATATTAAATTTATGTTTCGCATTTGTATTTTTATACAGGTATTTAACGGAGTATATGTACATTTTACAAGCGGTTTAACCAGCAGGCAGAAGAAAACTTAAAAGGACATTTTATCTTTTTACCTATATCTTTGTAGTTTTATGGAATACATTTCAGATGAACAACTTTAAGAGCTGCTTTATAGGGATGTTTACTCTAGCATACCTTACATGGCGAGATTATATGAGAAGAATGCGAAACTTAGAAGCTGCAGGTATAATAGGAACATCTCTTTGAGCCATTTTATGGTCTTCCTAATATCTTTCAAATTAACAGCAAACTTTTTCAGGTATAAGGGGATTTAAAGAAGAACGTAATGAACAATATATAGTCTTTATCCTTTTATCAAAATGTAAAGGAAGCCTTCGATATTAAGCCAATCTGGAAATATTATTGGATAATATGAATTCCTTTTTTAATTTTTTGATTATATATATGTATGGTATATTATGTATTGATGTAACTGAAAGGGCAAATTCTCGAAAAGGTGAAGCTTACACATTTGAACTCCTCGTTAGGAATACCCTGCTCAAATCCACAAACTAAAATAATCGCATAATGATAAGTTAGCACCTTTATTTGCTTCCTGGCGCTCCCTGCAGCTTTTATTGATAATTCACTACTTTTAATTCAGTATCTTAGACAATATTAGCTTCAAAAGCGGTTAATTATCATTCAGTCGAATTTTTATATATTACTTTTCATATTAATATAGCTGACGGTTAGGTATACTATGAAAAGGAATAAATAAGTGCAGTTAAAAAAAAAATATTTCAATTTTGTTACTACCACTTTGACTTGTAGCGTAAATTAGTTGTAAATGTACCATCCACCATAATTTCAGTATCCTAGGAAGCGACACGAACGAAGAACTCCTTCCTTGACTAGTGAGTAAATTCTTTTAGTCTCCCGATGGACTTGATGTGAATGGAATTTGGGAACTGTTGATGATGTTTTTTTGAAAGTGTTGTTAACTGTGCTTAACTATGACTAAATCATAGGTAGATAAAATTTTGCTTCTGATGTCTGGGATTGTGTGGTATCGACCTTGTTTTACAAAAAAGTTAGATATGGTTTTTAGGTCATCCCACGAGGATGTCCGAAACAAGATGGATACCACACAATTCCAAACATCAGAAACAGAAGAACATGCATGGAACCACAGTTAACTACTTTTTCGAAATCGCCATCAGCAGCTTCTTGATTCAATCAACAGATTTGTGAGAACAAAAAAAAATTATTTGCATGTTAAATAACTACGAATATATGATTTAATTTGATACGATAAAACTGTGGTAAAATTGAACCTAGATTTTAAAATACAGGCAGCTAAAATAATAAACACAACTTATTTTTCTTGAGGTATTCATTGTTTAAATATTTAATTTTTGTATAGTTATTCTTTGGAAACAAAGTTCTGATTTTTTGATGAAAGAAATTGCTTTTGTCTCAAAAATTGTTGTGCACTGCCTGTTTACCCTTAGGGGCATGCAACTAATCCTCACTGGGGACTAGTTGACGAAGTTACAAGCTTTTAAGGGTTATGCTAACATAGATTAGATTGACGATTGAACGAGAAAAACAAATCTAAGAAAGTACCCATAAATCTGTGTTCAAATCACACAAAGATAAATTATGATTTGTTTTTTGTATATTCATTCATAAAAAAGGTTCAAGGAACCACTGGATGTATTTCTAAGTACTACGTGTACCTTAAATTTAATTTAGGATTTTTAATTAAAAATTAAAAGGAATACTCACCCCTAATTACCACAACTAATTTTATTTGAGCGGACACGTGTTTCGCTCACTTCATACGTGGGCGTTATCAATGCGAGACTAATAATGCCTTGATAATACCCACGTATGAAGTGGGCGAAACACGTGTCCGCTCAAATAAAATTATTTGTGGTAATTAGGGGTGAGTATTCCTTTTAATTTTTAATTAATATTTACCACAGTCTCCTCTTTCTATTTTTAGGATTTTTAAAATAATAAAAATGGGATGACACATACCTACAGAAGCACCTATGTGTTTAAATTTGAATTTTCTGTATGAACTATGGTCTTTATCCCTTGTATCTAGGTGGAGGCATTTCAAAATCTTATGGATTAAGAAATGCATGAAGGCGAACCTTATTACAATCAAAACTGTTGAGTCAGCTCGTCATACAACCAGTAAACAGTAACGGCTAATATTTTTAAGACGCAGAAACATAGAAATCATTGCGCAACCCATGGATTCTGAATTACCTCTATATAGTACGTACGTTGTCATTGTCTTATCCTGAAGTTAAGGTCTAAATTGCAGAAGAAATTGCCACTTTCACACGTGATAAGTCGCGAATAACGGTTTAATTTTCTCCCTCAAGTCTTTTTGGACACGTTCGCTAACGGTAGGATTTAAACGTCATGACCTGCTATACGAAAATCCGTTCGATACCTGTGAGCGGATAAACTGGTGATAAGTGGACAGAGCTCATTAAAATTGTTTCATGAGCTCGCTACCGTGAAATAAAAGGATTAAGAACGCGGTTAGGAAAATTACATTCCAACATTAACAACGTCCACTGTAGAGAACTAATCAGGATTTACCGGACCGGTGTGACGCTATGTGTGGGGGTGGTTTCCGGAACTGAGGGAGGTAGTTAATCAGGACAGAATAATGTAGGTATTTTTCATGCTGATGATGCAATTAATGAATATATAAAAAAGTATAGATAAGTGAGATTAGGATTTGTGGTCCGAGGATTCCGTAATGCAATATTATAGAATGATCATCATTGAGCCGTTAGTCAGAAAACTGGTAGGGCTACTCCATTCTTTCTTTTATATTCCCATCTTGTTCAATCTTCGCATTCTTCAAAATCTATCGCAGCATATGGCATTTTATTAACTATTTGCGTACAGTAATCCAATGTAGGTCTGCCTCATCCTCGTCCTTTTTACTCCTGTTTTTGCTGCTGGAATATCTTTAACTATCCTTTCATGTTTTCCTGTCACTTCTTTTTTTAATTAACTACCATAGCGCACTTTAAATTTCTATCACTTCCAATAACTAGGAGATGATACAGAAGATCTGTCTTATAGGCCTAGAAAAGTTAGGGATAGCTTTAAATGAAATAGGGGTTGTATTGACAAAGGAGTATGGTATGAAAATAATAAGTAAAACAAAAAAATTGGTATGTAAAGAAGGAAAAAGCGAATAATATAAAAATGGGAGACAAAAAATTATAATTTCCGGTACCAAGGGGGTCAGATAACTGAGGTACAAAGAAGTGGCAGAGATGTAAAACAAAGCGCAAGGTTGAGTCCCCTTTAACAAAAAGGTCATTTCTATGCCCACGGACGGTTAATTAAAAAAATCAAGAAAGGTTATTATTAATGGTGTATGTTTAGAGCATGGTTCTGGATGGTTGCAAAATGTGGATGATGGGCTCGGCGAGATAAGTTAGAAGCGCTTGAAATGTGACGTTACAAGTGTATGATGAAGATACCCCAGAGTGAGGAAAGAGTACGAGAACAGAGGGCGCTATGGAAGTAAATAAGAACTAGACGAGATATTAGGACTATTAGCAGACCCATTACAAGCAGAAATAGGAACTGAGTGGGATAAAAGTGGATCTAAATTATATTACTGTTAGTTAAGGATGTAGGAAGTTGTAGTTTTAGGGAAATGTAAAGATTGGCTCAGGATATAAGAAGGAGTGGAGGTGCGCGCCTATCATATGATGATGATTTCTAATACTTCCTCATTTTTAACTTTTTACCTAAATCCGCAGTGTTTACATCATCCTCCTTTAATGCGACATATCTAAGGAGATGTTTAAAAGATACTCCAATCTCCATCTTTTAAAAAAGGACTTTTGGTGTCGGCTGTTGCTATAATGACATAGTAAGGTCTTTAGCTTACAGCCTGTTTAAACGTGCACCGTCACTTTTTCCTGTCTTCTACCAATCTTTACATTTTTGAAAAACTGGAGCAACCTCTACCTATTCACGAACGGTAATCTAATCTAGGTCTACTTCTTTCCCTTTTAACTACTGTTTCTGCTTGTAACAAATTAATCCTTTAAGCCTGAGCCGTTCTATAAACCTATCTTGTCTGTTTCTTATTGACTTTCGTACCGCTCTCTGATCTTCTACTAATTCTTCCAATTTTTTTCCGTAGCTCCCGCCGTTCACATTTCAGACTCATACAAAATCATACACTTTTTCAATTTTCCAAAATAACCAATCGCGAGCACAACTGATCTCTTTTTGCTAGCAGCTTATGAACATTAGTGCTTCAAGGTAGACACTGCCAATTGAAAACGTAAATACTATAGATGTATAACGCGGTTCTTTCCCTGTCTATTATTCTTTCTACAATCCATTGTTTGTTCTATATTGTTAGGGTTCGTACCTTTAGAATGCACTGTTCTAATTGAGGCACTTGTTTCTCGTTATTTTATGGTGACTCCATAATTTCCTTTGTTACTCTGTATTTTTCGTTCGTGAGCGAATCGCTTTTCTTCTCATAACATTTTATGTTCTTAAATATTCGTTTCTTCTCTGTGGGGTAGGTATTTTTAATTCATGTGGTGCGGTCGGAAAATGTATAAGTAAATATGTTTTCCTTGCGGGTCTTAATTAAGAAAACGTTTCTCTTACATTAGTGTAACCGAGTCAATTAGCCGGCGAGTATGCAGTCGATTCCTTTATTTCTTTAATTAAGGCAGGATTTTGTGAAACTGTGAGACGGTAGAGTTTGTTGTCTGGCAAATTAAAGGCACAGAGAGATGGTAAAGTGTACACATATACGGAGCCCAATTAACACGTTCCTTGAGTAAAGCAAACAAATTAAACGCCACTTTTGGTTAATTTTGTTTTGTCTGCCTGTGTCTGCCTGACTGCCTTTTCACTAATGTTAGATCGTTTTGAAAGGTAGAATTTCTTTTATTCACTTTCCTGACCTGTTCTATTGAATTAAAGTAAACAAGAACGAAAAATATACAAACGAAACGCAAAATAATTCCCTTTATCTATAGCGTATCCTACAAGCAGTGGTATGAGTAGGTATACCATCTGAGGCCCATCGCAAATTCATCGGTTTCATTTTTTATAAATCACTAAGTAAAGTAAATATGTATATTTACTAGGGTTTGTCGGTTTTTAAAAACTGGTTTTTTGGAGAAAATTATGAAATTCGAAAACCGTTTTTTTAGTAGAAAATATCGGTTTTCAATGTATGAATAACACTTAAAAAATTGTTTTTTATAATTTACATTATATATATAATACACACTTATATATTTTCTAATTGTTTTTAATAAGTATCCATCTGTATCTAATAACATTGTTTTTTAAAAAAGTAATATCTATGGTTATTATAAAAATATGAAAATATATTGTTTTTATTTATTCGAACCCTTTGCTGAATAACTCGTTTCACTATTATAAAAATATTTACATCCTTATATGTGAAAATTATGCATAAACAACGAATTATTGTTTTTAATCCTGGTTATTTGTATAATTCGTGTATGTCCTTGAGTTAATACCAAACTTAAATTGATTAAATACAAAATTAATATCATGAACCCCTTCTCGGGCCACCCTATTATGATGCCACTGCCTACAACCCTACCACCATAGAGACAAATATGTGGTATCATCAGTTTTCTTGATTATTCCAACATCGGTTGTTTTCAAATAGCTGTTTCCATTAATGTATAGAATACCATCGTTCAGACATATGGATAACTTAATTTATTAACACCATTACATATTCACTTTCATAATTACTGTTCGATCTGTTCGGACGACAGGTGGAAAGGTCCGAAGTGACTGAATAGTAGTTGTGTTAGATTTATTGATTTTGTGTCACGTTAAAGCGCGAGAACTATACCTGTTCGACCTTCTTAAAGGAGTTATTTCCATTAGATATTAGGGTACAACAGGGGCTACATTTAATTACACCTATTTATATGTAATTGCATCTAATTATCTGTAAATAAGAAGAATTTATTTTTTTTTATAAAATCTTTAGAAAAAGGTGGAAAACTACAACAAAAGTTTGGAAAATGTTATGTAACATTTTTGAAACTGATGTTGTTATGGTGGTGATAATTATTTATATTAGAGATTTACCGCATAATGGAAACGCGACATTAATTCCGGTGGGTGCTCGGTCGGATAGATACCCAGCATTGAAGATTTACTTATGTTTTTTTTTTTGACAATGATATTCTACTCCCCTGCTATCCGAAAATTGACGATCTGGCTTTTCTGATCCATGATGTCATCGATTTAATGTTGTTTCATCGAAAATGTATGCTTGTGTTATATCTATTTATTATTTGGATGGGTAAAAAATTGAAAATGAATTTTCACATTAATATTTGATATTAACCACTATTAAATGTCAGTGTTTCATATACCTAAGAAAAAAACTAGTCTAACCTAACTTAACTTAAGAAAAGTGGTGGATTCACCGGAAATTCTATAAAACCTGTGTACCCGTCCCGTCATTACATACAGTGCTCTAGACGCAGCAACCGTTTTGTCGGATAACTTTTTTTTGTGCGGTTGAAATATAATTATTTTGCAATTAAAGCCAAAAGTGTCATTTCAAAAACAAGAAAGTTGTACCGATGAATTGAAATGTTTTATGCGATTTGCTATTTACCGAGACTCACACAATATTGTGTTAAATACTGAAAATCTCTGTATACATGACTTCTAAAGAAAATAGTGTCGATAGTTTTGACAGTTATGAAAACCCGAGAACTTACTTTTCCTCTAATGCATAAATTGATCCTTCCTTTAACGCATAAATTGACCTTTTAGCGGACAAAATAGTGCAAGCAAGAAAAAAATATAGGAGAAAAATTTAGTTTGTTTCCATATCTCAAGCATGTCTTATCCAGAAAAAGGAATTTGTAGGTAAAAGATTGTTTTATGCAGCGGGTACAACAATAATGTTTTTGTCCCTTTGTTTTATTCCCTTAATTAATTGAAAGTATATCAAGAGACCTTTAGTTCATTTTATACTATAATGATAGAGCAGCAGTATTTTTTGGGTTTGTTTAACGTACGAACTTTTCGAGAGAGGAGAATTCCAAATGATTTTTCCTGATGTAAATTAGATTGCAATTAAGCAAAGTGTCTTTGGAAAATGACTTTTGCTTAATACGATTGTGTATTGTTAAGGTTTCCAACGTAGTTCGCCGCTGTTACTGCGCAACCCAAGGCCAAGGCCCATGAGATTCTTTATTACCTCTAAAAACAGTGGTGACTCTAGCAGAAGAATGGAGCGCTACGTTTATTTCTCTTTCAACAATTTTTATTATTGTTTTGTATCTGTTGGAATATGAATATTTCTACAGCTTTTCCCTGAACAAAAGGTAATTTTCATTTTTATAGGACTTGCTTGCGGACCATGCATCTATTTTAACTGAAATTAATAAAAAAAGACTGATAAAAGTGGCACTAACTTCCGTTAGCATGTGTCATTTCCTTTTTATTGGTCTTAAAAGTAGGAAACACATTTTTTACTTCAAATTTTGTTTTTATAACAGGAAACATGAAATATTTTTTTGGGTACTTACATTATAGAAATCAGAATGTTTAGTGCAACGTTTGTTTGTTTGCTTTATTATCACCTTAAATTTCTCCACTCGTTAATTTTGGAATTTATAATCAGAATAATTTCAAGTTACGTCTTTATATCTTCTTTTAATACTGGTTGTTCCTATAGTAGCGACCTAATGTTATGAAATTGTGTTCATAAAAACTTGGTAGCCATTGTGCCTTCTTTTTAAAATTATGAATTAGTTATTTTGACGGTAAAGTAAAGCGAAGAAAAATCTTTTTTGAATATAACGACGGTTTTGTAAAGCTGGTTTGAGTAGGATAGTAATGTGAAAATTCATTTTAATTTTCTCCCACTACAAACTACCTCAAATTAATACGGGAAAAATTTGTTACTGTTGCCGGGAATCGAACCCGAGACCTTTGGCTTTACGCACCAATGTTCTGACCACTAAGCTAGTTCGACAGATCTGTGACCTAAAAAGTACGATTTGTCGTCGTCACCTCTTGTAGCCTAGTGGTCGGAGCATTGGTGCGTGAAGCCAAAGGTCCCGGGTTCGATTCCCGGCAAGGGTGTGACAACAGCAACAAATTTTTCCCTCATTAATTTGAGGTAGTTTGTAGTGGGAGAAAATTAAAATTAATTTTCACATTAATATTTGATATTAACCTCTATTAAATGTCAAGTGTTTCATATTTTATAGTATTAATATTTTATAGGTTCATCTGTCTTGAATCCGGGCAATGAAATTTACAGAAAATTAAACAACATTTACACTTTTAAAAAAAAACTTTACTTTATATTTTAGTGTCTTTTTTGTTACTTCTTATTTTGTTATTGCAGAAGGTAGAAGAACAATATGTATTTGCANATATTAACCTCTATTAAATGTCAAGTGTTTCATATTTTATAGTATTAATATTTTATAGGTTCATCTGTCTTGAATCCGGGCAATGAAATTTACAGAAAATTAAACAACATTTACTGACATGATAATTATTTAAAATCATTGAATTATAAAAATGTAATAGTAATACAATGTTTAGAAAAAAAGTAGATATGGAAATATTTGTTTATATTGGGCGAAGAGTTAGGAAAAAGGTTTACAAAACTACAAAATCAATTGGAAAAAATACACAAACCAAACAAAACAGTTGACCTATCTAAAACATTAAAATATTTTCTAGAATCTAAAGTATATCGGGTGCTGATTCTTTGGCTAAGTGATCCATTTTACTTTAATTTTGCTATATCTTGAGAAAAATACTTTTGATTTATTTTTTTAAAACACTCTTAATTAACATGAAGAAAGAGTATGTCATCTTTACTATCTAAAAGCGAGAGGTTTGTAAACGTAATACCTATATACTTTTCGACATTTTTTCGTATCACCTGAGCGAAACTCTCCAAA
Source organism: Agrilus planipennis (assembly GCF_000699045.2). Classification (NCBI taxonomy): domain Eukaryota; kingdom Metazoa; phylum Arthropoda; class Insecta; order Coleoptera; family Buprestidae; genus Agrilus; species Agrilus planipennis. The sequence goes on along the minus strand of NW_020438881.1, from coordinate 137,600 downwards.
TTTAATACCAGCAATCCTCCAATTGGCATTTCCACTTTTTCTTGCGATCTTTCAATTACCAAAACAATTCCTTTACGTAATTCTGGATAAAACTCCTTTACCCAATCAGAGTCGTATATCCCTTCAGCTACCGATTGTCCCTGTAATTAATTTTAGACAAATCTCTTGCTATTTCTGTTTATTAAGTGTCGGTTAAAAAGGAAACAATAATTATAAAGTATTGTAGCACCCATACCATCGCTAAATTGGTAATTAATTATAAATATGTGTATCAACTATAGGCATAATGTTGTTTAAAGATAGTTGGGTCAATTTAGGAAGGCGAATAACTCTCTAATCAAGCTTTAAACTAAATGTGTTTTTTTTATTCTATAGGCAAATTGTAAGATTCTGAGACATCACCTTATTATATTAGTCAATGAGTGCCTAAACAATTATTACTTATTTATTTTTTGGGGTATATATTTAAAATATATAAGGGGGTTATTTTCAAGTGGAAAGATTTATTAACCAAGATAATAAAGTTGGTCTCTTATAATACATCATTTATAATTAGGACGTCATTCGTAGACATAAGGTGCGTATTTAGGCTGAGAAATACTACAAGAGACGCACATGCGCTTGTACTTCGGTTTTCACAAGTAGTACCTCAGTCCTAAATAGGGCCTTGAAAATGACGTCATGTACGAACAGCGTCTGCACCCTATGATGAACTTCGCCTTCCGAAATTGATTCCATTACATAGAAATTACCTCAGAAGTAACTAAAGTGCCGATTACACAATACATTGCCATTTGTAGATACCAACATAGAACATATAGTAAAAATTTTATGAAAAATTGGGGTTGAAACGGAGAACTGAAATAATATTAATTATTATAATAAGTAGATATTATGAATTATCTATGTAAATGTAAGTTTATTACAATTTATTCGTTAATTCTTGAAATCAAACCTAACTTAACCTAATTTTTGATTTGATCAAGTATTTTACCATTTCAAAAATTATTTTAAAAACAATTTTTTGTACAAAATAGTACATTTTGGTATTCTTAGGATAAGAATAGTAAATGCAAACGTATTTCCTTACATAGTAATATTTATTACCAGAAGTGCCATACAAACTGCCAAAGCAGTTAGAAAATAGTGGTTTAAGAAAAATATTGAATAAGCATTGTTCAATTCTTCAACGAACCTGAAACATACAATTTAAATATATATATAAGTACGTATGAGAAAAATATCTAAAAAGGTGTGCGTATCGTTATACACAACTGAAGTGAACATCTTCTCTAAATTAGTCTAATGACGTAGCTGTAATACCGGAAAAGACACTGTGATATAGCTGCGGCGGATGGAACTTTTGGTTAGTGATGGGCAAAGCAAGACTAAGACCATGACTGCCCCAGTCTTGGTATTGGTCTTGGTCTTACTTATTCGGTCTTAGCATTGGTCTTACTCAAATACTTCTGTTCTTTGTATTGATCTTGCTGATATAGCTCGGTCTTGGTCTTAATCTTATTTATTTAATCTGATACTTACGTTTTTTTAAATAATTGTTCCAAGCACAAATTTTGTTACTTACCGACACAATAATTGACTAAAGAAATAGAAAGATTACATGACTAAAGAAAATAGTGTCGATAGTTTTAACAGTTATGAAAATTATAAAAGTTACCTTTCCTCTAATGTATAAATTGATCCTTTTTCTGATGTATAAATTGACCAATTAGAGAACAAAATAGTACAATGTACTTTAAAGAAATAAAAAATCATCATAATAAGGTCGTCAGTCCTAAGACTGGTTGGACACTCACCTCCACTCTTTCCTATCTTGACCTAATCTTCGCATTTCCTTAAAACTAGAACGACTGACATTCTTAGCGAACAGTAATCTAATCTAGGTCTACCTCTACCCCTCCTAACTCTTGTTTCTGTCACTAATATGTCTCTGACTGGACCTTCATGACAGAGAAGGTGTCCTACCAACCTATTTCACCTATTTCTTGTTGACTTCCATAATCTTCTTTGTTCTCCTATTCTTTCTTATATCTCTTCATTTTTAACCTTCTCTATCCACGGTATCTTCATCATTCGCCTGGAACACCACATTTCGAACGCTTTTAACCTTTTCTTCGCTTCGCACCCGTACAGCGCCGTGCTCCAAACATACACCTTTAACAACGTTTATCGAATTTCTAAATTAACTGTTCGCGAGCATAGAAGTGACATCTTTTTATTGAGGGTGACTCGACCCTGCTCTATCCTCTGCTTTATATCCCTACTACTTCTTCCGTTCTGACTTATCTAACTTCCTAGATACCTAAAATCAGTCACTCCTTCTAATTTTTCGTCTCCTATCTTTATATCCGCTCTTTCCCTACTTTGTCTTCCCTTGCTTACCTACCACTATTTTTGTTATACCTTTATTTACTTCTCTACAATACTGTTTTGTCAATACCTATCACTTCCATTTTATTTAAATCTATCTCTAACTCTTCCTACCCAGATGCTAATACTGCTATATCATCTGCAAATCTAAGCATACTAATTCTTTGCCCTGTATATCTATCCCTACAGTTGTACTGTTTTTAATGGTATTGATCGCGATGTATAAATTAAAAAGTAGCGGTGACAGTATGCATCCCTGCCTGACTCCCTTCCTAATATTTACTTCTCTACGTTGCAACCCTAGCTCTATAACTGTTTGTTGCTCTTTATACAAACTAATTATCACTCTTCTATCTTTGTAACTTATTCCTACATCTTTAAGTATATTTAACATCTTGTCTTACAAATATCCAAAAAGAATTAGTTTTTCTCTATATTTTAACCATTGGTTATCCAGACATAAAAAGAACTTCCTTCGCAGACATTCTTGTAGATCCCTTTTGTAAAACAGTAGTTAATTTTTTTCTTTTTTTTATTTAATGTTAAAATCTAGTAAAGGAATCTGAAAATTGCAAATACTAAAAATGTTTTCTTTCAAAAGAAGAATATATTAATAATAGTTTATATCATAAGTAAATCCACCGGATGTAATAATTTTTCGTTTAGTCTTGAAAGTTGGGTCTTGGTTTCGTTGGTCATTGTTGTAAGTCCAAGGCCAATTTTGTTTATCACTATTTTTCGTACCCCTCGTCTACCACGTCGTTAGTACCTATTCACTTCAGCTATAAATAAATGATTAATTATCGTACTGTATAACTTCATTGTGGTGGTCAACATATTCATTGAACTTGCTGGTTACTTCTTCCTTACTTCCTTTTTCGAACGGGAGATCTTGGAAGGCCTTTTTTAACATGCGAAATTCGCAGTAAGCGTGTCCTGCCAAGACGAACAAAAGAAGGTCGTAGCCTGCCATGAACGTAAGTGTGAAAAAGATATACAACACCTGTAGAGTATAAACAATTTCGAAAACAAATGGTGCCTGGAAGTCTGTGATTCCATTATAGATCCCTACTAAAATCGACATTGTATTTTAATTATCTATTAAGGAAGTTAGTTATAGCATTGATCTTCGACATACCGGGAAACTTTCCTTGACCAAGAACAATAGCAGAATAAAATGCAGCAGTAGCAAAATATAAAATGTCGTAGACGTAACAAAGCTTAAGAAATAGAGAAAATGATTCGTTCATCGCTTGATACCAAGAATTTCCAAATTTATCTAATTCCCAAAAATTTTCCAAACGGTTCAACGCACCAGTTAACGATTTCCTTTGGTAAATAATGTTAAATAGTTTAAAAGCTGCCTAAAAAATTCTTTGTTAGAATTCTTAGGTTTTACAAAAGATAGTTTCAAGAATTTTTTTAATTCATTATGTATTTATGTACTTATTCTTCTTTACTAAAGAAATTTTAGGAAAAGATTGACCTTTGTACTTAATCGTTTATGAATTGTAAAGTTGTAAAGAATTACGTTAATATTTTGCTTCAGTATCAGAGCGCATTTTACTGTAATTAATTTAGAAACATTCAATTCGAAATTATTTTTTATAACTAAATAATTATTATTTTTTGCATGAAAGCTGGTGTTGGAGTAATAGTTTTCGTGATTTCATTCAGAGGGGGCTTCATCAAAACGGTTCCAAGCCTTAAGCTCAAAGCCTTTAGTTGAAGTGTTTTAGCCCTTGAAGAATTATTAATTATACTTCGTTTACTTTCTGTAGCGATGTGACCTTCAGTTTGACCGGCGCAAGGTAGAAAAGAACAGCACTAGGCCAGAAAAGGAAGGAGACAACTCTCGGCCATATTCTTAACCGGTGAGGAGCGTGTAATCCGTACAGTACTGCACGGAAAAATTGACCACTTTATCCACTACAATTGCATTGCTCAGATGTGCTGTTATTGGTACCATTTACCACTGAAAATATCAACGAGATGTTTATTTATATTTGAAGACATATTAAAGGCTTCAACGCTTGTTTTCGACTCGCACTACAATTCATGATTGAACAAAACTTTTGGTAGGTACTGTATGAAAAAGTATGTTTAATGAACAAGAGTCGAGAGTATAATGAGCTTTTTTCTCCCTACCTACGATTTTGCCAGCGCGCATCCAAGACATTGGAAGGTGCACATCGCTACAGAAAGTAAATGAAGTATACTTCGACAGTTATTTGAGATTCAAACCCTAATAAGCACTTTTAGTGTTTCATGTTTGAATCCATCTGCATTAAAAATTAGAAAGCAATTTTATCAAGTATCATCAAGCCTCAACTGTATAGGTGCTTAAATTATAGTGCGATTTCAAGTGGTCATTCAATGATAAAGAAATGACTGTACATTATTTAATAACGTCATATTGCTTTGAGACAAAATTTTTGGATAATTAGTGACATAATTGATTTTTGGCCAGATTTTGTTAGGCTGTGGTCTAACGACGTTTCGTCCGAATCTGCGAAAGGACATTTTCAACAGGATGTCGATGACTACGCGTAGTTCTCGTGAAGAGTTAGGTAGGGAAGATTTCAAAATCCTATTAGACCATGGCCCAGAAAATTCTCGTCAGAGACTGGTGAAGTGAGAAATGTTAATGTGAAAATTCATTTTCAAATTTTTATCCACTAGAGACTACCTCAAGTTAATGAGCGAAAATTTGTTTTGTTTTTCTTCTTTTTGCTGTTGTCACACTCTCGCCGGGAATTGAACCCGGGATCTTTGGCTTTACGCACCACTGCTCTGACCACCAGGCTACGAGTGGTGACAACCGCGCCTACTAGGTCACAGATCCGTCGATTTTATTTACTATTGTAATTATAGATATATACTCACATACATATTCATTTTCAATTTTTTATCCTCTATAAACTACCCCAGGTTAATGAGGGAAATTTTTTTTGTTGCTATTGTCACACCCTCGATGGAAATTGAAAAGAAATTTTTTTCCTCATTAACCTGAGGTAGTTTATAGTGAATAAAAAAAATAGTAACCACTATTAAAAATTAAAAAATGTCGAAAGTGAGAAATTTTTGACAAAACATTTTTTTAACACTACAACGAGTAAACATAAAACCTACCCCTTCCCAAACCAGAAGATTAGCAGTGTTTTCTCCTATGTGTATTATGTTATCTGAGTTCAGAATATACAAGACGACATGTATACCAAAAATTACTGAGATTATTATCCATATCACTACCACAGCCACCGAAAAAGAATTTGTCTTAAGCGGATTTTGCCCAGTTAATTCAAGTCTTCGTAAAGCATGAGATAAAACCTTTTTGTTTAACATTTTCTGTGACAAGAAAGAGCGATTCGATTCAAATGAACATATGATACAATTTATGACCTGTACGAACCATTAAACTGAAGGAAATGGGAAATAATTATGCATTAGTACTATTATTTGCAAGCAATTATTTAAAATACCGTTATTTTGTAAAGGGTGCAATAAAAAAACGTATTTAAGTTGAAATACCTTGTTAAGGGTAGGTAATTATGTAGGAAAAGTATTGTTCAGTCACAGAGGTATGAGTCGTTATGCGCATTGAGGATTTCCTAGAAATTTCTGTACGATGGTATACACCATGTCCCACAATACACTCAACTCATTTAACCATTTTAATTGAAATAATAAACAACAATATATGCGATAGATAAACAAATTAATAATTAAATACCATGCGAATGAAAATTGTGCTCAAGTACGACATGCACAACATCGTCTTCCATCCAATGTTTTGAAATTTTGAACATTTTGCAACCATTCTTTCAAGTCTTCTTTCCTTTTCGTTATCCTTTCGTTCTCTAGCCCATCCAGTGATGCCAGTGAATAGCATATGAACGGTAGTGTATTCATCGTAACCAGTTTCAGACTCTATTTGATCATAAAACATATTATAATTGTCTGGATAGATGACTTGACCATTACAGTAATTTGTGCTGCACTTCTGACAGTGAGAAAAATTTTTAGGAACTGTTGGAGGATAATGACTATAATCTTCAATTCTACTGAGGAAATCGTTTGCGAATGAAACGTTCGCAAGTTTCTGACAAATATCCGGGTCACTGTCGCAAAATCGTAGCGTTCTAATTTTCGGCATTGACCAGTACATCGCCACGGATACCACGATGTAGCAAGATCCAACTTCTATATTGCAATTTTTTATTTCAACTTCGCTAAACGTATAATTGTAATATGTATCTCTTACAACCATCTCAGTTTTATAATCTTTATATCTGATTTGAGCGTTACAGCGGTCGTGAAAGGATGATCGATTAGCGTTACACTCATAGCACTGAATAGAATAACTGAATGGTAAGCAAGAAATGAAGAACAACAATTTCACTTGATACATTTCTACAAAAAAAAAAATCGGTTGTCTGTAAAGTCGGTTTACTGACGATAATTGAACGTGACAACGTCATAAGAAAATACTGATGGAATGGTTTCATTTTTCAAAAGAAAATTTTAATTTTATTTGTTTGATAGATATTTTGTATGGATATAGAGAAGGAGGTAAATGGAAATGTATTATTGTATAGCAGCTGTCCCCGCGGACGCATCGCTCACTCAAGTAGGAGAGAGACAGATGTCGAACGCTGCCGAACGCGGAGGCCGATTGTGCCTCTTTGTCGCTCATTCCGCGCTCTCGCTTCCACTTTAAGCCTTAAATGGAACGCCTCAGAGCGAGGTAACGCCGCATGAGTCATGTTTTTTCGTGCGTGCAGCCGGCTCCATCGAATTATAAGACGTTGTCACGTCAAAAAGGATTTTTTAACATTCATTTATCATTATATTATCTACAAACAAGAAAATAAGTGCTCACTAAGTCAGTAAGAGATGATATAATACATTCAATAAATTAAACTGCTTTATCTATTAACGAGGACGCGATAAACATCATTAGAGACAGGTCAATTTTAGGATTTTTAGATTTATAGGGGCAAAAGATTAGTGTGCTTACAATTAGATTTGCACTATTGACATCTAGAGATTGGAAATAGATTTCGATAGAACTGAAGCTGTATTGACAAAAGGGTATGGTATGATAATCAACAAAAGTAAAACAAAAAACAAATAGTATGTAAACGATGAAAAAGTAGAAAAATAGTGAATATAGAGTCAGGAATTGAAAAATTTAAGATGTCGCTGATTTTTGATATCAAGAAAGTCAGATAATTGGGCATGGAAGGAGTAATAAAAAAAAAAACAAAGGATAATGTAGGGTCGAGTCACTTTAACATTATCATCACAAGGTCGTCAGTCCTAAGAGTGGTTGGACACGCACCTCCACTATTTCCTATCCTGAGCTAATCTTTGCATTTCCCTGAAACTAGAACAACCCACATCCTTAATTATTTACGAACAGTAATCTAGTCTAGGTCTACCTCTACCCTTTCTAACTCCCGTTTCTGCCTCTAATATATGTTTCTTGCGAGACCTTCATGCCTGAGAACTGAGAACCTGCTACTAACCTATCTCGCCTATTTCTTATTAACTTCCATAGAGTCCTCTGCTCTCTTATTATTACTAATATCTCTTCATTTCTAACCTCTACCAACGGTTTCCTCATCATTTCGAACGCTTTTAACCTTTTCTTTTCTGCCGCGTCCACTATCCATGTTTCGCACCTGAATGGCGCTGCGCTCCAAACATACACCTTTAACAAACTTTTTCGAATTTATAAATTAATTGTTCGTGAGCATAGAATTGAGTTCTTTTTATTGAAGGCGACACGACTCTGTGCTATCTTCTGCTTCATATCCCTACTACTCCTTCCATCCTGACTTCTTCTAATTTTTCGCTCTTTCCCTGCTTTTTCTTCCCTTGCATGCCAGTATTTTTGTACATTACTGTTTGTCAGTACCGCTTATTTTTATGTACGCGAACGGCTAATTAAGAAATTGGAAGACGATCTTTGGATACAATGAGCTGGTCAGATCCCCTGTGTTACATCGGGGGCAGGCTTAAAAGCGTTCAGAATGTGGTGTTAATGCGAATGATGTGGATACAATGAGCTGGTCAGATCCCCTGTGTTACATCCTTACTTTCGTATTTATATCACTTTGATGTATAGTTCAGAAGTTCCGCCATTCGGTACATAAATTTTGGAATCCCCATATATAAGTTTCCTTATAACCTTTCCCTATGCACAAGTATAGGAGACGCCTCCACATCTGACTGTGCAAATACGGAAGTTGTATCAACAAAGACGATTAGAATAAAGGAAATATATTATCTGATACTAGACTAACCTTTCGCATTATTATTACGTATTTGTACAACTACTGTGAAATTAAATAGAAGCAGATGCAACTTCGTGATTGCTCATGAGAATCTTCGTCTTTATGCCTGAGTTTCTATTTTATATACAGTGTAAACTCTATATAACGACACTTAAGGGACTGAACATTTTTCGGCGTTATAAAGAGTGGTCGTTAAATGGAGAGAAATAAAAGATATTATTTTACTATTCTATAATAATGTGCATTTACTAATATAGTACACATTTTACACACGAACATTATTATTCATACATTGCGTATAGTCTGTTATCTTCGTCTGATGTTTTTTGCTGCTCCAATATTTTAATTGTATTTTGTTACGTATCATACTCATATCTTGAGATACTGCTGGATCAATTTGATTATATAAAAAGTATTTTTTTAATAGTTTCGCTGCATCAAGTGCTTGTTTGATGCTTGGTGGAGGGACAGGATCGTCTTCTTCAACAACGTACACAGCTGCAGTTATTATCTATTTCGGCAACTTAGAAAGTACTGCTCAATGATTTATAATGCCGCATTGTTGACGCTAAATAGTGTTAGCGTGACGCTATATAAAGTGTAATATTGTATAGAAAATAATGTAAACCAACCAAAGTCAAGCAATTTCAACGTTTTAAGGGGTTTGTCGTTAAATCGAGTGACGTTATAAAGAGTTTACACTGTATTTGATACGTCAATTCAAAGTACTGAAATGTACTTACGTAAGTTAAAGTAAAACTAATAATTAATATATTCTTACTTACCTAAGGAGAAGTGTTTGGATGGTTTTATCTTGCAATTTCCTGCTATCGGTATATTTTTTACTCTGTTTAATTACTAGATTAGCGATACTATTACAGAAGTGACATTTAAAGCATTACCTACTAAGGACACAAAATTTAAGTCTACTAGGTATACATGTTTAAGTAAATTTTGTTTTATTTGGTCCTTGCGCTATCTCTGCGCTCCGTTTTGAATTTAACGCTAATTATGAAAGTCCGTAATAAATTATGATATCGGTAGTCTGTTTTCGTCCTTTTCGACATTTTGTCTTATTACCTAAGCAAAACTTTCCAAACATAGTACCAACAATCGTCCAGCTTTATTTCTAGATCATCGTTATGGTGACTATTCAATTTCCAAAACAACTTCCTTACTTAATTGTAAAGTATAACACGCTTACTATAGACAAAATTTAAGTCTACTATGTTTAAGTAAAGTTTTTTATTCGGTTCATATTCGATTTCTGCGCAACGCTTTTAGTGAGCTTTTTGAATCCTTTTCGTAAAATCAATTTCTTGCCGTTGTGTAATACGCTGTCAAAATTTTATTTGAATCATTGACGACCTTGTAACGGTGATGAATAATGAAAATTAAGTAAAACATGGTTTAAGTTGTTTTTATTAAAAAAATACAAATCTCATAATTTAACTGTAACCTCAAACGCTCTTTCCACTTTCGATATTGAAGTTAATGGTAAAAATCAAGAGCAAACAAGACTAAATGTAAACAAGTGGGCAAAAGGTTTGATGTCATTTACATTCTCATAATGATATTTTACAATACTTTTCGAATAAAAATAAACGGCATTATTTATGACTATATTTAGAAAACGTAAATCAGAAACATCGGATTCAGTTTCAAAATTGGACAATTAGAGAGAGACTTATTAGTCTATTGAAATGTTACATTGATTTTTCATTTAGAGTAAAATATGAGTGGTTTTCTTTCGGAGGCCTCCCGAGATTACCGCGAGAAAATTGTTATACTCCTTTCTCAACGTTGAAAATAAGTTTTACGTAAACTCACTCTGATCCTGCTATTCAAAATGCAAGGTTCGACTATAACATTGTAACATTTCAATGGATTACACTACTTGGTATTTTTAACACGGTTACGATGTAGATGATGAGATGAAAACTAATTGTAAATGATTTTATTTACAGGATGAGTTTTTATGCATTAATATACATTAAGTACACACTTATTCACAGGAATTCATACAAATCATATCGATTGAAATAATTATTGGAGTCGATAAATCATACTAATTAATATTTAATCAACAAAGAACATCTATATACAGTCTAGTGCAAAGGCAGAATATTTTTGTAGATACGTTGGTACTCTTATACGTGTTTGATTGGTTAGGTTAGGTTAGGACAGGTTAGTAGTAGTTAGTAAATTTGGTTTGGTTTGGTTTGGTTTGGTTTGGTTTGGTTTGGTTTGGTTTGGTTTGGTTCGGTTTAGTTTGGTTATCTGGCCTTTCACTGCAAAGGGGTTAAAATATAATCGATCTACAAATTATTTTATGTTAAAACACGCGAGGACCAACATAATTTTTAGGGACCAAAATTAATACACGTTGAATAGGACGTTTGCACGTAACTGTACATTGATTTTGGTTTTACCATCAAGTGTTTAACATTTTTTACGTTCAGTTATTTCTAAAAAATGAGAATAGACAGACAAGTAATGTTGTCGTTATCACAGTTTGCGGCTTTGCGAAAACAGTTTGGGCTACACTGAGTGCGCTAGCTTGACAGTTGAGGTCTTCGGGGGGCAGAGAAACAATTGGTACATATACACCATTGACAACATCTAAACACGTTGCTTCGTTGATAAAATCGTACATGTGCGTCACAGTTTCTACGGGAAGATTTTGAGAGTTCATTGTTTCACGTACCCAACGTCGTAGCCAATGTCCGAGCCAATGGAGATGGCAACCACACTTGAAGGAATTCCCCGAGAACCTGATGCCACCTGAAAAAGAAATAAAAGTTTCATGAGTACAGAATGATTCAGGTTTAGGGTGGTTTTTGGTTTATCATTTTTAATGACGTTTTGAAGTTTTAGTTGAAGCTGAACAGTAAAAAGTTTACTTACCTTTGATTAGAGTCGTTCCGACGGTTTTCCACGTGGTGTAATTGACATAAAAGACGTCTGGGTCGAGGAATGCCAAGAGGTTGTTTCTGAGGTCGATCTCCAAATGAGATATTGCAACAAAGCTGGAAAATAGTCCTGCAGGTAACTCCTCCACGCTGGTTTCGGTAATTTTGAGAAGCATGTCGGGATTACTGTCCATTGCGGTGAACGAATTCCATTCGATCGTTTTCAAAGCGCTACCGGTAATTTCCACTTGACGCACCTTAGGATTGGCTAGACACGCAAGTTGATTTCTGAGCGAGGTATCTTGTACTTCAAGTTTCAATATCCTTAATTGTTTCATATCTTTAAAGATCTTGCATAAGGTCGAGGAGAATCCGTTAAGGTAACTGTGTGTTTGCATGGACAATTTTCGTAAAAATTTGATCCCAGTTATGCCGTCGGGATCAAACTTCTTCAAACTTTTTAATCCCAGTATGTTTAGCTCTTGGAGGTTCTTCAGTCCTATAAATGAACTCGAATCGATCTCCTGCAATATTTTACAAAATGTATTGATTGGGTATCAAAAGATGGCCTAAAGTATTCTACCTTTATCGGATTGTATGAGAGATCCAGGGTCTTCAAACGGGGCAACCGGGTTCCAAGGGAAGACGGTATATACGTTAAACGGTTATGGCTTAGACACAGGTGTCTTAGTTGTTTTAAATCTTGTAAAGCGCTGCCATCGACGTTGCCTATCAAGTTATTAGAAAGGTCCAGTTTAGAAAGATTTGGGAGGGGCAAGTGGGGAACGTCCCGGATGTTATTTCCAGAGAGCACTAAATCCTTCAAGTTTTGGGCGAAATGGAATAGTTCCTTAAAATTGGTCCTTAAGTTGTTGTTGCTGATGTCGAGATGTTGGAGCACGTTTAAGTTTGTAAAAACGTTGTCGGGTAGTATTGTTAGTTTATTGGATTTCAAGTGGAGTTGTTTCAGTTTTGGTGTCCCAGGAAACGTGGTACTGTCTATTCGTTCAATACTGTTTGATTCTATTGATAAGAACTGAAGACTTCTACCAACTTCGGTAATACTGGGAGTAGGTATTTCTGAGAAAAGGTTTTGACCCAGGTCTAAAAATTCCAGTTTCGTATTCATAAAGACGTCTTTTGGAAGATACTTTAGATCATTGCGTCGTAAATTAATAATTCGCAAGTTTGCGAGACTCGAGAATTGGTTGTTATGTAAGTGACTTATAAAATTATTGGATAAATCAAGTATTTGGAGAGTGTGCAGGCCGAAAAATGCATACTTGTTCACGTTACTTATAGCATTTTGTGATAGAGTCAATTGTTCTAGAGTGGTTGAATGGATGAAGGAATTATGCCCCAAGTACGTGATATTATTGAAGTCCAAGAAAAGTTTTCGTAGCTGATTAACGTTCCTTAAACATGCCGGAACTGCCGCAAGTCTGTTATGTTTTAGGTTTAGCTCACCCACGTTTACAAACGACGATCCGTCTAAACATTTCGTAATCCTATTGTGCGTGAGGTTCAGATTAAATGAACTGGAAACATTCGAGAAAAATTTGAAAGATATTTCTCGGAGTATATTATTCTGGAGTTCGAGTAGCCTCAAGGAAGGTAGATTCGCGAAAGCAGAAGTTTCAATTTTGCTTATTAAATTATTCGATAAAATAACATGGGTTAGCTTCGGGAGGTCATCGAAGCTGCTTGTCTGAATCGTTTGTATTTTATTATTGGGAAATAGAATTACTTCTAAATTTGGTAATTGCTTAAACGTGTTCGTTTGTAATATAGAAATGTCGTTGTACGAAAAACGAACTTCTCGCAATAATTTGTGAACGGAAGTCTTAAATAGACTTGAGGGTAGAAGTTTGAGCCGATTGAATTCAAGATTAAGGTAATTAAGATGTTTTAAGAAATCGAAGGCGCTGCTGCTAATTGTAACGAATTTGTTATTATCTAACGATAACCATTTTAATTTGAGAAGTGGCTTGAAAATATCACCAGGTACATCTTCATAATCTACTGTAAATGACATTTCCAAGTTTTCCAAAGAGTCGAGTCCAACGAACGTGGAAGGATCGATGAACCTTATTTGGTTGAAACTCAAATTAATATCTTTGATCTTAGGAAGACCTTGAAATGATTCCGGTCTGAGTTGATTAATGTGGTTATTTCCTAAAATCAACGTGTTTATGTTTGTCCCCCAATTTATGAAATCAGAACCGTTCACCTCGACTATGTCATTGTACGCCATGTTTAGGTGATTCAATTTAATGCAACTTTGCAGCGCTTCAGAGGGAATTTTCGTGAATCTATTTCCACTTAAACCAATAGCTTTAAGTGATGCACAAAGCATCGAGGATACATTAGCAGGAATGTCTCTTAAGGAATTCGATGAAAGGTAAAGGAATTTAAGGGATTGTAGTATTGCTAATGCGTCTGGGATTGCAGCCAAATTGTTCGAATCCAAATCAAGGTATTCTAAATATTGTTCCACTCCAACGAAAGCATCTTTATCCATCGTTTCAAGTTTGTTGTGCGATAAAATAATTCTTTGACATTCCAGTCCGGCGAACGTTTCGGCCGTTAGGGATTTTATATTATTGTACGCAAGATTCAAGTCTCTTATCCGTACGGAACTATTAAATGGCGCTGAGGGTATGGTGGTGAGCGTGTTTTCTCTTAAATCGATTTTCTCCAGCCATCGGACATGTTGAAGTTTGTGTTCGGGAAAAGTTTCGATTGCGTTCCCTCTTAAATAGAGCCATTTCAGGTCACGAGTTAGAATTTCCGACGGAAACGCGTCCAGCTGATTGTAAGACAAACTCAGAGTTTGCAGAAATGGTGGAAGAGCGTGCCTGTGAACGGTGGAAATTCTATTTCCGTCCAAGTTCAACCAAATTAACGACTTCAGTTGTCTCAAACCGTGTGCACCCTGGAGGCTGTGTTCCCTCTGGACTACTGGCAATTCTGCCACGTCGTTTTCTCCAAGGAGAAGATTCTTCAGCGATGATTTCATGTGCGACCAATCACCGACCACCGAATCTATCTGATTACTGAAATTGCGTGGAGCATTTTTAGCATTTAGTTACAATAAACAAATGCTTATTACGTATTAAAAATATTGCGATTTACTTGAATAAATCAAAGAGAAATTAATGGTTTACCTAAATAGCAAAATTAATAAGGTTATTTTACCCATATAAATTCATCCACTTCAGGTTTTTTACTTCCTGTAAGCCCGCGAAAGGAATTCCATCTAATTCGTTGTAGCTTAAATCGAGAGACGATAAACTTGTAGACAAGGGGCTACGGTAAAAAAAGTTAGTTCAGTTGAATGTGCGGTTAAATCTGACGAAAATACCTATGCAAAGTATTTTATGAATAATAATAATAATAAAATAAACTGGGTGTACACGGGAGGAATATCTTACGGTAGTCCGATCGAAAATTTATTTAAAGCGAAATGACAATAATTTTTATTTAAAACTTTTACAATGACAACAATAAAAATGAAAGTGGTTTGTCATTATTTTTATTAAATTTATTCGGTAAACATTT
>NW_020438881.1:77263-122398 GCF_000699045.2 Agrilus planipennis | reverse complement strand
ACAATAATACATTTCCATTTACCTCCTTCTCTATATCCATACAAAATATCTATCAAACAAATAAAATTAAAATTTTCTTTTGAAAAATGAAACCATTCCATCAGTATTTTCTTATGACGTTGTCACGTTCAACTATCGTCAGTAAACCGACTTTACAGACAACCGATTTTTTTATTCAGATTTATGTTACATAATGCCCATGTTAATACCACCATTTCTTTTCAAAGTGCACGAAATGGAAATTAATAACTACACGCGTATGTACATATATATATGTGCACACGGACATAGTTTTAAAAACCATATCATTCGACTCTAAAGACCTTAAAACGTAGATACGTTGAAATTTGAAATTTGCACAATCAAACCCATTACAATAACTTCCCACTGGGAAGTTAAAAAGGCATTTGACGGAGTTAAAATTTAAACAATCCTGTTTTTGAAAATAAACATTTAACTTATGGATTCTCATAACTCTCTATTTTTTAGATATGAATTTTTACGGTATACATTATGACATTTATCGGTAATTGATTCAAATCCATTCTAGTCGATGCATGGAGAATAACTGTACTGATTTAGTTAAAGTACATACATTTTTTTAATAACCTAAATTATTAAATTTATTGTGCACGAATATTATCAAGATTTTGTTTTAGGGATTTCAAGTTATAAATTAATTTATTTAATAGATTTTAAGTTAGTTGTTGATTTTATTAGTCACAATAAGGCCAGATTACCTTAAAGTTTATTCTTTGATGGATAATTTCACCAGTTATTAGCTGACTGTAGCAAAGTAGTCTTCTAAGTTTTTTATAAATTTCTGTATCTATAAATAAGCAAGTCAAGCAATGTTTTGCAAAAGACGGTCCCCACCTGTTGTCGCTATACCCTAAATATGCTGAAATATTGTCGAAGACAGCAGCTTCAGTTTTAGAATAACATTTTTTATTTCAAGTTCAGAATGTTCCCAAAAATGGTCCTTATAAGTCCAGCTTATTTAAAACAAAGGAAATGACAGATAACTAAGCATTTTCATTCGCAAAAGAAATAGTACTCAGGATTACTTTACCAATGCACTTTTGAGATTTCAGCTTCAAGCACATAGCAGCATATGAAGCAGATAAGGACAAATTATTCCTTATTTTTGGAACAGAAACAGTCAGCTGTAATTAAAAACCTTTTTGCCCTATCGGACTTTGTAATATCCAAATACAAGACTAAACGAAAAATTTACTTCCGATGAATTTATTACTTAAACTAAATTTGGAGCAAGATTGATAGGTATATTCTTTTCTTTTTTCAAGTATCTTGTACTATTTTTGTCGCTAAAAGGTCACTTTATGCGTTGGAGAAAGGGTAAATTCTCCAGTTTCCATAATCCTCACAATTATTGACAAGCTCGCATGTATGACAGAAAATTTCAGCATTTAAGACAATATTGTCTTAGTAAATAGAAAAATGTGATTAGAAGAAATATTATTATATTATCAGATTATTATGATTATATTATCAGATTAAATGAGCAAGGCCAAGTCTTAGCACGTAAGGTCAAGACCGAGACTATATCAGCAAGACCAAGGTCAAGACTACAAGTTTTCGAGAAAGACCGAATAAGCAAGCCCAAGACCAATCACAAGACTGATATGGCTAAGAACTTCTTAAGAGATTCATCGGTTTGATGAGTAATTTATTCAGATTGTCTACGGCGCGATGCGCTTAGCAATTTCGATCAATTTCTGATCAACAGCTTAAACGTTTCTATTTGACTGTGACTCCACACTTCTTCATAAAAATTAGTACAGTGCTGCTTCCAGAATTATACATATCGAATCTTACTCGAACGAACCCTCAGAGAGTCTATTGTTCATATTAATCGTTTTAAAGTATTTATGTAGGTATTACGCAATTTTAAGGTGTATTAGGGATGACTGGATATTATCCTAAAGTTAAGTCATCAACTTGTTATTCATGGTCCTTTTGATTTAACAAGATAATGAGAAGCAGGTTCTACAGTGTCTCCCTTTCAGCCCGTAGTTGTCTTTTGTTTCCTCCTTGAACTCAACTGTTCTCATGTGTCTTCATTGTTTGAAGTGTTTTGCTTACCTGAAAGTCCTGTCTGGTATGTACTGAAGTTTGTTACTCGGTAGTATGAGTTGTCGTATTTGGCACCCGGTGAGGCTTTCAGTTTCCAAACTCGTCATCTCTGACCCGAGTACCTCCAAATGGCTGATATTCTCCTTAGTCATGTCTGCAACATTAAATAGAGCGCGAATTAGGTTAAAAGTTGTAATCATTGAAGGCGGTAGGACCGAAAGAAGAGGGCCAACTTTCCACAAAAGCAAAGATAATTAATGGATCTGACATCGCTGTACCGTTCGCGCCGGGCAACAATTTATCATAAGTTTGCGAATATTTTTCTTTAACATTCTTTAACGGCATGCGACAAAAAGGTGTTCGCTTAGCTGCCGACAGAATTTCTTTTTTCCATATTGAGATGGACCATTTCGAATAATTAAAAAGTAATCTGTGTACTATATATTTACAAACACATGTAGAAAATACCACAAAGGGCGCGGTAAACGCCATCTGTAGTACGACGCTACAATTTAGGATTAAGTATGCTCCAACAAGGTCAATTTAAATATATGGATATCTACTTGCTGAAACGAATCCCGGCGTAGCTAACCTCAACGTGATAGGCACTTTACCATAATCGAATAAAATAATTTGAAGTGATCTGTTTTCTGTCGAAACTGTCAGACGCGGATCGCGATTTCGATCTCTTTGGATCTCATCCGCCGGGATTCATTTCAACAAGTAGATATCCATATATTTAAATGGACTTTGCTGGAGCATACGTAATCCTAAAATGTAGCATCGTACTACAGATGGCGTTTACCGTGCCTTTTGTGGTATTTTCTAAAACGCGCTGTTTAGACAGCAGGTAAAAGTTGGTCTGTGTTTTGTCGGAGGTGTCTGCGACGCGCTGATGAGTTCCAAAACGATCGAAATCGCGATCCGCGTCTGGCTGTTTCGACAGAATACAGATATCTTCGAATTATTTTATTTAAATAATTGTACAAGAAAATGATTAGTTACGTTAAAGCAATGAATTAAATTTAAAACGAGGAGTGGACAGACCTCGCGTGAACGTATTATAATTGCTTGTTTTTCCGTGCCAAGTGCCCCTACATGTGCATGTTAAATATTAAAATTATGATGACGTTGCTCCCCGCAGCGTGGAAAGTACCCATACAGAAAGCTCTATTTCTTGTCATTCGCACCTTTGTTTGCACGATCAATACTTACACCTATAATTTTAAAAGCTTTACATCAAACAAGTGGTTTGCCCACTTTATATCAGAGCGAGCTACGTTTTATACAGGTACCAATGTCACGTACATTTGTATTATATTACAACTAACTGAGACCGACCAAATTTGGAGGTTGTCGGTGGTGCATTAAAGGATTATAGCACTTGCATTTTAATTTCGGCGACATTTTCATGATGTAAGTATATGCAACCACCTATAGGTACATCTCAATTTGATGATTATAACGTGATTAGAACCATATGTGTGAAACCTCTATACGAAGCGTTTCTGTAAATGAAAGCTGCAAAACAGATAGTGTCTCGTGTTCTCTAAGTAGTGAACCTAACGGGCTCCTATATCTGGGCGATGGCTCCCGATATCTGGGTCGTGTGTCTATCCATCAACATCTTACTATTCAAAAAATTCAATAGACAGTAAAAACAATAACTGCAATTTACATACACTTTTACAGAAAAACGACTTATCAGTATTCTAGTGACATCTCGCTTGATAATATTCAATAAACAATAGCTTTAAGCCGGAAATTTAAATTTTACGGGGAAAATTCAAATTTAAATAGGCTCCACCCCGCTTCATGACATGGCATAACCTCTTCAGACCTTCTAAAGGTTCAAAGTTGGTCAGATGTTGATGGATAAACCATGACCCAGATTTGGGGAGCCATGACCCAGATATGGGAGTCCGTTAGGTTCATTGGTTCTCTAACCTCCGAACCCCAGCTCTCTTTTGTGCATCATTTGTGAGCATACAGTTGCATAATTTTTAAAACTTTCACAAGCATGCGCAGCATGGACAAAGTGTCGCCGAGAAGAGAGAGATAATAAATATACTCGGCACCGTAACAGCAAAGCATTTTTTCCTATACCACATGTCCATATAGGAGTATTACGTATATGATTAGAATATATGTAGAATATAGGTAGGTAGAGAAGATATTTAAGCCCTCCCACTTTTTCCAACTTAAAAATGTCAGGATTACTAGACGAACACATTCTGGATTTTCTTTATGCCTTAGTTTTTAAAGGGGTAAATCGATTTTCATTACGGATTTTTTCTACAATTTTTAGCTGAAAAGTGAAATTTTCGACCGTTTTGTTCACGGCAACCGAATGCGGCTCAAATAGACAAACAAACTCCAGTTATGCAACTAGATGGACACTTTTAATTGACATTTTAGATTCCAAATTCTCCTTCTTCCTTTTATTGGGAGTATTATTACTTATTGTTAGTTGATATGCCTACACAGTGTTTTATTGCAATTAAATATGAATGAAGTGTGTGGTTCTCGGACATGTAGTAGGTGAGCGCAAATACGCATAGGAAGAATTTTGTTTAACTCATAAAGAGTTCCTGCATGGATTTTCTTCATCATAACAAGGTCGTTAGTTAGAAGGTAGATTGGAGACGCACATTTTATGTTTTCTATCCTAAGGCATTCTACATTTTCGGAAAACTATAGCATCTATTTGGAGATTTCGAACCTTTGGGTTCTCATCATTGCATCACAGGTGAAGGCTTCGATAAAGCATTTATCAAACAATATTACACTGACCCTTACTTCTATGTAATTGTAACTGCATTGTTTTTTCCTAAAAACTTTCAAATGACTAAAATTAAAAAGAAAAAGTAGCGACGATTCTTTAGGAAACGATTTCCCATTCATCATGCGCTCAAAACCTTTCGATGGGAGTCAAAAGGTTGAGCTAATCCTACCGATATGTAGTATTACGGATTGCGAAGTACATCAGAAGAGGATCTACCATCTAAAACCTCACTGAATTATCTAAAGTATCATCGCTTTATTTGTGGGAAACAAAAGGGGGGGATTCACATAATAAAAAGGTACTTATGTAAAAATGATGGTAACGTGAGTTGCAATCTGCCGCATTATATACTTCTAACATTATCGGAATTAATACTCGCGTGTCCTGTGCTAGACCTCAACCCATCACACACACTCCTCACTTTTCAGCAGACGTTTTACGATCTCGGCCCTCTTCAGTTAATCGCCCGTAGTTGGTCGTCGTTTCTATTCAGCAATGCAATAGCCTCCGAAAGTTTCTAGTGGGGTAGTAATGACCTGCTTATTCTCATGCAAATATGTCCTCATAAATATCCACCTCGTGTACGATGCAGAAGGGAAATTTGTGCAATTTATTAAGGATTTAACCCACTCCGCTCCAACGAGTACCGATGGCGGTGACGGAAAAGACGATGTTGTCCAGCATTACTATGTACATACCTACAGGGTTTATGCTAAGGGGAGGATTAAATATTTGTACGCATATATTAACTGCTTGCCTCATTCGCTTCGGCCAAGACCTTTGTAAACTGTTACGTTACAAATATTAAGATTTATCGTAACTTCGCCCATGTGGGATGCTTTTTATTTTGAAACTGAGCGTCAAAATCGATTTGGACTTTGTTTTTTAATCCCTTAACATTTATCGCTTTTTATAGCAATAAATACGACCTCAAAATTCGTTAATTAGTTTTTCAATTCCAAAGTATTATTTATATGTACCTTATACATATAACGGTGTTTACTAAATCAATTATCTTCAAAAGGATTTCGAGTTTTTGACAATCCTGGATGTTGATCTTCAAAAAGATAAGAAATATAATTTTGCTTAGTTCCAATATCGTTCCGAAATCGATGGATGACCAGTCGTAGGTTCTCAAATTTGCAAAAATGTGGAGCCCTCCTTAGAGCAGAGACCCCAGGCTGACTGCCTCCCGCCCTTTACTCCGCCACTGACACGTCCATCAGTAAATGCTATCCCAACGACCTACACTCCATTCCCACATGCTTAGTTATTAGGGCGAAAAGACATCATTTTCCTTTGCGAATTTTGGGGAAAGAAAAAGTAGTCAGGGAGAGAACAACAAGACGGACTAAGCGAAGATGTAGAACAGTGAAATAAAGTAGAAAATGTAAACTAAGGCAGGGGGATCCGGGATGAGAGCCTGATGATATAACCACCAAAATATGCCGCTAAGACTTTTAAGTATCACAAAAGGACCTGTAATGGAACGACAGTGCAAGTATGGGCGGGATGGACAAGCTGTATGGTTAGCTGGGAAACAGGGAACGCGACATTGGTATAACTAAATATAGTTTAAAATCTCATGGGCCTTCACTGCTTTTATACTGTATATACATAACGACAACATTGATTAGGATATTAAGCATATCCTGGCTAGGTAACTAACGATGGAGGTCTAGGTAAACAATTATGGCGAATGTTTTTAAAAGTTAGAAACGTAGAATAATGAACGGCGAAGTTTTGCTACTACGCAACCCAAGGTCAAGGTTCATGAAACTCTGAACTACCTCTACTAAACTTTGGATTGCTATTTTAAAAATTAACTACTTACTTTAACTTTGAAAATCCCGTAGTGTATACAGATACATGCGTACATATTTCCTGTGACATCTATATGTCTTTCCATAATAAGTTATCGAATCAATGCCACCCTTTGATCTCCTTTTGAATAGATTTATAAATATATAATCACTGTACAGTATTACGAGTTCTATTCATACATGATTTCCGTCGGTTTGTCCCACTAAATTGATCGACAAATGGACTTAAAAGGTAATAACTTCACTGATTTGCCATTGTCTTGATTTTAATGGAATAATCAGAAATGTACGTTGAAATAATTGTTTTACCTGTTTTTAGATCCCAAAACTTCAAAGATAATTTTTCATTTGTTCATTTTAGCAGAAAAAAATAGAACACTTCTTAAATTAGAAACTTAATGCTTATACCTACACAAATTGTCACACACCAAACATTACTTGAAGCAGTTTTAATACTTCACACGATATTTTCATTTTAAACGCATATATTTACAATAAAGTACAGGTCCGACGAAGGAAGCCGGCGAGGGGTCGTGCACGTACTTGCCTATTTATGACCTATTTGGGTAAGTCACTTGGAACCGATACAAAAATAAGCTTTCAGTAGGCGTAAATTATAGTATTAATACAGACAGGACAGTAGCGTCCTAGAAAATAATGCAGAAACATAACTTACCAAAAAGAAAAAAATAAACATATTGCTTTTGTTTTATAGTTAGTTTTCACATTCACTGTCATCATGGGAATCTCTATCACTGTCGCCAAGATCAAGAACTAGTTCTTCTGTTTGTATGTCTGTTACTTGCTCACTGATCCCTATTTTTAAATATTTAATCTACGCCCCTGATAGAAATACTGAAGAAAGAGGGCTGCAATCGTTATACCTAAAACTGCCTACTTTTGCCACTGCGCACCTACGCCATTTTAAAATTTCCGCCAGCTTCCAGCGTCAGGCCTGTACCATTTGAAAATATTTGTACCTTTATAATGAGGTGCAACATTATATAAAACTGTATATTTTAGTTCGTCTTTCGATAATGGTAACAAGTTGCAAATGGCTAACGTCAACTATTAGTATGTTTTTTCTACATAACCATTTCTAAAATTACCTTCTGTTCAATGTTATTGATGGTATGTTTCGATAGTATAAATTTGTTTGGTTTGAGGCACATTTGCACGCCCAATTATTTCGTGATCAGCTAAGGGTGAAGGATACACTCCAGGGGGCGAATGTTATTCCACTCGACTAAGAATAAATCAACGTGTCCAGTGGTTGATTTCCCAAAAGCGGACTTTGGGTTCGTATGCCCTGTTGTTGTTTCATTAGAATTTCTAAACAGTGACATCTGTACGTTAATAAATTTGCAACGGTCTGCAATCGCTTTACAAACACGTACGACTATTCTGAAGCTGTGCTTTTAATATGGAATTATGCGATAGTTCTCAACCGTATAGATTGTGTCATTATTTTTGCTTTTCTGTTCGCAAAATTGTGCTAATAGGGTCGCAAGTAGATTTTAGGGAGAAACCTTGCATTAATGCCGCTCTAAAACTTCAATTCAGATTTGTAAATGATGGTCTATTTATACCTTTGGCATAGAACTACGTATTTTCTGGATCATTATGGTTTAACTAAAATATGTAACACTTTTAAAGTTAAGATATGCAATACCAATAATAATAGATTCATGAACTAAACGTCTATAATGATACTCAAAGATTCGTAATTCTTTTCATTATCCTACATCAAATTTCCTACAGAAAACGTTCAAATAATAAACTGACTAACCCACTCATGAAAGGCACACGTCTAATTAAATTAACAAACATATTTAATCCAGCGTTTAAGAAAATGTTCGTCTAGAAACTCAGGAATTAATCAATGTAATAATACTATTCTACACTAACCTATGACACTGATACATTGACCTACTTCTAATGGTTTCGACTGAATACACATGCATACGTAATAGCTGAAAGCCCTGGACGTTTTTAGATTAAAGTAGGAAACGAATAAGAGAATGAATTTTGGAAAATATCAACATACGAAATGCTAGGAAATAGATTTAGGTCCTATACTATAGTATAATAAAGTTATTTACACATGAACAATACAATTATTAACAAAATTCTGCTGGCTACAACGCTGCATTGACGTTAATACTTCATAAACATAAACAGTTCACAGTGTTACAGATAGGTCACTGAAAGCTGGCGCAGGTACCTGCACACATGCAGCTTTGCAACATTTAAATTGTGTTTTGAAAATGGCCAAGTTCAGCCAACAAATAAAAGTAATAAATTTTTACAACTTCTTTTATTATTCCGAACTTCGGTGATTGCGTCTATTACAGTTAATTTAATCTAACAAATAACAAACAATAGATAAGTACAAAAATGCAGAAGAAATACAACACAGATGTTGCTAAGTAGCAGTTGATTGAATGCGGTATTGCAATGCCGTATTTCCCTGCGTGATCCGACCAGGGCCGGACTGGCCCGTGTCTGTACTATCAAATGCATTTTTCTCGAAAACGGTGGATTTTCGGACCAACAAACATTTCCTTAATTTTCTTGGTTTATAGTGCCCTATCATCTCCTTCAAGCTTGCTACTTATTTCAGAAACATCCTGTATTTAGTGGAATATCGCCTTTTCAGACATTTTGTCGTTTTTCGCTGATACTGTTGGAGATTTGATTTTATGAGCCACGAAAAAATTTCCCGAGATAAAGTTTGGAATCAGTTTAAGCCGATCGTCACATCCTAATAACTAAAAAGCTATGGAAAAATATACGCAGTCGTAACTTGCAGCACATTGTCTTTTATTTTATTGTACAATTTCAATAGAAACTTACCAGGTAACTTATAAAATGGCACTGATAAGCAAAGGGCAGTCCTAATGGTGGGCTTTTCGATGTCAGTTGTGCAAACGCACATTGAGTTGAAGGAACACATATCAGTAGTTTCAGTGATGTTAGATAGGACTGGAATTATTGTCCATATCAGACAGGAGCCTGTAAAAAAATGAGAGTATTAATAAATAACGAAAATCGAACATCATCTTCAAATGTTAGTATACGTATGAGTCTAATAAATAACTCATTTTCATACGGTTTAGTTACCACAAATATCTATACGTAGATGGTGATATTCTGTCAATTATTTAGATATTAATCATCTTGCTTGCAATGAGCAACTTCGGTTTGATTTATAGTTTATCGAAACGACCCGTGTGCTCCAGAGAACTGATAAATTCGAAGTTATACCTTCCTCCTAATTTTCTATATTTAATTGATTTGCGAGCGTATTACGATAGATTCAGGTAGTTACTAGAGTTTGCTTCTATGATTTTTTTGGGAGTAAAATACATTTAGTTTCAATTTGTTGTACCTATGATCCAAAGGAGGGTCGTGAATCATTCTGCAGGACGTTGATGAATGTTTGTTGCAGGGCAGGAAGTCTAGAAATAAATTTCTATTCCTATACTTTATCCCCAGTGGTTATACGATAATTTCGTGAACGTGTGGTTCCTGGTCGTACCTACTGGATGTATGAGCGTGTACTTTGAAATATTTCACTGAATCTAGAGGACTTTGAAACGGGAACGTTGAAACTACAAGTTTCCTCGTAAAAGTCGCGATTTATTCGAATGCGGATGTTACCTCAACTCACGCGAGCTCTCTTTTCTCGTGAAAAATCTTATTTATATTCCCAGTTGAGCTGAATCTTCTATGGAAAGTTTAGAGCATCGAAAATCGCTTTTTATATCGCCCAACTTGTTACTAACGTTGTTGTAAGTGGAAAAGTTAATACATATGTAAGTATATGCATGTATGTGTGCTGTACAAGACGACAAGGAAACACACAAGCATTTTAACTTTTGTTTGTGAACTTAGAACTCACTTTTCTATTTTTGATATAACGGTAGCAACTCGTGTGAAACTTTAGACTAAAACTAATTTAATAGGGAAAGAGAATTTTATTCTGATTCAAATATAAGTTAATGATAGTCTTAACGATCATGGGCATTGGTGAATTATTACAAACAGCGTGTTAAACGCCATCTGTAAGATTATTGCTACATTTTGTTGAATTCGAAAACGTTCAGCAAGGTCCGTAAGGTGGATACAAGGCGTATTAGCTACTACCTCTGGTGGTAGACACTTAACCAAATACAGTGGACCCCCGGTAATCCGACAAACAGTTTGCATGGCAGTGTCGGATTAGCGAATTTGTCGGATTATAGAGTACTGTCTAAGACTGACGATTTAGGCGGTCCAAAATATCAGATTTTTCTTTAATTGTCAGTGTTTTGTGCTTTCGTTTCTGAGCTTGTGACGACATTACTAGGTACGAATACGTAATACACAATGAATAAACACTAAACAATGAACACACGCTAGACCGCACCTCTATCTTCATCACATGTAGTCAAATTCAAACTAAACAATCAGAATCAAAACAACACTCTGGTGGTGCGTACAAGTTATAACTTGTTCAATCATGCATTAGCGAAGATTGTCAAAAAAATATTCAGTACATAATAAATAATAGACCATGTCGGATTACAAGGGGTGCAGGATTAGCCAGGGGCCGGATTATCGGGGGTCCACTGTATAACAAAAAGTTTCCCGAGATGAAAATGTTCAGTCTCTCAGAGTCTCTGAAAGCGAGACTCGAGTCTCCGTCTCTCATCGAGTCCCTCTGATGTCGCTGAGAGGGATTGTCGAGACAAACTGTTTAGCGTTTCTGAACGAGAGACTCGAGTCGCTCATAGAGAGATCCTCATTTCGAATTCAGTCTCTCTAATAAATAGTGTCTCGATAGACATGGTTAAAATTTCAAGTTCAACATATTCCAGAGATCCCAGTCTTTCTACGAGAGACTCGAGTCTCTCAATTTTTCAGTTTTATTCATTCAGTCTCTCTGTGAGAGACTCGAATCCCTGAATTAACAACAGAGACTGTGAGAGATCCATAAAAACAACTAGGCAATAACTGAGAGACTGTGAAAGGCTGTGAGAGACGCTCTCAGAGACCCTGAAAGACTCTGAGAGACTGGAGAGAGACAGAAAATTTTTGTGAATTTTCTGAATGATGGTCAGAATTCTGTCAGGCCATTAGGCGCGGATCGGGATTTTGATCTCATCAGCGTGTACAGACTCACTCTATTTACTGCCTACGATGCACTGATGAGATCTAATGAGATACAAATTAGCTCTGGACGGCAGTGAACCGAAAAACGCTACTGTATGTAATTTTTGATAATTCAGTAAATTGAACGAAAGCCTTGTATGGTTTCAAGAATTTGTTTGTCTCTATTTGAATTAGTTATCTTTTAGACGCGCAGTGGTTAATAGAGTTTGGTTTTTCAATTACTTGATTTTTGCTTCCAATTTGATATTAAATTAAAAGTATCACAGTGAGTGAAATTCGGGAATAATGTGAACAAATTTTACGGAAGATAAAATATTTGAATCGGTGTCACAGGATATGGGAATATGGTTTGCCGATAAGTTAGGTGTCTGATGAAAAACGAGGGTCTTCATGAAGAAAAACTACCCCGCAAATGAAGTTAGAATTGGGTCGCAGTAAATCGAATAAATTTGGACAACCCTCAACGTTTCACATCCGATAAATCAATAATAGGCGGTAAAAATTTCTTTTTCTTTCAGTAAATGGCAGCAGTTAAATATTTTTCTCTGGAAATATTACGAATTTTGGGGTCCCGTTTTATTTGATTTTATTTCGAGAAACCAATTGTCGCTAGCGCTTATCTTCGACTAACGGACGTTTTTATTGATTTCGTGTTTATCTTGGGAAAATGATGTTGAAAATTGGGTATTAAAATTAAAATTATTAATAATAAACGACTATTTTTAGTCTATTGGACAGTTGAGTGTTTTTGTAGATAATGGCACCTATCTATTCAACTGGTTATTGTTTTATTAAAAAGTCGAAAAAATAAATATTAATTATAACCACAAATCCATAGAACATCTGTATAATTCCAAATGGCAGAATTACCGTTAAATTTGTTTGTAAAACAAAAGGCAAGGTACGCACTAAAATTTTTAGTGGCTCGAGTGGAGTGCCTTTAGGAGAGTGAGTATTCATTCTAAATTTAGAAATGATATTTGCTATTAGTTGGGCACTATTTTTACGTAAATGCATTATTATTGCTTTGTTGGTGAAAATGGTAGGCCAAAATCATTTAATTATTTCATACTTCATAATCAAGCACAAATTATGGTCATAACAAAATATTTTTATTTTTAAAGAGGTTATCAACTTAGTTAACGGTTAATTTAGAAATTCGATTAATGTTTTTAAAGGGGTGTGTTAGTAACACGGCTTTCTACGGGTTCGAAACGTGGATAGAGAAGGTTATGAATGAAAAGGTATTAGAAGGAGTAAGATAACAAACGAAGCCTTAGAAGTCAATAGTGAAAAGGAAGAATAAGATGAAGACTAATTAGATACGTATTATCAGTAAATACGAAAAGGGAAGCAAAGTTAGATTTAGATTGTTTGCAAATAGTAAGGAATGAGGAATGTTCAAGTTTTAGGAAAATACGAAACTAGAAAGGAATTAAGGTGTTTGTTTATCCAATCTTTGGATTGACGACCCTATGATGAACAAGAGTAACACATGGCAATTCTGCTTGTGCTTAATTCAGTGCTTTCTTTTTCAATAGTAGCGGTAATTACAGCTTATGGACAAGCACTCTTACGATTGAGCTATCGACACTGTTGCATGTGATGTACATAGGTCTTTGTCTGTACTACTCATGAAGCATCTTCTAACTTAACAAGGACGTGTTCGAAACGCAGCAAATCACTACAGTTCTCCAAGTTACAACAAGAAAGAAGATACGTCCATTCTCACAGATTATTTATTGAGGATTTTGCCAATTTTGGTCGTTCCAACTATAGCACATATTTTGACTGCCAACGGCGTTCCTCTATATCCTAATGATTCCGCCAGAGGGCGTTCATCTACAGCCATTTCACTATATCTTTGACTCTATGAGCGAATATAAGTGACCTTTAAACACGTTGAACATGTCGAATACGTCAAAATATTAATGATATTTAATTACAAGTTCCGATCATATGCTAAGACCCTGGATATCAAATGTAGAACTAAGATACAACTCTAACTTTCAATTAGACGTGTTAATAGTCAATTAATTCCAGAATGTTGGATCTTGATAGCCACATAAAATATTATTACAAACTGTAGATAGAATATGTATAGTGAAGTGATGGTAATTTATTACCACTTTGTATATTTATATAATCCTAACTAAATGGATAGCTTTTTCACATATCTAGGAGTGTTCTACATTTTTCCTATCGTCTAGTTTAATTATTTTAGTAGCGTGGCGTCACTTTTATCGATTTTATCAATCCTACGTCTTAGCTTGCGTTTTTTTTTCTGGAAACGATTGTTTTATTGCATCATCTTTTAGAAAGGAAAGATAGGTAGGTAAGGTATATTGTTATTCCGATCTCGATTGTAATGCCTTTTTATTGGAAAGTCTGGAGGGCGGCCGTAATTCTCCTAAGATGTTGCACGGTAAGCGTATAATAATACTATGTATCTTTACCAAATCCAATCAGAATGAAAATCAAATGAAATTGTGGACAGTGGCGATGCTTCCTTTATAGAAAATCAATAAACTAGGATAAAAAAAATGTAGTACTCGGCATGAGTTTGGTGTTCTGCCGCGAAGGAGTTATAAAACCTTTGACAAACCAAACGCCGGAAGGAAAATCCATTTTTACTGTCTGTCTCCGTTGAGGATTGGGGGGAAAATGGAAACGGAAATCATTGCGTGTCACAAAACGTTTCGGATGATAAAAAAAATTCTTGCAGACCACGTGTCAATAAGGAAGCAAGGAAGTAGAAAATATTGTATCTACCTAAGTCACAAATTTATACAATATTACTAATTTTGAGGTACTGAAATTTATTAATAATGGTAGTACAGGGCGCTTTCGCGAGCTTGTTACAAAATGAGAATACATATCAAAATGAAATGATCAAAATGAGATACGGCATTGGAACAGGTCCTTGAGTAGTATATTCCAATTTCCCTCATTTCCTATAAATATGAATCAACCAGAGTTGTCATCTCATTGTGATCATTTCATTTTGATATTCCCATTTTGAAACGGCCTCGAGAAATCGCCTATTAAAATGAAGAATCCAAAATATAGTATAACCAAAACAACAACAAAACAATTTATTACGAAAAGCTTTCTCATATATTGACTAATTCTTTATAGTGTAACTCCTAATACCCGTAACGAACAACGCCAACGCCACATTTAAAGAGGAATGAGGCTAATAAAAAGAAAACTTTGTGTGCGGATAAAAAGTTACTTCAGTAGGTACACGTGCGGTAGAGAAGGGATGGAGAAATGATTCAGTCTTTCGTTATACGAGGGTCGGTTTTTGTTCAACATAAATAAAAGTCAAGTAAATATAAAAAGTGTTATATTAGTAAAAGTTATGTACTTAAATAGATACTTTTTGACGTAATTACATTGACGATTGAAGCATTTGTTGTATCGGTCGAGCACTGTCTTCATAAAATGAATGAAGCTTCTGCTTGGTTTGGAAGTGGAAAAGGCAGAGAAACAGTGGAAGTCATTTAAAACAAAAAAAAAATCGGTTGTCTGTAAAGTCGGTTTACTGACGATAGTTGAACATGACAACGTCATAAGAAAATACTGATGGAATGGTTTCATTTTTCAAAAGAAAATTTTAATTTTATTTGTTTGATAGATATTTTGTATGGATATAGAGAAGGAGGTAAATGGAAATGTATTATTGTATAGCAGCTGTCCACGCGGACGCATCGCTCACTCAAGTAGGAGAGAGACAGATGTCGAACGCTGCCGAACGCGGAAGCCGATTGTGCCTCTTTGTCGCTCGTTCCGCGCTCTCGCTTGCACTTCAAGCCTTAAATGGAACGCCTCAAAGCTAGGTAACGACGCATGAGTCATGTTTTTTCGTGCGTGCAGCCGGCTCCATCGAATTATAAGACGTTGTCACGTCAAAAGAGGTATGCTGACTTCTGGAAATGTTCTGATCCATAACAGCTGTAGGTACTCACAATGGTTATCTAACAGCTATTTGGGAAATTTTCAATGAGACATTTTAGACCATTCCGTTATAATCCTGACGCGATGCAGCGTCCATTGATGGCTTCCATATTCTCCCTGAATTGAAGAAGTGGCTTCAATAACACCGTTTCCAAACTAACAAGGAGCTTTAAGACATCTCCAAGTCGCATTTAAATTCATTGGCGGTAACACTCCCCGAAGAAGGTATTGGAAACCTTTTCCACAGGTACAGCAAATACCTCAATCGTCAAGGTGAAATGTAACCATAAACGTACATAAATTTTAGTAATCGTATATTTCTTTATAAATAAATAATAGCATTATTGATAAAGTTGCTATTGTTGTTTACATTAAAGGTGTGTGCGCGCGGGTGTGTGTGTGCATATGTGTGTGTGTGTGTGTGAGGGGGTATGTATGTTGGTGTTGTAGGTTAGGTTAGGTAGCAGGCGACCTAACTTAATCATACCCCTTAAAATTGCAGTTAGGCTAGGTAGGAGGCGAGTAATAATTACAAATACACAGGGTTGTTGTCGAATTTGATTCCTAGCCACTGTTCGTTCAAAACACCACACTGTGATTTTCTCGGCGAACAGACTTATAATCTCCCTGACGTTGTATATTCTATTTTGCACTATACTTAGCTGTCAATTTGAAATTAATTTCCTTTTTAATTATAAATTGGTTACGAAATTAAAATACGAAGTTTAATTTTATATTAACGTTATTTGAAAAGCTCCTTTAGGGCAGATTTATAATTAAATAACGAAGTCAAGGCCGAATGTCTACAGAAGACAAAAAGTGCAATGTCTAAAGGACTGTTTGCGACATTTTAATAATCTGAGAATTGTTAGGGAGAGAGAGCGCTGTGTAGAATTTTTGGTCTCGTGTCCCGCTGGGACTTAATTTAACTCTGATTAAAGTAGCAACGTACCATTTAGGTCACTTATTAATCAGTTAAAGAGGCAATGCAATTTTTATCACGCTACATGCAGTTCTTACGGTTCCTCACGTGTCAATCTGTTCATTTGTCACAAACGTTTTACTCAATATTACGTTTCTAATATAACTAATATGAATATTAGATCATAGTTTATCTTATGAAGACAACTTTACAACAAAAGTTTCAAATATGAGAGAATAAACTTTTCATGTTTCATTATTTTGTGAACATTAACTTTTATCACAACTATAACATAATAAAAAGTTCGTTGTTCGTTGTTTCTAAAAATCATAGAAATATATCTTCTGGAAAATGAGGTAGGAATTTTTGTAGAAAATCATGGAAAAGTTAACATTGATATTCTATTAAAATGTGCTGTAGACAACTTTTAATTTTCGTTTATGCAAAACAGTAAGAATTACCATTAATTATCCATTTCTTATCCTTACCCTGCTTTCACACAGACGGTTTTTTGCCGTGGCCGTGCACGGCAACCGTGCCGTGTATAATAGTAATACATTGGTTTATATGCAAGTGTTCACACAGCACGGTTTATGGGGACTGCAACGGCACGGCGCCGTGGCCGTGCACGGCAACAGTGAGACAAGCAAGTGTATAGAAGTATTCACACGTGCCGTGTGTTCAAAAATTGTTTTCAGGATCGTTTTTCTCTCTGAATTGTGCAGTTAACAGAAGAAATTATATAGTGTGGCGGATAATAACACCGCTATATTTAATTTAAAACATATATTTGACTAAACATTATATTACACCCTTTTGTAAATATTTCTACTCGAATTCTTTTGTATCTGTCTTTCTATTATTATTATTCTCTGTGAAAATATTTGGAACAGTGTATTCAAATTGTTTTGTATTCAATTCTATCGCTATCAATAACTTTTATTACTTGTACTTTCCAGTAATCCCTAATTCGAAAATAATTAAAAAATTTGGAGCTATCCTCTCGTAGCTCATGAAATAATGTTACAAATTCATCCATCAATTGTCTGTTTTCAAGTAGTGGATGAATCCAAAATCTTCTTGTTTTTTGTGTTTTTCTGCGATTATGCCATATCATTAGTAACAACATGCGTTTTTTTCTTTCGTCCATTTTGGTCATGTATCAAAACAAAACTAAACCGTGAAAAACCGTGTGTAGTGTGAACGCAAAGCAAAATGAAATTACGGCACGGCACGGCACGGTTGCCGTTAGAAAACCGTCTGTGTGAAAGCAGGGTTAGTTTGGATATGACTAGGCAAAGAAGGTTTGTATTAGTGTGAGAGGTAACACGGACGTTTCGACTCTGTTGGTGAGACTGTTTCAAAGCTGTAATATTCTTACTTAGTAGTGTAGGATAATTTATATTGAGTTATATCGTTATTAAATTCTAAGGATTACCTTAGTACCTAGTTGTATCCTTATATCTAATTTTGATAGTTTTCGTGAAATGAAAATGAAGGACCAAGTACGCATAGATGATAAAATATAAATAAAACAAATTTAATTGAATAAACAAACTGTTTGGTTTGTGACTAAAGGTATCAGTACTTATTGTCAGTAACTTTGATCTACACAGCGAACAAATACGTGCTTGTAATGCGCGGTTAGAAGTCTATTGTAACGACCAGATGCTGATAGGGATTTCGAACGTATTAATGCTCATCAGCGGACCACAGGTTGTTTTAATAGCCTGTAGACCACAGCTGAGTACGTAACACAAAACCACGTCGACACTATCCGCTTAAACGGCGGCATATGTAATGAGATGCCTTCTGATGTCTCAAATTGTTTCATTCAACACAAATTGTACAGAATACGTACCTACTCCTTTTTATCCTTTTTTTAATTCCTTTTTTTAAATCCTTTTTTTAATGTTAATGACTTTATATAAGTTATAATCATGCATTAATGTATGTCATAAAATGAAACTGAATGAAAGGTGTGCAGCATGTTCTACAATTACTTTCACTGTCAGCCTTTATACAGGGTGTAACAGAAATAAGTGTCGAGATTGCAGGAGCTTATACACTAAAAAAATATAAAAATTAAGTAAATGCTTGTATGTCCGAATGTTCACCGCTTTAGAGAAAAAAAGTAGTTGAAAGTACAAGTAAATTCAATACCGGCCCTGGCAGAGAGAAATTGCCCGCAACGCTGCACTCAATCACCTGGCGATTACTAGCATCAGTGTAGGATTTGGTTTGCTGCCTGTAATGTGCTCCTTTAATTTATTTAGTTTAGACAATTATGTGTAGCATTAAATTGTTTATGTTTATTGTAGAGGTTCGATTATTGGTAATGTTCACATTTTCCATTCATGTAGCTGCAGAGTTTTATCGCAGTACGCTATTCGGTAGACATCTGTGTTTTCAATTCACGCACAGGATCGGATTCCGATTGTAAATTATTTTGATTTTTTTGCCCTTAATGACGCTTTTGAGCTCACCGTGCGATGGTTTATTGCATCTAGTTTACACCCTCCAAAGCTCGGCACTTATTTCTGTTACATTTGAAGACGACTTTTCAGTTTTTTGAGCAATGCTTGAAAGTCGTAATTTAGCACCTCGCGATTTCAGCGTTTCGTGTTAGGTATAAGTGATTGTTTGTAAGCTTGTGTAGCACAGTTTTTATTATGACACTCATTCTCTTTTTCTGTAACGGTTTTTGTCAGATTACGACGTTGTTATTATCCTCCAAGCTGGCACGCTCCGGCGACGACAGTCGATTTTAGAGACAAATGTTTTTGGAACGACATTTACAGCTGTCAAATTTGTTAGGTTAGATAAGCGTACCTAATTTTGAACGCGCTTTCGTTTGGAAACTACCTACATCGTGTAAAATTAATGAATTTTTATTACGGAATGGGACAAACTAGTGAAGATTATAAATTATATTTTAAAAGGAAGTAAGTATCTTTAATAAAAATCAAACGGTGCCAGTATTCTAACAAATTATGAACAATTGGTCAAACGCTAATGTGACTCTTCGTTACCTAATATGTTTTGAAGAGAATAACCGTTTCTAATTTGTTAGTTTTGATAATTAATACCAAATTGCTCCATGTTCATTAAGTAATGAAGTATTAGCCAAACGATTTAGATTGCTTTTAATAAAAGGAAGTCACTACTATGCTCGCGAACGGTTAATTTCGAAATTCGAAAAAGGTTGTTAAAAGTGTATGTTTGGAGCGCGGCGCTATACGGGTGCAAAACATGGACAGTGGGCGCAGCGGAAAAGAAAAGGTTAGAAGCTTTCGTAATGTGATGTTATAGGCGAATGATGAGGATAACGTGGATAGAAAAGGTTAGAACTAAAGAGGAATTAGAAAGAATAGGAGAACAGAGGACTCTATGGAAGTCAATAAAAAATAGGCGAGATAGGTTGGTATGAAGGTATAGTCAGAATCATATTAGAGGCAGAAACAGGAGTCAGGAGGGTAGAGGTAGAGCTAGGTTAGATTACTGTTCGCAAATAGTTAAGGATGTGGGCTGTTCTAGTTTTAGAGAAATACGAAGATTAGCTCAGGACCACCCAAGAGTGGAGATACGTGTCCAACTAGTCTTAAGACTGACGACCCTATGATGATGATGATGAAGCCTTTGAAGTTAATAAAGTATTTTAGAGCATTAAAATTTTTGTCAACCAAGTCCCATAAGTAATACCCTAGATACAAGTTCATTATTATTTATTTTTAATATGGAGCTATAATATTTGAAAAATCTTTGAATCTATTTTGAAAATTAATAAATTTTTCTAATTAAATAAAACACAAAAGGCTTACCTATGAATATGGAAATCCTGTTTATTCTCAGCTTCATTTTACCTCTTTTGCTTTTGGCTTGCAATATATTTAAACGCCATCGTTGAGGTGAGCAGACATCCCGTTTTGACTTGCCTGCAAAAAACAAAAAATAATGATGAAAAATCAATTGATGCAATTGTATTTTCAACATTTACGTTAATGACATCGATTGAACGGTTTAACAAGGGCCTTAATTGCTAATCACTGGTGCTGTTCACGGCGTACGGGTTCTTTCGGACCATATATGCTGTAGTGGTATAATAGTAGTAGCAGTTGTAGAGGAACGTTATTATAGCGAAGCATACGAGGTATAATTAAAAACTACGACAAATTTCAATACCGACTAAATTGTAATGGTTTACACCATTCGATTTCTAATTGTGGTATGTGTCGACTACTGCTTATTGTTGACAAGTAATATGGGGATATTATCTTTTACACTTCATGTAACATTTGCATTCGCAAACAATTGAATGATAAAGTGTTATAACGAGTTTTGCATTTAGATTGTAAAATTAACTACTAAATGCAGCAGGCGGTTATTCATGTAAAATATGTGAAGAGCCTTCTCCTCACCTATTTTCTGAGTAGAATTAGGAATTAGTGTTAATTAATTAATTAATTTTTATTTTACGATAAATGAAGGAATTCCATGTAAAAAAGTATATAAAATTAATGTATTTGCGTACAGCGGTTTCTAATACTTAAGATAATTATTCAAATTGCTTCAATATACGTAACAAATGCTCAAGTGAAGAGTTGGACTTGCGTTCGCCAAACCTCTGTCAACGCAAGCGAGTTGCCATGACAACGCTGACGTCACAGGCAAATTTGCAGGCCTACCGTTCCGCACCATTCTCTGAATAGAGAAGTGATCGCAGAAGGTCGACTAATCTACTGCACCCGCATACTTTTTGTGCGCTTAGTAAATTTAGTGTTTCTCGTTCTTTTCCGTAACGTTTCATCTATTTTTGAAGGGATGAGTCACCACTGATGGTGAGTAAATGTCAATTAATAAGCAAGGGTTAAGGAGATGACCGCTTGGAACTTTTCTCAAATTTATATTGATTATTGATTAATCTCCGTACGTATTTCATCTTAAGGCGCCTTACGGAGTAGATACAACAAAATGACGTACTAAAGCACATTTACGTCTTGATCAGAGTCGAAATTATTAGATGTGGATTGCGATTTTTAACTTATTGATTCTTACCAGAACATTATAAGTGGTTTCGCTAAATCACCAGCAAAACTGAAATTATTCCGTGCTATGTTGATTAATATCAAATGCTTGGTGATATTTCGATGATGTTGGATATATATATTAAAGGTTAATCGGCCAATTATATGTTTACAGTTTTTAAAAAATATTTATAAGGGTGGAGGTTTGTAGAATAACATTTCGGTTTAACAATAGGTTTATTTCAGAATATGTTTTGTTTGATTATTTGTTTATCTTTTCTTTTATATGTCTAACATTTGTGCTATTTTAGATAGATAAAAAGGAATTGGTTTTCATAGTATTGTATTTAAATGTTGAGGTATTAGGGTTTCAAATTCTTTCCTTTTGCTTTTTAGAAAACTTTCTATTGCCGCCAGCCTTCGGTTCACCACCATTAATATTTTAGGAGGTATCAGTTTTCAGTGTAACATGCCTGTGTTACCACATTTAACTTTTTATATCCATACAGTGATGAAAAAGACACTTCTACATTAACAATTCTTTGACAAATTTGTAGGAGATCTGAAATAATAAAATAGGCATTTTATTGAAGTGGATTCTTTAACGATTCACGTAATGGCCAAGTTGGACGAGTTGATTCCTTTTAAACTACTACAAATCCCATCCAAACTTTTTCCTGTACGCAGTCAAGAAACAAGAGTAAGATCAATTTGTCTGCAATCAGGGAGAAGCAAATGCGTTGGTTCTCTCCTTTTCCACCGCTATCTCTCCCTCTCTCTTTTTCACTTATTCCTCATCAACTTTTGAGGAAGGTAAAGTTCTTTCGAACTTTGCAGTTGTGTATTTCGGAAAGTTTTAATCGTCTCCGTTCTGGCGGTGCTTGCCCGCTCCAACAGTCCGTTTCTAAAAGTGCACTTGCTACTTTAGATTTTCCGCGATTACCGAAAGTTTCCTGCGACAACGATTTCCAGAACTAACCAACCAAACATCCAACGGTCGAAATCCGTTCGGAAAACTGATAAACTGGAAACACTGATTTATATTGCTCATTAGTGGCAGTTACTGGTACGGAACTGCAGGCATACTTTCATGACGAAGTTTAATGCATCCTTATAGCCAATTATTATCCCATGTAGTTTCAGTCTCTATCATTCCGGATGTTTTATTGCAGTGTACATAACAATAATTGTAAATGATTCGTCTATTATTTTTTCATTCTTTTGCTACAAACAACTATTCTAGTCTTGCTTATTAGTTTATGCAATTTTGCCACAAAGTAATAAGAAAGTATAGGCGAAATAAAAGAATCAGTCACGTCATTGCTACATTTAGTGGAATTGAATTTGTTCAACAATATCTACTTGCTTATCTGAATCCACGGTGTAACTCACCATACGTGGTAGGCATGTAATCAAATCGAACAAATAAATAAAACACTTGGGTGTTTGATGCCCATCACTCACTAATGCTGATATGCGGGCAGTCCCTCCGGACTACGCCGGAAGGTAGGGCGGAAGGCCCTCTTTATCCTCCTTTCAGGAATCGTGGGAATGGGTGGGTGGTGGTTCGAGTGAGAAAGATGAGACGGACAAAATGAAGACAGAAGAGAATGAAAGATTATCTGTAGAATATTACTGCCCCAGCAGTTGCCTAAGTGATCCAAGGAAACCACAGAAAAACTTGGACCAAGGCAAACGTACCCGGAATCGAATCGGCGTCCTCCCGAATGCCAAGCAATGGTCTAAATCTCTAGGTCTAGGCCATGCCGCTCGGTCGAACAAAGAAGCTCATGGTTGTCAGTATTCTGTCGAAACTGCCATCAACGTAAATGGACTTTATTGGATGCTTATTAAATCCCTCTAAATGTAACATTGTACTACAGATGGTCTTCACTACGCCGTTTGTAGTACTTAATAAAACGCTGTCTTTAGACAAAGGTAGAGTTGGTTTGGCGTTCTGTCGAAACTGTTTGCGAAGCGATGATGAGATCCGATAAAATTGAAATCGAGATCGTGAATTCTTTTATTCATATTGAAAATTAGACTTATACGTATTATTAGCAATTATATTTTGTATCAATCGGTTGGAATCTTTGACAAGGCGTTTATTATATCATATTTTTGCTAGTTTGCCAGTATTTAAATTTTTAATTCGATTTCTTATGTGAATCTTCTCATCATTTCTAATCCTCCCTTTCACACCTGTTAAGTTTAAGTCCCACTTTTTTTCTTATTTTTCTTTAATTGTTACGTATTTCTAAATGTTAATCGTCTCTCTTTCACATACTCTTTTTTTGGTATATTTTACAATATATTATTTGTATCTTATTTTTTTATTCATATTTTTATCATTTATTATCCCCAGTTACAGTTAAGTCAATCGTTGTCTATTAATGACCAATAGTATGTTGATGTAAATATAATTTGCAAATTTTTCCAACTTTTGGATAGAAGTGTACAACAATGTGTGGTAGTAATTACTATGAATAAAATACTAAATCGTATTCTTTTAATCATTCTCACAAGAGTGTGATATTAGTCCGAGGATAGAAACACACCACTAGTGTTTGTTATATCTGTAACTATTTAAAAGCAATAATCTTATCCTCTGAAGCTTCTTCAGCCCCTCTGTACTCCTGTGTCTGTTTCTAATATTTTCCTAACAAGTCCTTCATATCCTAAAAGGTATCCGATCATTCTATATCTCTTCTCTCTTATGGACTTCCCTAGCGCCTTCCATTTTCTTACTTTTTCCAGTACCTTTTCATTTCTATCCTTTTTTGTCTATGGTATTTTCATCTTCTACTCGTAACACCATTCCTCATACTCCACGTCTAACCTTTTATACACACCTTTAAAATAATTCCAATTCCCAAATAAACTGAACCCGAGCAAGGAAGTGATTTCTTTTTATTATTATAAAGGACTCGACCTTCTGTTATCCTTTGTTTTATGTCTCTATATCACTTTTTCCATTTATTTCTACAATGTCAAACTGTATGAAGATATTTAAATTCGATAACACTACTTTAGACGATATATTTTGTGACCTTTATTAGGATTTATTGATATAACAGTATAGAATAGTAGAAAACGTAGGTATTGCTTTAGTGATACTGAATTAGTGATTATTTGAGGTTGTTTAATTATTTACAGATATCACAAATATTGTCGTGTAACTGGGATATTTTAGTTACCTTATCCACTTATCTTTTAATTTTTAATATAGATCCTATCTTTGTAGTCCATTCGATATCTACGTCGCAATAAGTACTTCAAAGAAAAAATTATTGTATTATTTCTGAGCCCTCTGTCGTGCATCTTGCATAATTAATTCCAAATCAAACTAATTGTATAGAGCAGGCACTTCTTACATCTCAAGTTAAATTACTTTGAAATATAATATTCTAATGTCGGAATTAACCTTTGTTGGCTTGCTATTACATTCTGTAATTTAATTATATTTAGCGCTATAACAAGCGGGAACTTTAATACTTATCTACCTCAATTTCAATTAAGACGAAGGCCTTGTTAAGACTCGTGTAATATTTTTCGTGTGCTTCACCAGAAAAAATTGCTACATCCACTCGAGATTTTAATTCAATTGGTGTTTTAAAATATCTTGTGTTT
Organism: Agrilus planipennis; assembly: GCF_000699045.2. Classification (NCBI taxonomy): domain Eukaryota; kingdom Metazoa; phylum Arthropoda; class Insecta; order Coleoptera; family Buprestidae; genus Agrilus; species Agrilus planipennis. Next base: position 97,000 of record NW_020438881.1, on the reverse strand, counting down.
TTATTTTTACCTAATTTTTTAATTTAATTTATTACCGCTTCTGCTCGTCAACTATATTGTAATGAAATAACTTTCTTTGTTAATAGTTTCTCATCACAATTACATACGATTTTATTGTAAATATGTCGTAATTATTGCAGGTACGACTTAGTTAAACCAAGAAGATGAAAACGGGAATCATTCCCTAATTTTCTTCCATCAAACGTAAAATATTTTCTCCCAAGAAGCACATGTCGTTTTTCCTTCCAAGAAATATAAATCTAAAGTTTCTTTGATATAATCCTCGAGTTGTTTTCCGGTAATAAAAGTCACATCCCTTTGTAGATTCGCTACTCGCTTTTCTAATAGCTTTTAGTTAAGTCCTTCGACTAAAGGTCTTTCGTTTTATTAAGAATAACGTGGACAAGACATAAAAGGGCACCTCTGAACTTCCAAAGGAATGTTTTACTGTGCTTTAGTCTGCTCGCTGCCACAAAAGTACTTTCTAATTTGGGAAAAACGTGCCACGCATGATGAAAAATCGACGAAGTAACTTTCGTCACATGGGTCGTACAAGTCCAGAGATTTGACGTAAAACAACGGGAGAAAATGGGAAAGTTCTTTTTGTTTTTTTTTTTTGTAAAAAGATTTAATGCGAAAATTAGTAGGAACGTTGAATACTAATTTGAGAGAGGAAATATATAATTTTTTTTTTTGAAGTTGTAAAGAAAAATTTAGCAGGCCGCAGAAGTTGCATGCGTGACATTTTTACATATTCATATAAGTTCAGATAGATAGATAAACAAGAAAATTAAATAAAAGTTCACCGAGAAAAACATATTTGAAAGTACAGACAAGGGCCAGTCCGGCCCTGTTAGGTTCCGCAAGGAAATATCACAATGTAACACCGCACTCAATTAGCTGGTAATTAGCAGTATTTGGTACCCATGCATTGTTAGTTATTTGTTAGAGTAGATAAAGAGGAATTGACGATGTCTGTCTATGCTACAGTCAACCTACACTAGTTCTTTGTTCTTTTAACGCTCTAGTTTTGTATTATGTAGTAAGTCGAAGTAATTGACAGTAGGTCAATGTGTCAGTGTCATAGGTCAGTGCAGAATAGTATTATTAGTGCATTGACCAGTGCGTGAGTTTCTAGGCGAACAGTGTCCTAGATGCTGGTTTGAACGTACGAATCCTGTATATTTACTGAAGTGTAGTCTAAATGCCGGACATTTTTGCGTGATTCAGCATATCTATCAACATTATCTATAATAGTAAATGTATTTTCCCCTTGTTTGAAAATGGTGCAATCATGTCGTGCTTATTACTGTAATTCTCATGTCAGGGGTTCCAACCGCGTAATATTTAGACCAGAGAGAGGATAACCTATTAGGCAAAATCGTAGTGTAGGGTGGAAAAATGTATTCCATCTTTTCTGGTAGATAAAGTAGATAATAATTAAAGTTACTTCTTTAATTAACGAACATTACTTCTAGACCATTCATGCTTCACTCACGGCATGATAGAGAGCTTTGATCAAGATTTATTTATTTCTAATTTCCTTCCTTTCCAATTCACCCAGCCTTCTATTTTACTCTTTAAGGGTCGGTTTGCAAATTTATTGTTCATTTACAATTGTATTAAATACTTTTCTTTGTTTCTTTGCAAAACAGAAAAGTATGACACCTTGTGGTTTTTGCAACTGTATTATACATCATTTTGACACTTATCCTTTCCAGTAGCTGACGTATAAAGCGTAAGCTAAAATGGCACATCATCAATCGATCTTTCTCCGTCTTGCCTTGCAAATATATCACCCAAATCAAGCTAAATAATACCACGATATTCCTACATTGACGTATTATATACCAAAACCTTCGTCTGTAAAATCCTATAGTGAGACTTGAACTTCCCATTAATATACTTTCTGCACAAAAAAAAACGGATTAATATATCAAACACTTGCGATTAATGAAATAAATCAAAAGGACAGTTATGTAAATCAGCAAGCAGTCTGTTTGTATTTTTTATATGTCCCGGTTTGTTCTTCCATCATCACAAGGATTTATTTTGGGTGTATTGAAATCACAAAGGATATTCAAATCTTCACGACCTTTGTTTTTACTAAAGATTTTTTAGGTCGTGCTCTTGACATTTCACTAACGCGTGTGGTCAGCATCTTCGCAGCTTTTCTGATAAAAGTCAATTGCTCAATTTATCAAAAAATGCCCTAAGGATGCAAACGTCTCGAGAAAATAATTTACTGTAGCCTAATGTAAAAATCCATTACGACTATTTCTTTTTCGTTAATTACAAAACGATAAGGTATTGATTTCACAAAACGAATTACAAGGGTATAGCTACTTCATAATCTCATGAGCTTTCGCATATACGAGAGGTAGACCTTAAGGCTTTCTAAATATATAATATTCTAGGTAAACTGCAATTACATAATTAATGTTTCTAATAATTAGAAATATAGAAATACCTAACGGTTCTGTGTAGTAAAACTATTTTATTTTAAGGAACCTTTAAACGAAACAACATAAAAATCATTAATCCAAATCCAAGTAGTGTACAGAGCTCCCTTGTGCAGTTCAATTCAATAATATAATATATATCGCGATTAGTTATGGATTAAAGTATTGCATCATCTGATTAGGCGATTTATTGAATTCAGAGATAACTCTGATTCTCACTTAACTAACGTGTTCTAGTCATTTTAATTACAGAAAACATTCGTTTTATACATTTCCTAGTACAATATCGGAATTTCATACAATTCCTAGGAAATGTATAAATGATGTGTGTGTATTAAAAGAATATTTGAAACAATATTTCATAGATTCCCTAAATAGCCTCGGAATTGTATACAATTCCTAGGAAATTCTTAGATTTCATACACTTGCTAACCATCGGTGCGGATGTTAACAAAAGATAAGAAAGTTCTTTGTGTCTTTGACGGCCGACTCCGGTCGCTATATCTGCATGGGATTACTAGGGATTTGTTATAAACAGTCGCTACATCCGAAGTCGTTATAGCCACATGAATTTTGTACAAAAGTATACTTTAAATTCAAGGGACTTAGATTTAACGCCGCTAAAGCAAAATTGTCACTATAACCAAGGTCGTAAAAAATGAAATCCACTAAAAAGGAGATTGTGGTGTGGAAATAATAAAATAACCAAAAGGAATAACCATAAAAAATTAAAAACTGTGAACACTTGTTTTGTCCATAATGCGAATGAGTACTTTTAATTATTTTATAAAAAGTAATATTNTCAATTTATTGTTGATATTTACATAAAAGTGACATTTATCTCGTATTATAGCCGTCATTTAATTCTCATCTTCTAGGAACAGCCGTAAATAAAAACACCAGTAAGAACAAGTCTAGTTTTTCAGAGGTACGATGATGAAATCTATCTGTACCGATCCATTAAATCCTTTTTGATCACGTAGACTAAATTTTAAGACGAAACAAAGGACTTTTGAGTAAACTTTGTATGATTGTATAGATAAATATGTCAGGCAAATGATTAAGTCATTTCAGAACAGTTTTCGCGAACGCCCCTTTAGGGCATTTTAGTGGTTGCAACAGGGGTACGTTATTAAAATGTATTGTATCGGTATAATAAACGTTAAAGGAATTCTCTCAAGACACATTTTGCCATTGAAAAAGCAAATTCGTCGGCTGCAAAATTCGCTACGAACACTAATACGTATGTACAAACGTACATGCACATGAACCACACACACAGAATGAACATACAAGCAACAACCGCAGACGAATGAGTACGCTTTAATAATAAATACCAAAGGGAATTCTAGACTTGACTAACGATGTATTGTTATGAATTTTAATGGCAATAATTTGCACGACAGACGCAAACCTACCCGGATTTCGACTACCATGGAAAGTGGTTTCGTTGTTTGTGACTGAAAAAAATGAAGAACAACACCAAAAAATCAATATAACGGTACCCAAAATGTTAAAGTATTCAATCCTTACCTAGTACACTGTTTATTTTGTGATTAGTGAATTAATTTAAATGTTTGCTGTGCAAGTTTGAAAGGTGACCCTAGACAAAAATTTTCAGTCTCTCTCCAGTCTCTCAGAGTCTTTCAGAGTCTTTCAGCGTCTCTCACAGTTTCTCAGTTATTGCCTAGGTGTTTTTATGGATCTCTCACAGTCTCTACATGAGATACTCGAACGATAATATTGTTAATTCAGAAATTCAGAAAATTTTAACCATGTCTATCGAGACACCACTTATTGAAAGATTCCAGTCTCTCGTTCAGAGACTGAATACGAAGTGAGGATCTCTCTATGGGCGACTCGAGTCTCTGGTTCAGAGACGCTAAACAGTTTTTTTGACAGTCTCTCTCAGCGACACCAGAGAGACTCGATGAGAGACGGAGACTCGAGTCTCGCTTTCAGAGACTCTGAGAGACTGAACATTTTTATCTCGGGGATAGTTATTCGTATTTATGTAGTTTCGACTTTTACTTGATGAAAATCGCATTTAACTAGAATAAACACAACTTTGAAGCAAAAATTTATTCCATTGAAATTCCCGATCGTCATGATTTCTTTCTTTGCTAGCTATCTCTACAGAGCGTATTTTTATACAATATACTAAATACTGTGCAGTTTGACTCCTTTTCGTCACTATAATGATAGCTATTTGTGTTATGTAGTTTCGATCTCTTTTTGATGAAAATTGCAATTAACTAGATAAGCACAACTTTGAAACAGGAATTGTATTTCACTGAAATTCTCGATCTTCATGATTTAATTCATTGGTAGCTATCTCTTTAAAGCGTATCTTTATACAAGATGCCAAAGCCTGTGCAGTTTGACTCCTGTTCGTCACAATAATAATAGTTATTCTTATGTTGTAGTTTTTCTACCTTTAGTTGATAAATATCTCAATTAACTAGAAAAAAACTACTTTGGACTTACTATTAACAGTTTATGTCTGACGAAGTCACTGTTTGGCAAAAAGTACATATATTCCATTAATATATCAGCTTGGTCAAAAATTTATAAGCCTTATATATTTTTCCTGCATACAAAATAAAATCATTTTTTCAAACTTCCCAAATGCTAACTATCAATTTTTTTAATTGAACTATATATGTTTAATGACAATTGGGTTGTTTTCACTTTTAGTTAATTTTAATGTATTTATTATTCCCTTCGCGTGATTCAACTGATCTTTAAACTTTTGAAATAATTACTAGATTCCTTGATGAGCAATTTATAAATTTCGTTCGTTTATAGCATTTCAGTTAAGTTGAGTGTATTTTCTGTAAATGAATTGAAATATAGTTGATTCAAATATTTACAAAAAAGTCATCTTATATATTGATTTATTAGCAAAAAGCAAGAAAATTTTTAGAAAGTGAATAATGTTTTAATACATTCACAAAAGTTACTTGTTGTATTTATTACACTACACAAAAAAAAAATTGTTCGTAATATTAGTTAATGGTATTTATTGACGGATAATTTGTTGAGACAATGAATTATTTATTACTACAAAAAATTTAAATTAATTTAAAAAAAGTTATTACAACGAATCGAGTTGCTGAACAAAGGATGCTGTTCGTTGCTTCAATGAATTGGATTTGATTTTTTAATGAACGATTTTTCTTTGCCTCAATATACTGTACGTTGGTTAATAAACACCTTTATTGTACAACAAACTCTTTATTGGACCAAAAACAAAGTACCTTTTATTGATATAATGTACTTTTTTTTTGTATTTACATACTTTTTTGGTTCAGTGTACGCAATGCAGCATGCAACTTTTTGCAATATGCAGCTACTACCAAGGATTAATTGTAATCATAAATAATTTTGAAATTATCGGTAGTTAGGTATACATTTTTATTATTCCAATTATTAAGCCTATAAATCATTTTTATCAACTTAACTAACATCAAACTTAGTTTGGACTTTTCTTAAAGTTATTAATAAAGTTTTCCGATTTTCTATTAATAGCATTTAAAACTTTTCTTAGGTACTGAAAATGCAATTACAATTGCAGTATAAAAGTTTTAGTAGCAGTCTAACATTTATAGATTAAATTGAAATTGGAACGAAACTCACTGAAATGTTTTCTTAAATTTACATCTTGTTCGCGTCACAATTGCGTTCCAGTAACTTTTAGTTCATGTTTGAACGGAGCTTTCATAAGCATAGTTTAGAACTGCGGCACTGGGACACCGGTACACTAGCGTATATGTCGCGTAAAGTGCCGGCCACCAGACGCTCCAGACGCTAATAAAAAGCGTCCCTGCAGCTGGTTTTGAAGCGCGACGTTTACTGAAAATGTTGAACGACGGACGGCAGGTATAGTGCAGACGCTTAGAGCTTTCGATCATGCGCGGATTTAAAGCTCCCTTCAATCGAGCTTTTATACGAAAAGGTGTGAAATACGTGGGAACTATACTACCCACCACTTTCGACAGGTGCTTCAAGATATATCCATATGACGAAGATACTCGATTATATGAATTTCGACATAAACATAACGATTAATGAAAAATTCAAGCTGGAAAATTTCAGAGTTTCCCGAGATAAAAACGTTCAGTCTCTCAGAGTCTCTGAAAGCGAGACTCGAGTCGCCCATACCGAGATCTTCATTTCGTATCCAGTCTGAACGAGAGTTCAACGTATTTCAAAGACCTCAGTCTTTCTAAGAGAGACTCGTGTCTCTCAATTTTTCAGATTTATTCATTCAGTCTCTCTGTGAGAAACTCGAATCCTGACTTAACAATTTTTTCGTTCGAGTCTCTCATACAGAGACTGTGAGAGATCCATAAAAACACCTAGGCAATAACTGAGAGACTGAAAGACTGGGAGAGACACTCTCAGAGACGCTGAAAGACTCTGAGAGACTGCATGGAGAGAGACTGAAAATTTTTGTCTAGGGTTTACAAGAAGAAAACCTCATAAAGTTAGTTTTTCAGAATTGCAAAGGTTTCTTCAAAGGACCTATAAGGAGATTAATCCTTAAAACAAATGCAGGAAAAATTACAAAAGTATATTAAGAAATAAAATTATTTTAATGAATATATATGGGCATTTGGGAATATTGCCGAAATGAATAAAGTATTATTTGAATGGGACATTTCCGATTTCACTGCTAATTTTTCCGCAACGAGGCATCAACATTGATGTGGTTACTATGACTAATCCTTGATCGATTTCGATGGTCGAGAAGTCCACTCCTGCAGTTTCTATCACGATTAATAACAATATGAAAGAATTTTTTCCGGCATCACTTGAAGTAAGAAAGTTACGATATTGAAATTAGAAAAAATTTTTGAACGAGAAATATTGAAATTATATCAAAACTAATGTAACATTTAAATTCATTATTGATACTCGAATTTTCAGAATCAAATCTTGTATGTTTAAAATTGATGAAATAAAATTCAATATCGGTCAACTTTGATCCACCCTAACGGAAAAACAGGTCATGGAATAGAAAAGCGTCTCGTTAATACACTACTGTATGGGACCTCCTTTCTATATATATTTTTGCAATAATCTCGAAGGGCAATTTTCTGTTCGAGCGATTTTTCTTCTTTCAAAATATTGGATCTTCTTCAGTTGGAAAAATGGAAAACCATTCTTTTACCTGATGAAAATGATACAATGTATCGAAATAATAACTGTGTTGATACATAAAGTTTTTTAACGTTCCATATGTTTGTTTTACGAGGAACACGTCAAATGGTTACCAAAAATTAACGCTCGACATCATTTGTGCTGTAACATGTCCACAATAAAGAATATTTTTGGAATACGATTTCTGAATCATTAAATAACGAAGACAGTGCGCCTTAAATTCTGACGCTACATCACAAACAACAAAGGGATTTTAACTTATTACGAAATCTACTATCTTATATGAAAATCAAATTTTTGTACTACTTTGCCTCACTCGAAGGTTTGCATAGGCAAATTCAAACAGTAGAAGGTATTTTCATCATTATATGCTTGTTGGTGGAGTCGCTAGGCATTAGATATGTTATTTATTTATAATTTTCAAATTAAAGAATAATTTTTATTACTATCATCATCCTTAAAAGAAAACCCGGTTGAATACAATTTATGTTCCTTCCTATCCTGTCGAGCCAGACTTCGTATTTCCCGAAAACTAGTACATATCACATCCCTAGCCATTTGCGAACAGTAGGTACTCTGATCTAAGCCTCCTGTTACCCCTGTTTACTCTAATTTGTCTCCATTCTCAGAAGACGTCATATCATCCTTTCTTCCTTTCTCCTTATTGACCATAGCGTCCTTTGATTTGTTCACAGTACATCCTCATTTCTAGTCTTTCTATTTAGGCTATTTTTAACACCATACCTCAAAGGTTTTTAACTTTTTCTATCTGCCGCGTTCAACATCTACATTCATACACATTTAATAATCATTTTCGAATTTCTAATTTAACCATTCACAAGAATAAAAAGGAATTTCTTTTTGCTAAAAGTGACTCGACTGTGCACTATTTCTTGTATCACTTCTTTAGATACCGCTTTTTTATCGTCAATTATCTGGCTTCCTAGTTACTACTGAAAGTTGGCGACTTCCTTTAGTATTTCGTATCAAATTTTATATTATACTGTAGCCCTACTTACAGCTTCGTTATTTACCAATATTTTCCATTTATTTTTTTATATCTTTTCATTCCATACTCTTCTGTCACTGCTTCCATTTTATATAAGGTTTGTTTTACCAATTTTCTCTGTATCTGCAATAATCACTCCAGGATTTATTTAACAAATTCAAATGGAGAATATTAAATTCTTCATTAGAAATTTATTGAAAATGGCAAATGTCGATGGTTTAAATTTGTGCTCCATATTTACTGTAAAATTATTATCGACAGTCCGCACAAGCCAATTCAAATTGTAAGAGTAACAGCACATTGAACTCAATAGACATAGAAAACACTATTATAATAGCAATTTTGTAGGTTACATCATTTAAGTATAGCCAAAATAAACGTAACTTCATAACATACCATTCCGTTTGTTTGGTCATTGTAATGAGGCAGTACATATATATAGGAGGAAATATGCTGCCGTATGTTAACGAGTTATTGCAATTCCTTAGTAGCTTATTAGATTAGCTAATGTTCACTACCGGAAGATGACACTTTTTCAACACTTTTTATGTGGAATTTTAGGTTTCATTAGTATTTTCTTTAGCTTATGGCCTTGGAAAACACCATCTGATTTTTAGTTATCNCCACTTCGAATTATTTTATTCGATTATGGTAACGTGCCTATAACGTTGAGGTTAGCTACGCCGGGATTCGTTTCAGCAAGTAGATATCCATATATTTAAATGGACCTTGTTGGAGCATACGTAATCCTAAAATGTAGCATCGTACTACAGATGGCGTTTACCGCGCCATTTGCGGTATCTTCTATGCTAAGATAGACAAAGAGCACATTGTAGAGACAATAGAAAACGTCTTTTGACATTTAAAGATAAAGCATTATCTGTATTACCTTTAGTATAAATTTAATGTGAAGTAAAAAAATATGATTGTTAAAACTAAATAGAAATTAAGTCGAAATATATTTTAGTAGAAACAGAGAGAAACCTCACGGTCTTCCATATTTAATCCGTCTGTAGTATTATTTTATATGACAAAAGTTTCCTGTTCCATTCCAAATAGGATTACTTATTTCTAGCTATTTTGTAGGTACTTTAAATGAAAGAAACGAAAGCAGAAATATTTAATCTCATTTAAAAAATATTCCATGGAGAGTTGATGGATTTTAATGAACGGCTTTCGGGCGTTGCCTAAAGTATTCAAAGTGTTCACGAGCAGACTTGTTTTTAATACTTTCCTCCGACGTGCCACACAACTTTTTCGTTAAATCTAAACTAAATATTTTAAGCTTCTGTATAGGTAACACGACCCCACTCTACCAATTAAAAACTGAGTGTCCGTGATTTAATAATCCCGGAAAACTTTTTGACTAAAAAAATTAATACATTTAACATAACGGGAGTTGTTTAATTAAAATCACAACGCGCTTCTAAAACTCAACTGCACAAAGCTACGGCATGAACTTCAACAATTAGATATTTGGAGTAACAGAATTCAAAATTTTATTTTGTCGAAGTTACAAAAACTTTTACTGTTCCACTGTCCTTAATGTCAATTAAGTTTACAATATAAACTATAAACACATAAAACATATCATGGTAATAGAACCTAAAATAGTGAAGAAATATCAACGTTCTCAAGTTACAGGGGTTTTCACATCAATGAGGTTTAAGGTATAAGGAATAAGTATGAACTAAAAGTTGCTCGTACTAAAAAGACCATTGATCCTCAACCTCTTGTGTCGGTAAAAACATTGAAGTCTCATAAGCATCTTTTACTTTTCAATCGCCAATATACTCTTCGGATCGTTTTCGATGAATATTTGGAATTGAAAAGATTGTGGTTAAAAGTCGTATCAAAGTTGTTGATAACTGATATTGATAAGAACCGAATCCTACATCATTTGGAACAACTCTGATGAAATTTCTAGTTTTCTTGAAAGAGTGATTACTGGGTGCGAATCGATGTTCTAAACGTGTAAAATCAATTTTAAGTCACATACTAAATAATGAAAGATAAAAGATAGACCACGAAACGAAAAATTGTTGAAAAAGTGGATCCAAGACTAAAATTATGTTGTTCCATTGTTTTTATATAAATTGCCCATTATGAATTTCTTCTTGAATGACCAACAGTAAATGTTGCATTCTCCTAGAGGTTCTCAAGTATTTGAGGGATCGTGTGCGACATGTGAGATCAAAGATGGATGCTGCATCGCCACATTGCGTCGGTACTATCAGCAATGATCATCCACTAGCTTCTGGGCCGTACTTTGATTACCACGACAAATCACCCCACCCCTTTCTAGATGAGAGAGGTACTGGGGAACATTGGGACATTGGAAACAATAAAAGTACCTACTACGTTCGCAACTTTTCAAAACAGATTTGTAGTTTTAATTTCAATACTTGAAATCACCTACCCCAACTGATCTGCTACTTAAATTTTTAGAATTATCAGCAATTAGAAGAAGTGGCTGATTTTAGATATCTAGGAAATCAGATAAGTCAGGACGGAAGGAGTAGTAGGGATATTAAGCGGAGGATAGCGCAGGGTCGTGTCGCCTTTAATAAAAAGAAGTCACTTCTATGCTCACGAACGGTTAATTTGGAAATTCGAAAAAGGTTGTTAAAGGTGTATGTTTGGAGCGCGGCGCTGTACGGGTGCGAAACATGGACAGTGGGCGTGGCGGAAGAGAAAAGGTTAGAAGCGTTCGAAATGTGGTGTTATAGGCGGATGATGAGGATAACGTGGGTAGAAAAGGTTAGAAATGAAGAGATGTTAGAAAGAATAGGAAAACAGAGGACTCTATGGAAGTCAATAAGAAATAGGCGAGATCGGTTGGTAGGACACCTTCTCAGACAAGAAGGTCTAGTCAGAGACATATTAGAGGGAGAAAGATGAGTTAGAAGGGGTAGAGGTAGACCTAGATTAGATTACTGTTCGCAAATAGTTAAGGATGTGGGTTGTTCTAGTTTTAGGGAAATGCGAAGAATAGCTCAGGATAGGATAGAATGGAGGTACGTGTCCAACCAGTCTTAGGACTGACACCCTATGAGGATGATTTTGATCAGCGATTTCATCATACCTACATTTTAGATAAATGGAACAATTGGGTACATTCATTTTTGTAGGAAGTTACTGGAAACATTTCCCATTCAGCAATTCTCGTAGTACATACCAATTTGTCGTTAGTAAAAGCGAGTAGCATAACGTTTACTAGAAACACCAGAATAACAAGCTACTAGCTATATGGGTATCGAAGATAATGGACCTTCTGGAGAGTTCGTAAAGTAGCGATTCGAGCTACCGTCGTGAATTAAATTTGGAAAGTTCGGTTTGGATAACGATTGGAACCGTGTAACACGAGTGAAGTTCGTGACTCTAGCCAAGTTATCTTTGTTTCGCGGCTAACCGGCAAACACGTAGTTGGGGTTTCATTTAAGACTTGCTAAACGTTACCGATTGAATAGCAGATAATATGTACGTACACACGGCTATGACCGCGTATAACACTTTGTCTATTAGTAGGTTTTGCTTTATCACTATATCTGGTAGATAGTGTTGTGCCATTTACAAAATCTGTTAGATACGGAAGCGTTTGTAACGGTGGATTACAAGCTCGACATGGGTATCTAGATACTGAATCAGAAAGGGAAGTTGGACAAGTGCACTTCCGGGTATTACCCTAGAGAAAAATTTTCAGTCTCTCTCCAGTCTTTCAGCGTCTCTGAGAGCGTCTCTCACAGTCTTTCATAGTCTCTTGATTATTGCCTATGTGTTTTTATGGATCTCTCACTTTCTCTGTATGAGAGTCGAGCGATAAAATTGTTAATTCGAGTCTCTCACAGAGAAACTGAATGAATAAAACTGAAAAATTGAGAGACTCGAATCTCTCGTAGAAAGACTGGGATCTCTGAAATATGTTGAACTTGCAAAATTTTAACCATGTCTATCGAGACACCACTTATTGAGAGATTTGAGTCTCTCATTCAGAGATTAGAATCTCTCGTTCCTCTGTCTCTACTGGATACAAAATGAGGATCTCTCTATGAACGACTCGAGTCTCTTGTTCAGAGACGCTAAACAGTTCTTTTGACAGTCTCTCGACAGTCTCTTTCAGCGACACCAGAGAGACTCGATGAGAGACGGAGACTCGAGTCTCGCTTTCAAAGACTCTGAGAGACTAAACATTTTTATCTCGGGTAAATACACATTTGCACTTTTATGATAAGTATTTGGTACACAAAAAAATGCTATAACTTCATAAGAAGATTACTTACTTCGTTAAGTTTACAAAAAACGTACTTAGAACTTTTGGCTACTGTTTTCCATTTAATGATTAATAAATAATTAGACTGTTCGTATTTAAGCAGGTTTAGTTTGAAATAAAAAACTATGGCATACATCTTTAATGAATATAACGAAATGGAAATAGGGATGGGAAATATTGGAAATATCAAGTTACAGTTGAGAACACTTTGGCAAAAATGCGGGTGACCTTATGGTAAAGAAAAAAGGAAGAAAAGTAAACAAAAGAACTAAGCTTACATAATTATCAATAAATTGTAAACAGAAAAGTTTCAACTTCAGACTTCTCCGTACATTCTCATACATCCCACATCCCTTACTTTTCGTACGTCTTTGACATCCACCTCAGCTTTTCCCTTTTTTGTTATTAATCTGTAAATTTCTCTTTTCCGATTTTTGTTCTTATTAAATGTCTTCGACCTTCCTGTCTGTCTGACTTCTATTTTAGCTGTCAGGCATACTTATACAGGGTGTAACAGAAACAAGTGCCGAGTTTGCAGGAACTGATAGAGCACTTTGAAACATGAAAATTAAGTAAATGTTTGTATGACTGAAAGTTCATCGTTTTCTAGAAAAGCATAATTGAAAGTACAGGTAGTTTCAATTCCGGCCCTGGTAAAGAAATACGCTCCGCAGCGTTGCAGTCAATCAACTAGAGATTACTAGCATCAGTATACTATTTCTTTTGTATTTTTTTGCTATTGTTTATTTGTTAGATTAGATTAAGTGTGATTCATGGTGTTTATGTTAACAGTCAAACTGTAGTAGCCATTTATACTTTTAGTGATTAAACCTTATATGAGGTAATCGATGTGCAGTTGAATAAACTAATCCAACAATACAGCTTCAATCATTAGTGCAGGTCAGTCACTGCAGAACCGTTATTTTTACAATAATGTGACATATGTATGTATTTACTTGAACCATATCGTCCTTGTAGGGACGAAATCCTCTATTTCAATGATGATAATTCGTAAATAGTACACGCGAAATAGCAGAGAACATTGTCTTCTCTCATTTGACAGTGTGGTAAAGGCAAAGGAATAGTTGCTGCATCCTTATCATTTGCAGCGAGTACAAGCCTTACTTGAAACTGATTTTCATCTGCAAGTGGATTTCTGTCGGTGTTGCATAGCCTATGTTTTCCATATTAGCGTGTTGTCTACACACAAATTTGCTTTACACGGGACGGAATTTTGAATTTTCACAATAATCACACGTGGTGCGGCGCAAATTCGCTTGTCGTACATCCTACACGATTTCAGGAATTTATGTTATTATTATTATGTTTTTAGAAAATTTATTTGACTTTTGATAAGTTTACTTTCAACCACCCCCAATACCTCAATGGTGGTATGGATATTTGCCTTAATAAAATTACATTTAGTCAGATGATGCTCATTTATCGACTAATGTTTACGTAGCGTAATTTTTTTTCTTCTTTGCTCGTACATTTACATAGTGCTACCTGTATTGTACTTATTTAATTAATTTGAGATAAATATTATGTTTAGTATTAAATTGTTTATGTTTATCTTAGATGTTCAATTATCGGCAATGTTTACATTCTCTATCCACGTAGCTGCAGATTTTTTTTCGAACTAGGCTATTCGGTTGCCATTTCAGGCAATTATTGTGATTTTCTTAAAAAAAATGTTTGCCATTAACAATACTGCTGAACTAACCGTGCGATTCTGTATCTAGTTTAGTCCCTCCAAAGTTTGTCATTTATTTTGTATTTCATTATATTTTCCCACATGCATATATTAGTTATTCACTTATTAATTTAACATGCCACTATACTTTATAATAAAGCCAATTTCTGTATTCTACTACTTGTAAATACTTTATTTTTATATTTTGTTGTTGTTGTTGTTGTAGCACTCCAATCATGATATGAGAAATATCCAATCACCGCTGTTATAGTTTTTTTTTTCAAACATTCAATCATATTGATTATTAGATGCTAGCAAAAGATTAACTGTTTCATAAAAAGTAATTTTCCCCATTTTCCGATCAGAGTTTTTGCGGTATTTTCAAAAAAAACATTGATTAATTTCGAAAATTCGTCACAGTGTTGGGTTGATAATTATCTCGTTCCCAACAGCGATATAAAAGGCACATAGTAATCAATCGATTCAGTTTTAGAACAAATTGAAGCTTCAATAGTTACTAACTGGCATTTTTTACCACAGAAACATGCTGTGCTTTAGCTACGAGATTAATCAAAAATTTTTGTGTTGCCAGAGGTAGCGTGTCGCTTTTTTTTGTGTACTATTTGGTACGTATTTCATTTGCTTATGGTAATTAGGCTGTGCTGGTATACGATGTAAAGGTAATTTTTCTGAATTCCGAAAGACCAAACGACCAGTAAAAACTCATTGATTCGGGTGCGAACACTGTTGCAAAAATTAATATGTCCACAAGTTTACATTATATTTTTGCGAGACCAACCATTGTATATTTTGCAGGGAAAACGCCTAGATTTTTAACTACTCCGTAGAAACAGCAAATATGATTAGGTCAAAAAAAAATCGAAATCGTAATCCACACTTGGTGATTTTGATAAACTGCTGACTAAGAATTTAAAGTTCTTCATTGAAAATAATTTTACAGTAAACTCAAAGGGACTCAACCTTAATTAGCACAAAAACTTTTTGAAGAATGGACACGTGTTTCGCCCACCATGAGTGTGAGCATTGACAACTTTCTTTTTTTTTCGTGGAAAGGAGAAACCTTCAAAAGACATCGGGTCGTCCGTACGACCGGGTAAAGGAAGGTATTCTCGGACCTACTGACTAAAACCCTTCTACCTCAGGCTGTTATACGACCTATCGATTCAAGTACTTTTCAGCTGAAATTCCAATTGCTCTTTAAATAAATTTTCCAGTAATGGCTATTTGAATTATAAAAACGAGGTAGATATATAAACCGTCACTCAGGTGGGGGAAATTAACCGAGTGGCATGGCCTAGAGGTCTAGACCATTGCTTAGCATTTGGGAGGACGCCGGATCGATTCCGGGTCTGTCTAGCTTGGTCCAAGTTTTTCTATGGTTTCCTTGGATTACTTAGGCGAATGCTGGGGCAGTAATATTCCACAGATAATCTTTCTTTCTTTTCTGTCTTCATTTCGTCATCTTTCTCACCTGAACCAACACCCACCCATTCCCACGATTCCTGAAAGGAGGTTGAAGAGGGCCTTCCGCCCTAACTTCCGGGGTAGTCAGGAGGGATTGCCCGCCCACCAGCATTAGTGACTGGTGGGAATGAAACACCCAAGAGCTTTTTTTTTTTGGGGGGAAACAGAATAGCATGCAAACTCGTTTCAAACGGTTAGAATTGTGACCTTGAGGAAAGCTGCGCGAATAGGAAGAATACACACTAGGCGTGAGCAAGACAGAAATAGTTTAAACGAGATAAAATATGATTTAATGTACAATTTTGTCATGGCGCATCCAGAGTAAAGAGAATAGACATATCTATCTCTAACCGCTTGACATGAGTTTGTACAAGTGTTTGGTGAAGACACAGTGTGTTGAGTTGACAACTGAATATGGGATGAATGATACCTAATTATTTCCCACACATAAAGGGGGCCAACTTATGATGAGTGATATTTCCCCTCTCCTCACAAACAGAGGGAGAACACATGACAGACGTTCTAATTGTTTATACAATAACCATTCATCTATTTTAATTCCGTTCTTCGTTTTCACTCCTCACGCTAGATATCCTGTGCCCACACTTAAAAGTAATCTACCGATGGTCAATTCATACACTCGTTTTTCATTTTCCATTTTCAATTGCATCCCCCTAAACTCCACATGTTGCTCTCAAAACACTGTAGACACTTTTATGGTGTTCAGCAAGGTACTCCCCAACTCCTCCCTAATCGTCGCTTTCCTCTCCATTTTAGCGCCGGTTCATACTTCTAGACATTAATTTATCGATTCTTCATGAGAAATAACATCCAATGAAGACTAATTAACTGCAAAAAAGCCAGACAAGTTTTACCTACCATTTAGTTAAGATGAATTCCTTCATGGCTTAACGAAAAGTAAACTATATTTCTTTCAATCCTCTTTAAATGATATTTTGACTAAAACATTCATAATACTTCAAGTGATTTAATTAACTTGACTGTACAGACACAAACAACATGTTCTATTTCGTTCTCATTTTTTCGCCTGTTTTTTATTTTGTTATTCAACCCTAGCAATTGAAACTTTTTGTATAAAACGTGTAAACATGACGAATTACTGGGATGATTCATCATAGCGGTTACATCATGTCATTCGTGTAATGCTGAATTGAGCAAGAAGTGTTATCATATTATTGTCACACCATTCTATTTACATCTAATACCTCGCATTCATGAAAAGTGGTACATTAAACAAGATTTTCATTTTCAATTCACATTTAAACCTTTCTTTTTGCAGACAGTTGTAATGGCCTGGATAAACGTATCTATAGTTTATCTCCAATAAAAAATAAATTAAAAATAAATGGTAAAGGTCTAGATGATGGCCCCCACACCCTTCGGGGGTGGAGATGGGGGGGGTCGAAGGAGGAGGTATCCCCCACCACTGTACCATAAAATATTCGTGGCGGTTTCACCTCCAAAATAAGTTATAGGGGTTCAAAGTTAATAAATATGCCAATTTTTATACATTTCTAAGCCCGCCGCAAATGTTTTATGGGGTTTTACTCAGGTGACCACCCTCTTTCGATCCCCCCTACCCTCTTTCGAACCCCCTACCCCCATCCCCATCTAACCCCCATAACTTTTTATGGGGGTGAGACCGCCACGAACTTTTTATGGTACAGTGGTGGGGGAGACCTCCTCTTTCGATCCCACCCACCCCCACCCCCTTCGGGGTTGGGGGCCATCATCTAGACATTTACCAAATAAATGTATATTTTGGAATATTTTATCAGATTACATACACCCTACATCAAAATATTTCTATATGCATAGCAATATATAAACATCTATTTTCAAATGACGAGAACATACTTTTGTACTTATTGGTTTTCACAATTTTCATTCGCACAGTATTAAATAAATGTTTCTTTCTCTGAACATTAAACGAAATCAGAAGTATGCACAGAATATTTGTTCTTCTTTTGTGACATAATATTCTTGATATAAACCATGACCTTAACCGAAATAGAAATTTACTTTATTGCTTAATGCATGTTGCATTTCTTAATAAATTAATAATGAATATCCAAAAATGTGTTGCTGCCTTTTTGCAAAATGTTGCTCCTTGTCGCCTAAGGATTCGCCGGATCCCAATTCATCGCACATGGTTGTTTTATTGGGGACAATTATCTGAGCCCCATATTGACAGGCTTTTTAAATCCCCTAAAATATCCTCAACTTCCTTTTTTTTACTTATTAGCTCATATGAGAACTAATGCGCGAAATGCAATTAACGCTCAAACAAATTTTTCTTTGTCACTAGAATTTAATAAGAGAGTCGATAAACGAAGAGATTAAATGAAATTAACCAGTTAATGTTTTGTGTAAACGATTGATTTGTCATGTACAGATGTTAATTACCTATTGCCTGAAAATTAGATACGTACCTACCTACTAAATTTGACATAGATCTCAATCAAATTTATGTTTAGACGGTTGTTTATTTGATCCAAACGCAAAGTGTTTCGGTGCAAGACCTAATCTAGTGCAGTTGATCTTTTTGATTTGAAATTGTTGTTTGATTTAGTAATTCGGTGAAGCTTGGCTTTCATTGTAAAGTTTATGTTGTAGCTGGCAGCCATTCCATTGATTCTATTTAACAGTTAAACCGCAGCTGCTTCAATACAAGAGCAATAATTATTATTACTGCTTTACCAAAGCCAACAGTAAAATGGTGTAATCAGAATAGATGAAGATTGAGTTATATGTATACAAATTGAGTTTCTCAACCGATTAAACAAAGAGAATAATTATTGTTATGCTTGGAATTTAAAAATAATGCAGTAGGTACAATTTGGCGTTTTCCCATACGAACAGAAGGATTTCTGACTAAAATATAGGGTTGTTCTTCTTCTTCTTCTTCTTCTTTACACCTCATATTAATCCACTGTTTCTTAGCTAAGTCCTTAAGATTATTAAGTTATATTAAGTAGCTATTGCGAATTCATATTTCATTATCAACTTATGAAAATATTTATACTTTTCGAACAGCACCCAAAGACGACTGTATACCGCGAATAAACCTCAGTAACGAAACATTACGTAGATATCTATTGTGATGATATATAGCATGATTTAGTAACCTGAATATTAACCTTTTAGAAGAAATTAAAAATACCCTACATACCAATTACCATTTTCCCCTTCTCAGGTTTAGCAGATAAATATGCAATAGTTCCGTGTACACCTTTTACTTTCTACATGCAAAGTATGTTTGTCCCTATGTGGTTATCTTCATTATTTATAAGTATAATGTATTATTTTGTTTTTAAATTGTGCTATATGGCGTAGGTACAAATTAATATTACACTAAGTAACATTTGTACATCTGATACCATCTACAGAGAAAGATCTATTGATTGAAAAGCCTATCTTGATAAAGGCTTTAGGCCAAAAAGCAAAACGTTGAAGCGACTGACTATGATGAGGCAAATTTTTTGGATTTTATATTAAACAATTATTAGTATTAATCGAACAGCATTGTGATATGCTTTATATAGATAATATAAAAAAGAAAATTTAATCTTTGAAAGAAAATAAAATTATAATGAAAAGTAAATTTGACTGAATGAATATGTAGTTTACT